>NC_051052.1:1592523-2192523 GCF_904848185.1 Acanthopagrus latus | reverse complement strand
CTGCAAGCAGGTTGGGATCAGGCTTTGTTAGAGGGGGAACAATCCAGCACGGCGACCAGAGAGGATTGGGAAAAAAAAGGGGGGAACACCGGCAAACAAAACACAGACGGAGGAGCTAGGGCGAGCTGTTCGCTGCCGTCGGGCGTCACACGGCAACCGGAGCTGTATGAGCAGGGAGATGCAGGCAGTGAATGACAGGACGACAAAGAGCTGCTTCCCCTCCGCGGCGCTGCGACCATCTAATCCTACCAGCCACCTTCCACAGCGGTTCCTGCTGCACGCTGCTTCACTAATCAGCGCTTTGACGTGCGCCAGGGCATCGTGCAGACTGTAGGCTACCAAGAGGGGGACGTTTCCATCACTCCGCTGCCCAAATCACCATCAGAAAATGACACCTGATTATCATTAACTTTCCCGTATAGACTATATAATAATATCGAAGTTGTACACTCTGAAATACGATTTAATTATGGCCTTGTTTGAATGATTAAGAACATTTAAAAACGACACAACTGTTGTTTCAAAATGAAAAATTCCAAAAGAGATAGCTTGTTTCCACCTCACTCACCTTTCACAACAAGTTAAGCAGAAGCCTGAACTCCAGCGGCGGATTCTAGCTACAGATCCTCTCTGAACAGAAAAAGTTCACCAAACTGACATCACCCGTCGCACTGCACTGAACTTCAGGGTGGAAGAAACGTGCTCCACATGGACCCGAGCGGCCACTTTGTATGATACCCAGCTACAGGTGTCCATCCGCACGCTGTGGAACATGCAGGGAGTGTGCGGGGCTCAGGCCGGTGTCCGCGTGTATCAGCGACTGAGTGGTGGGAGAACGGGGGAAGTCAAGCTTTATTATCTCCAAATCCCCAATCCCTCACCGGTGAGACATTACACCGCCACGATAAGGTCATTTACTTATTACCAGCCGCTCCACTATAACGGAGAGCAAGCATCACGTGCGCGTCCCCGGAACGCCCACCTTTTCCAACGTCCTTCAATCTTGCAGCCGCAGATGCGCGCAGACGCATGGTGCCCATTAGCCTACATAATGGGGAAAGAGACACACATAGGTTTGTTCAGAAATGCACAGAGAACAATTTGACCGTCGTGTAATTGGAGGCAGATATAATGCGGCTGAAGAGAAAAAAACGCATTCCCTCTGACACTTGACTGTCAGATAGTAGCCCACACTAGAGATTACACAGATGCAAAGTTTACCGGTACAGTCACGTCTGTTTGAATTGGAGCATAGATGTATGGAGAGAGAGCTAGTTGATGTTAGTCAGTACACCAGCAGCTATAAAAAAAAAAAAAACCCACAAGTGAACCCACATCATGATGTGATTTAAATAACTTAAGCAGTCAGACCACTGGTGTAATGTATTGGATTAGTAGGCTGTCAGATTTATTAGGAGTCCTAATAAATTAACCTTTAAACGATTGGTCTGTGCATAAATAACCACATTGTTAATAAACCATGTCCTCATTCATATATATTTTCTGGTTACCATGGTGTTTTCCCATTCAGATCAGTGACAAACTCATTTGAGAAAACAAAAATAGAAACAGGAAGCACATCTAAAATAGACAATTACACCAGCCTCCATCGAGGAGACTGAGTCCTCTTTGTCAGGCAGACTGGGATGATTCCCGCTTCTCCACATTCTTTATTTACATTATTTCTGTAATTATTTCCGCATCAATTAGCGGTCCTGTTTGGACTGGATGAGGCCCATTTGTTAGGGGGGCACGGCGACCCCACACTTCCACCTCTGCCTCCCTATTGCATACACACCACACAGTGCTCCAACACACAGCCTGACAAGTGTTCGTTATTGCCTTAAATATTCCGCGCGGGGTGGTTGTGGGAGACACAAGTCAATAGTTGGCATGCGGCTCCAGCCTAAAATGCAGCGATAATGAGATGGGTCATAAAATGCTCTATGCGCCATTATGAGTGATGAGATGCATTAAAGCTGACAGGGTATTACCTGCCAGTAATTAGGTTTTGTCATGGATTGAATTATTTCAAGGCGGCCTATCTTGGTAATCATGCAATTTGCTGCCGAGTGTGTGTAGTGTGTTAGGCTGCCACCTCTCTCCCCATGCCCTTCCACCCTCCCTTCACTCACTCTTTCTGCCTGATATTCATCCTCCGAATGAATGGAAAATGGAGAGCGACGGCAGTACAGGTTATGCGTGGAGAAGAGCCGTCACAAGGCACGGATGAAGGCTCTTCATCTAAGGGAAACCCCCTCCATCACCTCCCTCTACCCTTCATAAATGCACAAACGGATTGAGAGGAAGCCTGTCATGTTTGAACCTGACCCCAACCCTTTGCACCTGTCTCATGAAGGAAAAAGCCTGACCTGTAACACAACCCAGCACATAATACTCAACATCGTTTAACCACCAGACTGTCTGCATAAGTGAGGATGAAGCATGTATCGGAGAAGCCAGATCTATTTCGATTTTCCTCAGCAGCTACTTCCTGCGCTGCTTGTGTTATGGTATTTTTGCGTAACTCGCTTGACGCTTTAAGCGCAGCCATCACTCTGTGGGAAGCGTTAAATTCACAACACAGAAACACACGTACCTTGATGAATAGCCAGGGATTCCTAAAACAAGTGCCCAGGGTTACTGCAGCGGTGTATTTCTTCGTTTCTCTTGACTTTGAATCAAAGTGTCCACGAGGGAACTTTTTTTAGTGCTTGTTCAACTCCAGATTGTCGAAAGAAAACTTGGCAAAAGGAGTTGGAGAACAGTTCCCTGCTCAAATTCTCGTGATGTGAGATCACCTTAAACTCGCCCCCCCCCCCCCTCGGCTCTGCGCATCCCGGACCAGGTTCAGAGGGCGTCTCCCCCTCACTTGCTGCTTCCTCACCTTCTCCCAACCCTGTCTGTCTGTGTGTCTCTGTCTCTGGTTCTCTGGCAGGGAAAAGCGGCAGAGAGTTGAGCTTCCTCTCCTATTTAAGCCCCTCCACCAGGTCCCCAGTCAGCCGCACACTCCAGCTCATCCAAGAAGCTGACAAGCACCGTTAGGGAAGGCAGCGCATGTTGCTCTAATGGACCTCATTAAGCTCTACTTACAGATGTTCTCTTAACATAATTGATCTGCAGCGAGTTGAGAGGACGGCAACCTATTCCCCAGCCCCCAATTATGGCCCGGTAATTAGATCCCCAACCTCCAGTTCTCCACATTCACCCTTCTAACATTCCGAAATATCAAAGTATCTCTTTCTCTCAAAGCGACCGCCCCCACCTCCCTCCACCACCTCACCTCCATGTCTCCTCCCCCTCCCCCTCCCCCTCCCACCCACAAGACACTATTGACAGTCAGATCTGCTAACCTTTGTAGTGTAGCCAGACTTAGCAGTGCACTCACTCCAACTGACAGAGCTCACTCACTCCTCTATTCCTCTTTCCTCTCTCCTTGCCTTTTTCTGTCCATTGGGAAGCAGAGAAAGAGAGACATTGAGTGGCACAGATGGAGAAAGAAAGAGGGAGGGAAAAAAGTTAGCACTCTCCATAAAGGGTTGTAATGATAATATCTGTCAAGGGATCATCTTTTTTCCCATAGTGTCTTTTATCTTAAATAATTCCTCTGATGGCAACTTTGAGACGGGGGGGATGTTACTGGGAACTGGTGAGGAGTGATTGTGCAGCATTTATAATGTCAATCAGTGCCACTCCCATCACCCATCTAATTAGCTAGAGTGCTAAAACAGAAAGCACTTGGGGAGATGGTAATGTCACGCTTTTGCACTTTAAAAAAGAAGAAGAATTTCACACTGATGTATGAAAGACTGTTTGTGATGGGGTGTAATCAGGTATTATCTGAGCAAGCTGTATTGGATAAAATGTTTTCACATCTTTATGTTGTGACACACGTACAGCACATCCTTTTTCTGGAAATCTGGATGCCTGATCCTTTGTGTGTGTTTCTCTAAGCAGGCCTGCAGCTACTGACTGGAGGACAGATATCTTCAAGTGTGTTGGCAACACCAGCGTACCTAATTAAATGAATCATTTCTATTAGCAAGCACAGGTGTTGTTTTTTCCTCATAACAAGCAATGCTTGTGTATCCAAAACTAAGCCATGAAGTTCAACTTCGTGTGTGTGTGGTCATTGAGTGTGATATAAGATAGAATTTAGAATTACTTTGAGATTTAGGATTCGGAAGGGTAAGATTTAATGTATTCAATATGGCATTTGATTGGAACTTTAAAATTGTTCATCTGCCTTACATTCCTCAACTCAACTTGGCTACTTGTGCACATCTGATGCATGTATGTCTAGCCATGTGGCTAGTACTGTCCTGGACACACCTTTTATAGTGGAAACTACCACAAAAGTGAACTGTTGAGAGATGGCATTACAACCGTGCCAGATGCAGTCACAAAATTTTACGGGTGGGTAACTGAAATCACAATGAAGGCAGAGTTTAGAGATGGGTGTTGTCTGAACAAGGTCATTGGAGGATGGGTATTACGGAGTACAGTCTTTTCCCCTCCTAGCTTGTTGCATAATTTAACTGACTGTTAACCATATATGCATTGCAACTCTATGCCCATTGGTGCCACGTTGCATTTTTTCCCCACAGACAGCTGGAACCAACCACTGCATACAACTAAAAAAGATTTTACAAAACTGAAAAAAAATGAAAACAAATTAAACATAGAGGCTTACATTTAAGGACTTGTTACTAGCTATCAATACTTTTGCTTTTCAGAGTTTGTTTTTAGCCTGTGATTCCACAAGTCAGTAGAGGGTTATTGGAGGACACAGAGAGCTTTTCTTTATAGCCACTGTGACATCACCCACTACTGTTTGAATCCATAAATTTGGCATTTTGGCTGTCACCAGCTTGTTTTTTGTTGGTGCCAAATGTAAGCAGTTATAACAAAAGGGAGGTGGTGGGAGAAGAGCGGGGTAAATCTGACTGAGAACACAAGGACATAACACCTTGGTTGCTATGTGTCAATCACGAGGCCACTTTGGCCTAAAACATGTTTTGATATATGCCACTGACTGCTTGTGACTCTTTGAATTCACTTTTGTGAATACAGTATGTTGAAGAGCTGATGCCTGTGTGTAACAGTGCTTAATATATTTGTCAATGCAGTCATCTATACAATAGCTTTCTGCAGGACAATACCACCATATTGTCATTAATAAAGTGAAAGTAAAATATAATATGTGTTCTGTTTAGTTTTGGATGCTGTTTTTTTGTCACATAAGTTCAGTTAAATTTTTCTGTTTTACATTGTATATACATTTACAAAAATAAGTGCTGATTATCTGGGTACAACATTGTTTCTTTACTATTTATATTGCTGAATAAACGTCATCTTCATAATGATTTATAAGAAAAAGGACTGGACTTTTTTTAAATATTGATTTTTTAGGGCAGACCTATTCACCTTACATCCTCATTCCAGTCTTTTGGTGGCACAGTAGTCAGCACTGTTCATGGCAAGAAGTTCCTGAGTTTGAATCCCACTGGGGCAGGGCCTTTCTGTGCAGACTTTGCATGTCTCCCCATACTTGCATGAGATTCCCCACCATCAAAACATGAACCCTTAGATTGATCCTCCAGCCAGTGCCCTTGATTGGATGTGTTAAATGCAGACTACCAGTTTCACTAGGTTGTACATTGCAAATATTTATTAGGCTTTTTAAGATGACAATTAAAAAGGTAGGCTGATAGTGTTTTTTTTTCTTTCACAATGTTTCTTTTCCCATTGGGAAGACGAATAAACAGAGTATGACAGGCCATGACATAGGGAATTTAAAAGTTTGGCCCCTTAAAAGTATGCAGCTTCTCTCTATCAAAACAAAACAAAAGACATTTGCCGAGTGTTGTGTGGAGGGCAGGGCAGAGCAGGGGTGATGTAGCCGTGGTTCAGCTTCTTAGAGCCAGCTATAGAGTCAGATGGAGTTCCTGTGCCTCTGGAGAATATAGACCCCGAGTCAGAGTGGATTAGGCTTATGGCTTGATCTGGAGCCATTCACCAACTGGAGTAGATCTTAGAGAATACTTTATAACTTTTGTGATTAAAATGTGGATTTATTGTCAATCCTGTTTATCAACCTGACTGCAACAGACACCTGTGGAGTTGAACTCTATTGTCCGGTGTTTATGTACTGTTATGTTGACTACCGACTGGTGCTGGAGGGGAAATGTAATTTACTGTATGAATGTAATGTTACAGAGAGAATAGGGGAAAAGAAGACAGCAAATGAAAGTCTCTGGTAAGTTTGTTAACTGGTATGTGCTTTTGCACAGTAAGGTTAGCCTACAGCTTACGTACACTAAAGTAATGGTAGTGTTTGGGATGGATGAACACTCTGAATAACCCAAAATAAACTTAAATCTTTCTTCTTGAAGTAAATAAACTGCCATTATTAAATCTATCTGATCTGACTCAGGTAATAATGTTCAAGTTTCACAGAGTTTTTTGCTCGATGGGTGGGTCCAAGGGAATGTGTCAGGTATGGTGAATAAAGAGCAGGCTTGGCTGGCAATCAGGATGATAGGGCCGGACTCAGGAAGGCAGAATGTAGTAACAACGATGGACTGGCAGGGTGGAGATAATTTTGATGGTGCACTACGAAAATCCGTATTGTGCCCAAGCACAGTATACTTCCTTGGCCCATGAACTATAATCATACATATAGACAATTGTCTTTCAGCACAGTACGGAGCAAAAGACACACAGCAATGGTATTGATGATACTTTCAATTTCAAAGGGGCCAATGCACTGAGGGGCAAGTTTATTGGACTCCACTTTGGGGGGGCGGTCTTTAAAAGAGAGCCATACCTTTTAGCCTTGGGCAGGAACTAGGATACCGCAGTTATTGGCTTGGAATTGGCTTGGTTGATGACCAAAGAATAGCAGCTTAGGCCATCTTACATGGACATTACAGGACATTTGTTTCTCCATCGCCCTGATCATTTTGCGAGACACTCTCCTGTGGCGTGCCGTTTGCTGATCACCCATCCCCGCATCTCAAGCTCCTTGTAGCCTTCTTCTTACTTCCACCAGGCAGCCTGGCTCTGTCGCTGTCCTCCTCGGACAGACGCTGAAGCTCTGTTTTATTTTATAGTCAATCTCTCATATTCTTGACTGCGTCAACAGAGAAACGTCTATCCGCAGCAAATAAATAAATTAATAAAACGGCCATCCATCAGCTCATTATTGATCGGCCCACCGGGAAAAATCCCAGTACTCCCGATGGCCAGTCACCCCTGCAATAGCAGTTCTCTCAAGTGGATGGGCGTGTGTCTAAGCGCGTATGTGTGTGTGCGTGCGTGTGCATGCAGTGCGCACATGCGTGTGCTTTTGTTTAGGGGCACAAAAAAATATTTGCACCGGGGCCTATCACCATGATGTTACACTACTGATTTAACCCGTACTTCCCTGAGTCCCTTTTTGAGGATCCTGCTCGAAAATGACATGCTCAGAATAAATAGGGTATATCTCTGTAATTACAAGCTTTATGTGCATTATCTTGGTATAACAATAGGTAACACTTGTGAGATTCCATCAGAAGTGTAAGCATCACTATTGATGCAACTGTGTCAGAGTAAATGCAGATGGAACACAGCATAAATGGAAGATAAAAATGGTATTGTTGGAACATGTGGAGACTCGGCTATCGAGTGGATGCAGTGAAACCATGCTGACATCAGAGCAGCCGCTGCGCCGGCTTTATTTGTCTGTGTCACTCGTATTTCTGTGTTTTCGCCCTGCATTGTTTGATCGCTCGGTGTTGTAACTGTGTTTGTTTGTCATACGAATGGTATATGAGCGTGTAGCAGAGATTCTGAGCTTTCTGTGGGTATGCAGCGTGTGTGTGGGTGCAAGCTAAATGTTGCTGCTGAGGGCGGTGTTGTTATACTGCCTGATAGCCCCAGTCGGCGGGGGCTTCAGGGAAGAAAAGGTTAAGGCTATAATTCTGAAGACATGGATATTTACATTGGATATTTAATCGGGATGTTAATGTCCACATTATTAAACATCATGGCCTAGGCTTCTTTTTAATTTCAACTTAACCCTGTTCTGTGTCACACAAGAAATATAATACAGCAAAATGACTCATTATCTTATTGCCTCAGGTGACATCTATTACGAATTTAACATAACAAAATAATTTAACATAACTTATTTAACTAGGTGCAGGTCTCTGTGAGGTGGGATAATCACGAGGGTGGCACACTGCAGATACTGCTCTGGGGACAGATCTTCACCCTCACCACCTGAGGAGACAGCAAACAAAACCAGCACCCCACCCCCCACCACCTTCTCTAACACACGCTCGCGCACATGCGTGCACGGCCTACTTACATATCCCTGTCTTCAAACGCAAGTTCAATCCTTGAACATCTGTTCCCATCTGTCCCCGGTGCAGAGCCATGCAATGCCACACTTCACATTGGCTCTTGCACAGGAGCATCCTCAGGCACACATGCTTTTCTTGCAGTGGCAGTATTTGCTCTGTTTGACTTCAGAAGGTTTTGCCTCTTTCAGCATCATGGTTGCCATCAATTTGCCATTGACAAGTTGTCTTCCAAAATCAGTGGCAGCTGGTTAAGTTGGTTAAACCATGTGTGCCCGCTTACACACAGCCAACTGATGCAGGGCTCGGCGAAGGTGTAATTGGAAAGCATCTTCAGTTGGTGGAAGGCAACGCATGTCCTCTTTGATGCTCACAAAAAGATGGGCTCGCAGTGCATCTAGAGTACCACCGAAGTCACTCCTGTCATAGAGTGAGCTGCCCATGCTTCCCACATGTAGTTCAACGGATTAGCTTTATTCAGTGGATTTTGAATGAAGCCTTTCCATTCAGGTATAGGGAGAGTATCATGTGGCTTGTACTCCCTCATTTTGCTGGGGCACGTCTTCATCCTCTTCTCTCGTTCCTCACCATTCAGACTTTCAGCAGGAGAGACATAATATCGATCAACAACAAAGTGGATGCAGTCACACTTGTCTGGGAGGATTCCAATGAGCTGCCTCAGGTACTTTCTGTGCAGTTCATGGAAGGTGCTGCTCTGAAGATATTGGTAATGTTGAACGAACGCCATAACACGCACTACATAACTTTGGTCAAGGGACGGGTCTGGCTCAAACAGGGAGGCTGGGCAACTTGTCCATTCATGGCCAAACATTTCCTTCCTTCCTGTCTTCCTCTAAGTCCTGAACAAAGTACAAGCTCTGCACGGATGCACTCTCCTCCTCATAGACCTTTATGGCTTTGAAAGCCATGGACATTGATTTCTTTGGCTTTGCTGCGAAGGTTGAAAGTTTAATTTGGGCTACTTTCTCACTGTCTGTTCTTCTTGCTGCAGCCAGTGCTTCCAGTCCTTTTTCATAAGCACAGATCAAGTCAGCAGATGTGGCTTTGTGGCCTGTTGAAATGTTGATCAGCTCCTGTTCTTCACATATGTGAAAGGATTGATCATCTGGTTGCTGATGACATCTGTTATTTTCCTTACACATTCTGCCTCCTTTGCACCTTGGCTGTCCTTGTCGTCGTGGTGTTTGGTGTCATCCACATCCAGGCGTGCCATAGCCCTTGTCTGCTCTGACACAGCTGTCAGAACTGGAAGAGCTTTCAAGTATTTCTCCATGGCCGTTGGCTGCTGACTGATGCCAGTGAAGAGTTTTGTCTTGGCATCACGGTTGTAGGTTTTTTCAAGTGCCATGTCTGTCGAGACACCATTGAACCATCCTTCTGTTTGACATACAGTGAACTTCCCATCCTTGAATTCCCTATAGATGTTTGGAGCCAGAATAGGCAGGATACATACTGGTGGCCAACATTTTTTCCACTTCAGCCAGGCGTTCCTCCCACAGACCTACACACTCAGCATGGATGAACCGTCTAAGAATCATCACCATATCCATGCACATTAGCCATAGCTTTGTGGTAGGTGAGGAACATGCTTCATCAAACTCAGCCATCAAACATGACAGCGTTTTCAACTGGTCAGTTGCATCAGCAGACGCAGAAGTTGCCTACTCTACATCCTCTTCTGTCAGGGCATCTAGGAGTAGCTGGACATTGTTGCTGAACACACACATACTCCAGGCCCTTCTCTTCATTGACCAGCCATCTGGCAAATGCTTCCCAGTGTAGGGCAAACATGGCTGTATACACCATAGCATGGGCGTGCAACATTGCATAGTAGTCTTTTCAACTGATGATTTTGTTTGCTGTTCGATGGAGACAGACATCAGCTTCAACCATGATGTCTTCGATTCCAGTGGACTGCATCAAATGCCCAATGGCTCCAAGGAGATTCTGAGCAATATGGAAGCCATCCATGCACAAGATAAGTTTGGCATACTTCTCTTTGTTCTTCTTTTGCAGACCAAGTTTGATGTAATAATGGCATACTCTTTTCTCGACACATCCATCATTACTGAACAGACTGTTCATATTGTTATATAACTAGGTTTGACCTGTTATAATAAAGAATATTCAGGAGGCGGTTTGGCCCATTGCATGCTTTACTCGGTCCACTCATAGACTGGTGTGTCATTTACAAATGGGTCCGTGTGACCCCATGAACCTATTACGTAGTACCTAGTACCTGCTTACAGAACACCTCCCCCTCTTAGATGAGAAACTCATGAACATAAACACATAAACATCTCGTTAACTCATTAACATACCACTTTAGGGAGTACTTGGGATTAACAATAATCTCATCAGCAAACTGAATTGAAACTCATATTTATGTGAAGACTAACTTCATAAAATACATCATTTACTCTTACTCCTGTTCTTTAAGACTCTCATAGAACATAAACACAATGTCTTTTACATTCTTTTCATTGAACAAACAATTTTCTCTTAACCCCCCCCCCTTTTTTCCCCCTTTATATCTTTTCTTTTTTTTCTTTTCTTTTCAGTCCCAGTCTTTTTTTTTTTTCTCTCTCCAGTCCCGGTCCTTTGTTTTTTTTCCTTCTTCTTCACAGGTCCAAATGGACAGGAGGACGGGAGACTCTGCCTGAAGATGTAATGTAGTGTGTGTTCTCTGAATGGGATGTGTTTTGATTTTGCGGCGTGTGAGTGGGTGTAGGTGTATCAGCTTTACTTGGCTCTGTGTGTGTGTCAGGTGTTTGTGCCTGTGTTACCTGTGGTTGTGAGTGTGGATGAAGTGCACGCAAGTGTGTGTGATTTCTCCTCATCAGTCCCTCATCAGTCCGTACAATGTAGGACCGAGGCGTTGAGGCTGGTTGCACGACTGTACCTTTCACCTCCTCTCTCTGGAGCCACACCTTTTGGCCAGGACCAAGTGTTGGTAAGGAACGGCCTGGTGACGACTATTGTAATTGCGCTGTTGGTTCTCCTTTGCCCGTCTCTCTGATGCTCTGACGCCCTTGATGTTTGGCCAACGTGGCTGCAGGTGCACTGGAAGCTGGGGGATGGTAGTGCATAGCTGTCTCCCCATCAGGAGCTGTGCTGGGGTGTAGCCATTTTCCAGTGGTCCAGTTTTCCCTCTCCGTTTGCCTGGGGATACCTCATGCTGCTGGTGAGGTGAGTGAAGCCGTACTCCTTGGCACAGTCTTTGAAGAGAGTACAGCTGTATTGTGGGCCGTTGTCGGACACAAGTGTTTGTGGAATTCCATGTCTGCTGAACGTGTCTTTCAGGGCTGCTATGACTGCATGAGCTGAAGTGACACTGAGGTGGGCCACCTCAATGTACCATGAGAAGTAGTCCACTATCAGCAAGTATGACTTTTTCTCCCAGAAGAATAAGTCAGTCCCCACTCGCTGCCATGGGCGTTCTTGCACTGGTGTGGTCATCAGGGGCTCTCTGTGCACAGCCCTGTGTTGGGAGCAAATGTCACAGTTCTCTACCACTTGGCTGATGTGAACAGAGATGCCCGGCCACCAGATGGACTGGCGGGCCCTTGCTCTGCACTTGACAATGCCTTGGTGACCACTGTGTATGTCCTGTAGAATTTCTTTTCTCATGCCGTGGGGGATCACAATTCTGTTTCCTCTGAGGAGCAGTTTACCAGCCAGCGTGAGATTGTCTTTTTCTGGCCAGTATGGTACCAGCTCGGGATGAAGGGCATTTTTCTCTGGCCACTCTGTGGAGCAGTACTCTATGAGTTTGGCGCAGACTGAGTCTGCTTTTTGCTTCTCCTCAATCTCTTTCAGCTTTGTCTCTGTAGCTGGCAGGCTGTCTCTGACCACATCCACGAACACGGCGACCTCTCTTTCTTTGTCTTTGTCTTCCTGTGTGCACGCCTGTCTCACAGGCGCTCTGGACAGTGTGTCTGCAGTTATCAGCTCCTTACCCGGCACGTGCGTGATGTCAAAGTTGAACTTGAGTAGCCTCAGACGGAATCTGAGGACTCTTGGGGGAAGCTCATCCAGAGCTTTGGTGCTCAGGAGCGGTACCAGTAGTTTGTGGTTTCCTGGTCCATACAGCACCTTTCTCGTCGGCTGCAGAGCTCCGTGTCTTTTGGGGTAGCTGTCACCGCTGCGCCCGTGTCCAATTTAAACACAGTCTTTTCGCCATTCAGCTGCAGCAGTTCATTCCACTTGCTATTTCCCCCTGATGCCACTTCTTCCAGGAAAAGGTAATCCTCTCCCTCCACGCTGTCTGTGTATTCCTCTGTGATGTTGTGAACTCCACCTTTGGATTTGCATTTCTTGGCGAAGTGGCCCTTTTTGTGACACCGTCTGCACTCCGCATCACGTTGGCCGTTGCCTGCCCCGTCACTGTCTGGTCTTTCACCAATCCTTTCTCTCTAGCTGGCCGTCTGCTTTGCCTTTTGTGAATGGCCTCGACGTTTCCCGCCATGGGCTCCGTCCCACGCATAGCAGGCTGCTGCCTTTTCACTGCTTCGCTTTGCCTAACTTTGGTCATTGCCGACTCCAGTGTTAATTTGGCATCTAGCTGCAAGTTTTCAGACAGCTTGGCATCTCTAATGCCCACTACAATTTGGTCCCTAATTAATTGTTCTCCTAAAGTCCCAAATTCACAGTATTCGGCCAAAGCATGCACAGCAGTTAAAAATGATTCCACGCTCTTGCCGGGCTCTTGGACTCGGCAGTTGAAACGTGCCCTCTTGTAGATCACATTTCTTTTGCTAACACAATGCTTCTCGAAAGCCTCCGTTACATCTTTGTAGGAACGTTTCTGCGCCTCGGTTAACGTTAGCATGTTCATTACATCCTCGGCGTCATCGCCGGCTGCATACATGAAAGCATTCACCTGAAATTCTTTGCTTTGCGTGTTGAGTCCTGAAGCCATCCTGTAGCGTTCAAAGCGTTTCATCCACTTCGGCCATTCGTTTACGTTGGAGAAGTCGAACTTGCCTGGTGGAGCTAGCTGTGGCAACGCTAGCGGTGCAGGTGCTGCCACTCTCGCTGGTTGCTGTGCCGCTGCTGCTGGTTGCTGCTCCCGTTGCATCTTTTTCTTTTCTTTCTTTTTCCTTCGACGACTCGTTCGTCCGCAGGTTTAGTTCTTCTCCTTCCCTAAGTTATTTTATTCTGACACCATATTATATAACTAGGTTTGACCTGTTATAATGAAGAATATTCAGGAGGCGGTTTGGCCCATTGCATGCTTTACTCGGTCCACTCATAGACTGGTGTGTCACATACAAATGGGTCCGTGTGACCCCATGAACCTATTACGTAGTACCTAGTACCTGCTTACAGAACACATATGGGTTTGTTGGTGACTTTGGGAAGAAGGGACCATAGCTGACCAGAGTTGCAGGGGTGGTATCTGGGATGAGAAATTCTTGGAATGAACTCCATGTTGAAGCAGTGCAACTTGGTGTCAGGTCCTCCACTAGTACAGCTGGGCAGCTATGCACCAAATGCCAGAGGATGCTCAGGTGGTCAAGAGGTTCTGCTAGACACACAGGAAGCTTAGGCTCTGTTTCAACTCCAACCAGGGAGTGACTCTTTTGAAGATCTTTTAGACAAAGGTGGCTTTCCTTGGTTTGAAAAGGCTGAAAAGATTCCAGGGCTGGTTGGCAGGTTTTCGGCAGAGGTAAACTAACCGTTGGTGTGGGGTCTTCATCTGGATTCTTGTATTGGAATATGACGTGTGTTGTGCCATGCACTGTTTGTCCATCCTTTGTGTCCTCTTGGATGTCAAGGTTATCAAATGCAAACTGTGTGAATCATCCAACCTTCAAGTTCATTGGTATGAAGGCACCATCCCTAGTTGTCTGCTCTTCAACTGCCATTGCCATTGTTGTGATATATCTCTGAGCTTCTTTGTAGCTAATGCTGTTCCCAAATCTATTTCGGAGTGACACAGTCGACTTGCTTTTGGTTTCCTTGAGGATGTGCAAAGCTGTCCCAAGGTGTTTCGGTGTTGGGATCTCGGCAACTGCTCGGTAGACATCCTGGGCAAGATTGAGAACTTCTTGCTGCTTCTTGCTGCTTAGTAGTGACTTTCACCCGGCCATCCTCACCTAACTCTGGAGATGAATCTGTTACTCACTCTTCGGGATGCCTCCAGGTATGATATCTCTAGCTGCAGTACAGGTCTTCATTCAAACATCCAGGCATCTGGTGACTTCCACTGGCTTGACCCATTCTGGCTTCTCTTGCTTCCTTCAGGGCCTGCTTACGTTGGTCCTGGAGCTCCTTATGTATTCTCTTTGCAGTGTTGTAGGAAGAGACTATGGTGTCAGCTGGTGTCAACTCATCATCACTTTCTTCTTCATACTTCTTCACGAGAGCATGTAGCCAACATTCATTTCTGCTGAGCAAATCAGGCTAGAACATCCTTTCTGTAGCACAACCATTATTTACAATTGGCACCCACTTCATAGTGCCTTCTAAGGTGGGCAATCAAGGACTGAGATCTGTATGAGGTAACATTGTGTCATGGCTTTCCAAATATCTACGGAATTCATCCCTAAAAGCTGTGATGAAGAATATGGGTTTCTCTTTAAAAAGGTGCTCATCTATCTGAGATATGAGGAGTTGGTTCAGTGCAGCATCATATGGAGTGGCGACTGTAGTCTTTTCCTTTGAATGAAGACACTTTGTCAGGTAGTTGGTCATGCATTCCTTGTGGTACTGGAAGTCCTCAGCAATCATATCAGTACACTTGTTTCCATCAGGACCACAAATCTTGTGAAGCATCTCTTCATCTTCAAGTGTGTTTGCCTTTTCCCATACTGCATTCTGTCTGTCATAAGTGGCAATCAAATTGAGGGATCAATTCCCCCTGGTCGTGCCTGCTCTTCCACAAATGAAGCACTCTTCCTTGTGTTTGATGGACTGGGACATTGACAAAGGTGTTTTTTTTTAGTAGGCCTGCTGCTGTCTGACTAAGGACTAAGGATTAAGCTCTTCTTCAAACGAAGTGCCTTCTGGCTTTTCAGCTTTTTTCCTCTTCTGGTCAACAGTTTTACGATTTGTGTACTTCGCACAACATTTTTGTGTGCCACAAAGAATTCCTTCCCACAAAGTCACATTGAGGTTGCAGCTCATTGTCAAGTCTGTATGAGACATCATCCTTTCTGTTGGTTACAGCATATAGAAGGGGAGAGGTAGCCTAGATTTGTCAGTTTCTGAAGAGGACCAGCATCACTGTCTGTTTCCTGACATATTAAGCAAGCAGTATAGTTGGTACTGAGCAGCTTTCTCTCCAGCTGCTTGGTTGAGAACTCAGGCTCCATCCGTCCTGGTCACTTCACTCCTCTTTTTTTTCCCTCCACTATTCTTCTCTCTTGCTCAGTCCACCCCTGTCCTCTTCAGTCTTCTCTCCTCATTCCACTCTTCTCTTCTGTTCAATCCTCCACTCTCCTCTCCACTCCACTCTTCTTTACTGTCCTTTCAAATCCTCTGCTGCCTTCTCTTCTCGCTAACTTTTCCTCCACAGCAAACCCAATAAGATCAGAACCAAATCTGCAAATGGTAAATATTGTGCATTCAGGTGAAAGAAATGTAGATGTTTGACACTACCAGCTGACTAGCTTTCGACAAATCACTCACGGTATACTGTACAGTCCTATATACAAAACGAACTATGCATAACATATAGTATATTTACATCTTACAGAACATTTGTATTGTTAAGTATTGTGTCCAGTCTGATATCCAATAAAGC
Source organism: Acanthopagrus latus (assembly GCF_904848185.1). Classification (NCBI taxonomy): domain Eukaryota; kingdom Metazoa; phylum Chordata; class Actinopteri; order Spariformes; family Sparidae; genus Acanthopagrus; species Acanthopagrus latus. The sequence goes on along the minus strand of NC_051052.1, from coordinate 2,176,404 downwards.
TACATATCTTTTTTATGTAGCCATTCATGCCACAAGCCAACTAGCTATAATTGTTCTAAACCTGAACGTAACAACTGGCCATGTAGCTAACTGCTAATGGCAGCTAACATTTAGTGCAGCCTTTAGTTATCCTTACAAGCCTACTTTCTGTCTGACATGAAAAACACTTCAAGGACCACACCAGCCTTCGTACAAGTTTATTTATTATTACAAGTTAATGTTTCCTCGTTCCAAACGTATCCTTGTAGCAGGCTTTATTCTCATATCTATTTCTTTACCTAGCAAGTCCAGTTGAAATTTTCGCAATTTCTCAACTTCTGGTTGAAGCAAAATGGACACATACCATACATAAGATTATGATGGGCCTGATGGGAGCTGAGTTGTTTAGCCGAGTGCAGGTGTTCCAAGTTCTTATGATCGGTCCAGACTAGAAACAGGTGCGCTGCTCCCTCCAACCAGTGTCTTCATTCCTGCAGGGAGATGACGACTGCTAGCATCTCCTGATTGCTGACATCATGATTCCTCTTGGCCAGTGAGAGAAGGCCAGAGAAAAAAGCGCAGGGGTGTAGCTTCTGGTCAGCCAGTGAGTGCTGAGACAACACAGCCCCCACTCCGGTGTTGGAAGCGTCCACCTCCACCACAAACTGGAAGCTAGGGTTGGGTGGAAGAGAACTGGGGCGGAGGAGAACAGTGTCTTGAGCCGGCTAAAAGCCGCATTAGCTTTGGGTGACCACCAATATGGGAGCTTGGTGGAAGTGAGTTGGGTGAAGGCGGGCCGTGACCAAGCTGTAATAATGGATGAACCGTTTATAAAAATTTGCAAAGCCCAGGAAGCAGTTCAAGTTCATGCAGCGTCGGCCGGTTAGTCATGCTGTGACTGGAAGAGGACCCATTCCATCTGTAGATCCTCTGAAGATATAAAACATTCTTAATACTAGGTGATTACACACTGATGAAAACATATTTACGGAAATTAGATTCATTTTCTGCCAGTAGATGCCTTTAAATCCCACTAAATTCTATATGCTGGACCTTTAAATGCAAAGCATTTTTTATAAATGAAAAAAAGAACATGTACAGTATTTACTTTGGGCTTATTCTTTATAATATTTCCAGCTCAATATGAAAACCAACAAATATATACACTATTATAGCTACCATGTCATATGTGGCACAAATTCGTATTTAGCAGAGCTCTGCCCTCTTCTACTTGGTGCACTCTTCTAGTTTTTCTGGTTTCTATCATTGTCATGTGTGATGCACTAATTCTCTTTATTCTCTTTTAAGGACGGATGTGGCAGTGCAAAGTACATAGGTTGGAACTATCTATGTGTTTATTTGTTGTATTTGTCTTTACCACATTTCAGGCAAACTCATTGGCATTTTAGGGGAGGTTTTCAGTATCCATGTCCATACATGATGACTTGATTGCTGTTGTACATTTAATACATGGAATAAACTCTTAAACCACACATACAAAACACATGGTAAACAGCAAACTCCAAATAGATCCAATAGAAGGCTTGACATTTCTGTGTCATTTGTGCTCCTGCAGAGAGCTAGCAACAGAGAGAGCATTTTTTCAACATACAAATGGACATCTCAGGCATGATGAAACTGTTCCATGTATGTTTTTAGGATGCACATTTAAAATGAACATTTTTAGTACATTCAGTACACACAAAAACTGGAAACACAGCCAACAATCATTACAAGACTTTAGAACTAATGTTATCAGTTAAGGCCAGTTACATGAGTCAGACAATTCTGCAAGTTCTAGTGATGCTGCAGAATTGCACCTGCCAAATTTTATTGAAGAAAACATTGCTTGCATGTTATTGAAGTTGGAAAATGTTGTTCATATACCAAAGGCAGTAACTGATGAGGTTCTTTCTGAACTTCACTACATATTAAGTACAGAAAAGCTATTGTTTCTGATGCATTCCAAAGTCATAAACTGCAAATTGAAGAGTCAGTAGTTGATGATCTTTCGACTGTTCTATGCAAATCTAATCCATTGGGCATAGCTATTGCAAAGGATGGCCCTCTTGCCATTGCGTATAAATGTGCATGGTACTATACCTTGCATTTTGGTGTTAGCTGAGTGCATTCTAGATGGCCAGAGAAACAGGACATTTCAGTACATCCCTATTGTTGGAGCTATTTAATTATTTATTTGTTATTGATAATGTTTGATTAGTTTAGTTTTATTTTGATTCAATTTGTGATACTATTTTCTATTACTAGTAAGCTAAATATTATTGTTTTGTTTAGCTTATTTAGTTTTAAATTGGGTAGCACTGGGCACCGGAGATTATTTGTTTCTGAATGCAGGTGGAGGACCAGAATGCTCTTGGGTGGGCACGTTTTATTTACCAGTGCAAAGAAGGCATACCTGAAAGAGGATGTGTTTGTTATATTGTTTTGCGAGCTTAATTTGGGACAAAAAAGTCATCAGAACGAAAGTTAGAACTTTGAATGGATATTATGACTGCATGCATGCATACAATTCACCTCAGAGGTGCCAAAGTGGCCCTCTTTGATTTTGATAAGTTTTACAGCCACTATACTTGTATTAGAATATTTACAACAATTGGTTTCTCATAAAGGTTTCCTTGAATATCTTGATACTCCAAGAATACAAGACCAGTCATTGGCTGGTCTCCATGAGTACAGAACTATAACAGATGGTGAATACTATAAACAAAATCCTTTTCTGTCTGATGGTTTGAGAATAGCAGTAAATCTTTACGTTGATGATTTTGAGATTTGTAACCCTCTTGGAACATCTTGTAAGAAACATAAACTCTTTGGTGTCTATTGGATTTTGGGTAATCTGCCACCAGGTTCCCATTCAACACTAACTTCAATCTATTTAGCTGTTCTATGCAAATCTAATGATGTCAAGGCCTATGGCTATGAACAAGTGTTGGAGCCTCTCTTGCAGGACTTAAAGATATTAGAAAAGAATGGAGTTTATCTTTCTCAGCTTGATCTGTCTGTTAAAGGTACTGTCCAATGTGTAGTAGCTGACAATCTTGGAGCCTATGGGCTAGGTGGATTTGGTGATGTCTAAAAACGCTGTGTTTTGCCCGAACAGCTTTGGCATTGTCATGTTAGTACTGGCTATCCTCCTGACATTGTGCACGATCTTGTAGAGGGTGTTTTTCCTGTGCACTGTATTGCTTTATTGATGTCCAAAAAATTCTTCACTCTTGATGGCCCTAACACATTGATCTAGACATTTCCATACAAATGGGGGGACAAAACCATGCCATGCCAGACTCTTTCATAGCTAGAATAATGATAGGTGGGAATGCACATGAAAATTGGGCCTTGCTAAGATTTCTTCCATTTGTGATTGGGCAAATTTTACCAGAAGGTGAGCCAGCATGACAGGTGATTCTGGATCTAAAGGACATAGTTGAGTTGGTTGTGGTTCCTGTTCAGACAGCGGAGACCATTGCATATCATGAGGCCATGATTTATGATCACAGACAGTGCTACCTTGAACTCTTACTACATATCAACCTCTCTCCAAAACATCACTATTTAGAGCACTATCTGCAAAGAATTTGCTGCTTTGGACCTTTAAATTCACTGTGGATGACGAGATTTGAAGCTCTTCAAACAGGCTGCTAGGCATACTAATTGCTTCAAGAATAAACCTTGTTCACTAGCTATTAAACATCAGTTCATGCTTGCCACACATTCCTCCAATCTCAAGAAGTCATCCTTAGAGGTCACAGATGTCTCAATCATGCCTGTTGATGTCCCTAATGAGGGAACAATGTCTACTCTAAAGCAGAGAGTCCCAGATTTGACTGAGGCTCATATGGCGAAAATGTGCCTTGCAGTGGTATACATTACAGCGAGGGGATGCTTATTGTACATGGATCTGTTGATGGACTGCCTACATTTTTGAGAACATTAAACTGTGCATTCTTTAAGATAAGCTAAAGAATTCAAATCATTTCCATGGCCACAGGTGTATAAAGGTGTAGCAAGCACCTAGGCATGCAGACTATTTCTACAAACCCACCTGTGCAACAAGTCCATTCGTGACATTTCCTCAATCCTAAATATTCTACAGTCTACAGTCAGTGGTATTATACAAAAATGAAGTGACTGGGAACAACAGCAACTCAGCCACAAAGTGGTAGGCCATGTAAAATGACAGGCGCATAGTGCACAGAGGTTGTCAACTTTCTGCATAGTCAATCGCTACAGACCTCCAAATGTCTTGTGGCCTTCAGATTAGCTCAAGAACAGTGCATATGGTGCTTCATGGAATGGGTTTCCATGGCCAGTTGCATCCAAGCCATACATGATGCAGTGGTGTAAAGCATGCCGCCACTGGACTCTAGAGCAGTGGAGACATGTTCTCTGGAGTGACTAATCGCACCTCTACATCTGGCAATCTGATGGACAAGTCTTGGTTTGGCAGTTGCCAGCAGAACAGTACTTGTCTGACTGTATTGTGCCAAGTGTAAAGTTTGGTGGAGGGGGATTATGGTGTGGGGTTGTTTTTCAGGAGCTGGACCAGTGAAAGGAACTCTTAATGCTTCAGCATACCAAGAGATGTTGGACAATTCCATGCTCCCAACTTTGTTGGAACAGTTGGGGGATGGGCCCTTCCTGTTCCAACATGACTGTGCACCAGTGCACAAAGCAAGGTCCATAAAGACATGAATGAGAGAGTTTGGTGTGGATAAACGTGAATGGCCTGCACTGAGTCCTGACCTTAATCTGAATCCGAACACCTCTGGGATGAAGTAAGAGTGGAGACTGAGAGCCAAGCCTTCCCGTCCAACATCAGTGTGTGACCTCACAAATGCGCTTCTGGAAGAATGGTCAAAAATTCCCATTAACACACTCCTAAACCTTGTGGAAAGCATTTCCAGAAGAGTCGAACCTGTTATAGCTGCAAAGGGTGGACTGATGTCATATTAAACCCTATGGATTAAGAATGGGCGAGTCAAGGCAGGTGAGCGAATTCTTTTGGCATCCATTAGAGAAGTTGCCCTAATTAAGTTTGGTGACTTGGTAGACCCATATCCCCTTGTGGACTACATGGAAGGGGATTTTGGCCATGGTAATGCTGAAAAGATTTGTCAGAACTGCAAACTCCTCAGAGAAAAACAGGTTACAGTGTGTTTGCTGCACCCAAAAGGGGAAACAACAGAAAGCTTGAAGAATGAGAGAATTGTCCTTTTGTAAGAACTGAAACAGAGACAATGAAGTGGTGACAAAATTGAAAAAAACCTTCTCTAACTGACAACTAGAGATTGTGGAGCAGAGGCCCATGATAGACAAGTTCAAAAACAGATGGCCTGCCCTGTTTCAGCAGAGTGAAGTAAGCAAAAGTATATGTTTGCATGTACAAAAGTACATGTTTTATTATTGACTGTAATGATTAATGGCTGCACAGTCACAATTTGTGAAAAACAGTCATAAATGGCTGTATTTTCTTGGTTAATATCCTTCAGGTAAATGCAGAGTTCTTGCAGATCACCACCAAGCTACTACAATCAAAGTTCATGTGACAGCTGGACCACTTCTCAGACAAGTTTATGTAGATCTTCAAGAGCAAAGGAGGAGTGAATGGGAAAAGGATCAAGAATATTCTGGTGACCGAAGATTTGGTTAGTAGAAGTGCATTTTCATTTGCCGTTTACAGCGTCTTGGTAGTTATTTTAAGGGTTTCTCTTGTCCAAGCTGCTCGTATGCCTAATATTGTGTGGTTTTTTTTTTCAAATAATAATTTTTCAATAATTTTGTTTGTGCTCCTTATACTCAGCTCCTTAATCCATTTAAACTTAGTAAAAAAGTAATGTTTGATACCATGGTCATTACAGTGTAAAATCGTACATTCTATCATGTCAGGCTGTCATTCTAAACCGCTGGTTTCAAAATTGTTGTTTTTACTACTCTCCAATAGACTTTCACATTTTCTCGTGTTCACCCTATAGGGCAAATGCTAGTATTTTCCTGGTCAAGGGGCATTGCTGTATTGTCTGACTGTGCATCGTTCAAAATTTTCCAGTTTATTTTGCTGCCCAGCCCTATTGCTGTATTATGGAGCACTGCCGGCCACAGTAGCAAATGGCCAGAACTCTTTATGCTGCAAGTTAAGTATTTATATATCAAGTTACGTTTAAATGACTTTCATAGTCTACTTGTTAGTTACAATCAAACTCATTTATTTTGTTTTTAGCCAAAATGTGGCCCACGCTACTGGTTTCTGTTAGCACCTACACACCAAAGTCTGTTCAGTTTAAATCAATAATTAATAATAAATGACTGTTTCATTATTCATAGTGTACTACAAGAAAACAAAACTGTACTGCTATTGACATGTGTATGCCTTGATGTTTGTACATCCTGATTGCAGAAGGTTTTTGCTGTGAACCTACCCAATGATATGTTCAAGAGCAGTGCAAAGCCTCCACTGTCTCTGTTTTTTGCGTCGCAGGGCATTTGAGATAGCTGTGCATTCATTTTTCAGCATCTGTAGGAATTTTAAGTACATCCTTCATAAATTGTTCTTCAAAAAAACATTGTTTCTATTCGCACGTGTACGCGCCACTGTAGATTTTTTTGACTTTTTTTTGTTATTTTATTTAATGCTTTCTGTCTTTGTTGCATACAAATTCACATGATCAGTGTATTGCATACACTGACATCAGTAAAACAAGTGTCATCTATTGTCAGTTTTGCAATAAAACACTAACCAGGTTTTGTCTCATGTATGCCTTAATGGGGGATCAAATGAAAAATAATTTCACGTATATTATTTCAATCATTAAATTAGCTTGACTTAGACTAATCCAAAAGTATTTTACCTAGGTAATGTCATTATTTTAATTTTACCTGTATTTGATAAAAATGCTGTGCACCAACTCAGTTCAGTTATATTACATGGAATGTACTTGATCACACCTGGATAATGAGTTTGAGACAGTCTTGGTCCTCAATGCACTCAGACAATGAAGTTCACTGTTCACACTGTATCATAAACACAGTCCTATCATGCTCTAATAAAGACAATGTGTCTAAAGTAATTGCCCAGCCACACAGAATTCTAGTCCATTTATTCTGATAAATGAAAATGAATATACATAATATAGCAATTGTTATGGTAATTCCTTATATTTCACAGTTATTTTTGTATTTTATATTTATGGTCTTGACTGTTGCAGTAATTAGCCTTTATTTTTTATGCACCGGGCACCAAGGCGAATTCCTTCCTCTAAAAAAGGAGTGGGCATTCTAGGCTGAGCTGCACCCACCAATAAGTGACACCATTATTTTAAAGCCAGGTTTACAGCAAGAAGTTCCCAGTTACTAATATCATAATTTCTCTCAGCAGAAGAGAGCCCACGGGGAAAAAAAAACAAAAACATCATTGAGGTATATCATAAGTTGAGGTCTGCCCAGACATCCAACTCCTCCAACAAACTGGCTAGCAGGATCTGGTTGGATCAGGACAGGGGCTGAGGCGGAAAAATCCTGGGACACTCTGGGAGAATAAAGGCCCCCACACACCGCCCAGATGTCAAACTGCCTCATCTGACCACTCTTCGACCACTCCATTGCCTCTTGTCTGACCCGTTTGGCAGAAAAAATATTCTGCATTGAAACACACCCCTTCGATGTGCTGCCTACTCCACAGTAGTGTGTACATTCTGCGCTTGCGTGAGATGCAATAAGCGGGTGCTGCTTGTGTTGAGTTGTAAACGAGAGGCTTATGCACGCAACTCTCTTTACTTTCAACCAAAATGAAACTTAACTATTTCAGATAAACACAGCTGCATACTAAACATTCAGCAGGGCTTACCAAACGAACACAGATTAATTTGCCCTGAACAGACATAACAACTAGTCTCTTGCCAGCACTGCAAAACATGAAAACGGGGAATGACGGAACGGAGTGCATAGAAAAACAAAGCACACACAGTATTCCACCCCTCCCACACACTGCGCTGATTTGCTAGCACACCGCCAATCAGAACAGCCATTCAGCTGGCACACAAACAATCAGAGAATCCAGTGACTCAGACGTCCGACGGCCCACCTCGTCAGATTTTGCACGTTGAGTCAGAGCAAACAACATCCACGCGGCTCCGAAAGCTTCCGACGCAGCTGAACACACCAAACATATTTGTTCCCAACCTTGTCCGAGTCTCCCCAAACGCTTCAGACATCCAGCGGTTGGGCTGGTGTGTTCCTGCCTTTAGTCGCACTACATGACAGCCAAATACTCAAAGTGAGCAGGGAGAAGTTCAATGCAATTTTGGACATTTTAAAGTTAAATGCATTAATTTTGTGCTGTTTGAGATAAAACTTAAGAGGCCATATCATAAGTAACATGAAACAAGGCAGAAACATAAATAAGAAATTGTAGAAAATGTAGAAAAAAATTATCTGTAGCATGGTAATCAGTCCAGTCGAACCAATAAAACATACTATGGAACTTTGGCCATTAAATATTATTACAAACCTGAAATGCCTACTTCCTACTTTGTTAGACACATGTTGTCAAGATAGGGCTTTCCTACCGAGGTCTTGATACAAATACAATTATGACTGTGTTGTAAAATTGTGGAATAAGAACACACACAATATAAGTGTGTCCACTTTTCCTTCTGTGCCTGGCTGCCTTGTTTCTAGTGACCACACAGATATTCATTGCAGGTTTCAAAGGAGAAGTGATGCCATTGTAGCATGTCTAAAAGGGCATTCAGTTTCAGTTTTCTTCATGGATATTCATCCTGTCTTTCACTCTTTTTATCTAAACTGTGTCCAGAACACCCTTAAAATGTGATACATAAGAATCAAGATTTTTCAGGGATGTAGATCAGCCAGTGTTAGCTGTAGGTTGAGGAAGTACAGAATATAGACGTGAAGCTGTAATGATGACCAGATGTGAGTGTTTGTCCCATTGGTAACATTCAAATATGTCCTTCTTGAGAATCTCCTCACTGAGGGCTTTGACATTTAGTAGAGGACACTCACTGCTATCATTCTCCTCCTATAGTGGAGTCCTCACAGGCCAGGGGCTTAAGGATTGGATACTGCAGCCTGGCCCTCCAGCCTCCTTCTCTCTCTCTCTCTCTCTCTCTCTCTCTCTCTCTCTCTCTCTGTCTCTCTCTCTCTCTCTCTCTCTGTCTCTGTCTCTCCCTCTCTCTCTTTCTCTCTCTCTCTCTCTCTCTCTCTCTCACACACACACACACACACACACACACACACACACACACACACACACACACACACACAATTCTTCTCACCCGGGGGGATAAGCCAAGGGACTGTCTATACTAACGACCAGCAAAGCCCCTCCTTAAAGGCACACTTAGTAATTGCTGCCAGTATACGACCTTCAAGTGGGGTCAAGGGATACGTAATTTTAATGACAACTTGTCCTCTCAACCACAGGCCAATTTTGTCTTAGCAGAAAGAGAAGTGGCAGAACTAAGTTCCAGAGCCATCTCCCTCAAAAGTCTGGAAAATCATCTTCTGTAATAGGTCAGTAGGGAGCCCTCCAAACCTAAAGAATAGCTGGCCCAAAGAGCACTGACCCTTCTTCTTAGTCCACTGAGAATTAATTGAGATTACTTAATTCAAGCGCCTATTCACTTAGTCAGAATATAAAAGGAGAACAGTAGTAGTCAAAGAGAGCTAGTACTATGGTAATAGGCTCTCTCATTCTCTCTCACTGCACAGGGAATGAAAGTCAGTGCCTGATGGGAAGTAGTAGATGGAAACAGTAGAAGCTATAGCTTTACTCTCATAATGTGTGTAATTTCATTGAAAAACATCAGTAAAAATCTACTGCAACATTTTGAATCAAAGACAATATGATAAAAAAAAAAAAAAAAACATCCACATACTGGACAAGTTTATCTTTAACCAACGGAAATGAATCGACACTTGCCAGTGTCCTGTGGTTATTAAAGGCTCATAATGTAATAATTTAGATGTAATAAAAGTTAATAATAGCTCATAATGTAATAATAGCTCATATAGTGAGAAAAGTGTTGCATTATCATCTTTTTATCTCTCATATAAAGCTGCAAGTTAAGCAAAAGGCATGGGCTTCAGTGCATTAGTAAACTAAATTAGTGAAACTAAGTATTGTTTAATAGTAATTGCATTCTCATATTTTATTGATGTATAAAGTTCAGCCACTAGGTGGCACCCAATAGAGTTATTTAGGGCCTTTTAGAATGCCATATTCACTTCTACCGTGACTGTTGAAGGTAAGCAGCACTCTTTGTGACCTTTAAAGTTCAATTAATATCTTTGTTAGACCAAGCCATCCACCTGATCTGTTTAAATATTCTGCATTAAGATGTTTGTTAGGATAATGTTAGCTAGCAGCTATTTCTTATGTATTAAGATGTTTGTTAGAATAATGTTGTATGTTTAATGCAACACATCCCCTCCAGTTAGTAAGAACTGAAGAAGCCTCTTGGATGAGATGTGAAACATCTTCAAGAAACTGAAACAAGACCATCTGACTACAATACAGCACTCAGATTTACCATGACCTGGATGACTGAGAACCTTCATCAACATGTAACTGAAAAATCCGGATTGGAAGGGAATCTGCTGTCATGAAATATTTGCTAGGGCATCTTCCCAGCATAATCCTGATCCTCTCTGACATCAAGTGTTCATGCTGAGACCATGGAGCCACCCATCAACAACAGTGATTTTAGCCTTAGCAAACAGTAGCTGTTTAGTATGGAAAAGGCGAAGTCATTCATTAAAATCCATGTTAAAATTTCAGTTGCTGTGAGGCTGATGAAGGCAGTTTACTTATTTGGAAGCTAATTGACTTGTTAACTAGTTAGCTAGATAATACTATTTCGGTAGTTAGCAATATTATGCAGTGAAGATGGTTGGTCATCTACCAGGGCTAACAAGATTATAATATTAGTGAAATTTCTATTTCCATGTGTCTTAGAAAACAAATTGTAAAACTGAACAGCTTTTTGTTTAAGGTGACATAATATTAAATACATTGATTGCAAAAAGTGTCTGCAAATTAAGCCTTGTTGTGGTTTGTGTGGCCTATACTTTTCCTCATATTACAAGACAACAAATGATAAACAGCATTGCTAATGCTCATGTTAGATTTTGTCCTTTCATTTGTATATTTTTGTGATAGTTTCGTACATTTACAAAACTATCACAACCATAATGTGAGGAGAGGGAAGTGAAGGTGGGCAAGGTGTGTGCAGGTGCAGGTATGTTTTTCTCTAGCAAGTATTGTCTTTCATCAAGCTTATACTAGCAATACATTGAGCAGGTTTTTTTTTCTTTTTTAGCTTAAGTAATTGTCGTTTTTGATAACCTGTTAAAGATTTTATATATATATATATATATATATATATATATATATATATATATATATATATATATATACATATACTGTATATATATACAAACACACACACATTAAAGGAAGCAATAAAGGGCTTTTTGTAATTTCAAGCCACCTGCTTCAAGCCAATGAGGGCAAGTACCCCCCCCCAGCAATGTTTAGTTCAAGGTTATTTTTTTTATATATATTCAATATGTTTCTTTGCAAATGAATTGTTGCAAACTTGCAAATAATTACTACCATGGATGTATTAATTATTTCAAATATTCCCTATATTTTTTATTTTTTTTTACACAAAAATAGAGAAAAAACAAACAAAAAAAGACTTGGTATACATTAATACTAAGTTCTAGGAGCATCTCATTCTATCGTTGCAACAAACACAGGTCTGAGTAAGCTGACATACTAAACAACCGCTCTAACCTAAATTTGAGTAAAGTTGACAAAAGCCTCTCCTGGTTTTACCAAACACAAGATCCAGAGATGATGCTGCGCAACCAGCCTCTCTTATGCCTGCAGAAGGAGGTTTCCCCTCAGAAACTGGCACTTTTACCTGTTGTCCATGCCCAACAGTGGCACCGCTGTTTGAATAGCCGCCACAGGACGCTGCAAGGTCTTTAATCCATGCCATACCTTTCAAGCCTTGCCCACGCTTAAACACTCCATCACGTAATCTTCCAAGAGATCATGCTGGCCATCTTGGCTCTCTTTCTCTATGACCACCATCTTGGCTCTCTTTCCCTGTCTCTCTGACACACACACACACACACACACACACACCTTCTTGATTTGATCAATTTGCAAACATTAATCAGTTCTATTATATTGTAAGGAGCAGTTTTCTGTGATTATTTTGTGCATGTTTTGTGGTAATTACTGGTTGTGTGCTCGGATTCATTTCCTCACCTGTTCCTTTAATTCTAAATATTTTACAAACATGTACATTTTAAGTGAACCCTTCTTTGAGACTGTTTTTGATATGGTTATTATTACTTTATTCCAGGGTGGTGCCCCATTTTAACATGACCATACCGTTTCTATTTTTTTTTTTTTTTAATAAATCTAATTTTAGTAATTACCATCAATAATTATGAATTTGTATTAACCACACACCCCCACCATCCACATAGCAACACAAAAAGCCCTCCTGTTTTGCCATTTGCTGTTTACAAAAATATCAGTGCAATAGTGGAAACAGAGAAAAAAGTTTTCATCAGACAGCCACAAGGTTTTCACAGGACACACGGTTTAAATTAAGTACAACTAATTGAGATCTTCAGCCACTTTAGCCTTAGACTTAGACTGTCACTCAGCACAATGCTTGATACAGCAGGATCTGTCAGTTCTTTTGGCCTTATCGTTTCTTCATCGGGGTAGAAGCCAGAGCTGCTCCTTGTTCATTCCTGGAGAATTTCATGATGTACTAACTGTACACAATATATAACAGTGTCATTGCCACAGTGAGACTCCCATAATTAACATTGTATTGTCGAAAGAAATGACAGCAAAATATATCAAAGTTATATAAAATTTGTTACAAAACCTTTCTATTGTGGATTGGGTTTCTTTTCAGGAGCTGTTGCCTGAGATGATGATAAAAGGTGTTTTCTGGAGCCTCTAGAACTTTGCATTTGCTAAATACCTAACTGAAGCTACAGTATAAACTTCTCTGAGGGTTAGGGTTAGGTAGTTCCCTCCACCTAGCTCAACTTATTCATCCTCTCCTGTGACACAACAGTCACTCATTATCGCCTCCCAGGCCAGGCAGACTTATTACAAAAGAGACAGCCTGTCCTTGGCTGCTGAGCAGTGGATATCTCTGCAGCTACAGTATATAGGCATCTTGGAACTGTTACTTCCTCACACTATGTTAATAGGGTTAGTTTATTTTTTTGAGTGTTAAACTTAAATTATGTCCAAATCTTACAAAATGCACATTTAAAACAGATTTTGAGTTGGCACAGAAAATGAAAATAAAGTTTTATTCATTTATGAATCTGATAACAAAAATCAAGTAATCTTTTGTCATCCGGGGGTGCTGATTTATGTTTCTGCTGGTGGGTGCTCACAGTGCTTGCATGACTTGTTGCTATTTTGACACGCGCACACATTCGCTTCACAGTAAAACACACATTAAATCAATTAACAGCAGCGGCCGCAATAAACACACATGTATGCTCTTTATTACATACGCATGTGCGCACACACACACACACACACACATGCACACACTCTCTTTCACAAACACACAGTCTACACACTGGTGATGCATATGAGGAGTTAATGTCAATACAATGCAAAAGGCTCCGATAAAGAAAATCATGGACCAAGTCCACAATTCAAAACCATTCCAACACATCCTTTAAAACAGAGTAGCACAGTGGGCTATATCATAATAAATATTTAATTTGTTGTTTGGTCACTCACCATTCTTCTTGATTCTTGATGAGGAATATGTTGCCCCTGGTAGCGGTGCATTTTATAAACTGGTCTGCGATTGTTTCCAGGTTCCTACTCCTTGACAATGTCTTGTGATAGTTCAGTATTGCTACATGGTTCAACCTAGCTTGCTCCATTGTGGACCGCAGATTTTTCAGATTTTCAGGCACCGGAGTCAAGAAAATGACCGCTCTGAAGTGCTTGATATTACAGGGACAGTCAGGGCAAGTTTCACAAGTTTTGTGAACTCTGCCAAAACTGTTCTCAAATACTCCCCCGATCCCCTTTGAGAAAGTTCACTGCATCCTGAAAACTAGCCAAGCAAACTGTTTTTCCATGTCCATGCACATATCATGATGCAGTGTGAGACTGGTTTCATCCAAATCATCCCGGTGAAACTGTATGGTGTTTTTGCAGTCACCTTTTTTCCAGTGACAAATTCCTCAACAGCTTGCATGCATTTGAATACAGAAGGACTAAATCTCCAATCCAGGGAAGTACTGTTGTCGGTACAGTTCTTTTGGTGTATTAAAGATATGCTGTGGTGCAACTGCCTCTTCCAATCGACGAGGAATTTTTCTTGGTCTGGGCAAAACCAGGCTTTCCAAGTGATTGGCTGCTGCAGTAGTGTTCTCCCAAAATTCAGTGACTCCTTCTCGAAGAGCCTTCATGTCACCTTTGAGTGTGTCAATCATTTCCCTTGCGCTCTGTCTGTGTAGCAAAATGTTCCTCTCGCTCCAGATTTTCAGCCACCACATGAAAAGTATTTGATGCTGCTCTCTGACTGAAATGTCGGCGGTTTTGTCCATTATCACAGAAAAAACTCAGACTTGATTTCTTCAATCAGTGTTTTCAGTACGTCATGGCCCATGGTTTCTATCATCTCATTGAAAATATTGTGTTAGAGCCACTTGTTCTCCTTATGTGCGAGCCATGACCGTAACTCCATGATATCCTAAGCACGTAAATGCAGTAACTGGGTCAAGTTGGACTCCTCATCTATGCTTCCTCGGATGGCATGAAAGATATTGGACTATGGATAGAATAGCCAACAAAGCAGTTCTTGCATCTGACATCTGCTTGTATTTACCGGCAGAAATAGATGCAGCAACATTTAAACCCACATTAGTAGCAGCAACAGTGCTAACTGCAGCTCTATGCAGGTTTGACTTTTCGTTAATTTGAAATCTCTCCAGCGCCTTGGCCCAGCAACAAATACCTTGTTTTTTGCAGCATAGCAGACTATCCATGTGTATTTGCCTTTCCAGCTAGCTTGAAAAGTCCAAACTTCTTTCTGTGTAACATCCGTACTGCTACTGTCCTCAGTCGATGACACAGTAGAGTCCTCACTGGAAGACAGTGTCAGGTCGGTGGATATTTTTTGGGTATTTTTACCACAAATTTGTCCATTTTGTTGACTGAATCAACCACTGTTTTATCAGCAAGTTGCCGTCCAGCCTTTTTGGCGGTTTATCTGACAGGGGAGTGGTCATTAGCAAATCAATGACAAGTGTAGGCTGGCACACGAGTGTGCTTGGCAATCAGCACCCATGGCGTCATCTGTTGCAGTATGTGAAATCACTGCATGTGTCTTGCCAGTTTCAATTCTTTTCTTATATAAGTACATGGTTCCAGTGCGGCCATGGTGACAATTCATTGCCTTACAATCACTGCATGATTCTGTTTATTCAGGCTTACTTTCACACTGAAGTGTTGGTGGGTGAATTTGATGCAAGCTTATCAAGTGCAACATACAAGGAAGTCAATAAATTCTGGGTCACACAAATCAGACAAACTAAATATCAAAATATAGATCCACCCATGGCCCATTTCCATTTCCACGTTTTTGATCATGGATTTGGTTTTCTGATATTTGTTTTTTGATATGGAAAAAAAAAAATGGAAAAATTACTTTGATTGTCCTTTTTGATCTCAACCAAACAACAACAAAAAACAGAATTTTACAGAGATGGTGGCAGCCCCAATCCTGCCATGGTAAGAGAGCTGGGCTGTTGAACTTGCTTCTTATGGTTGTGTTTGGTGCATGTTATCATATTATTGAATCATAACACATCAACTAACGAGATGGATGTGCTTTGAGTGAAAGGATGTAACAATATCTTCAGGTCACTATTAAAAACAAGATTTAAACAAGATAAAGTTGATTTGATGTGCTGTTATGTATCTGGCTGTATCAGCAGTGGATTATTTTTAATCAGTAAATGAATAATAATAATAATTTATTTTGTCATTTTAGGGCATTTAGCAGAAGCTTTTGTCCAAAGTGACTTACAGTAATTTTAAGCAGCAGTGGCTGCCATGCAAGGTGCTGACTGGCACATCTGGAGCAGTTTTGTGGTTCAGTATCTTGCCCAAGGACAATGCAGACCAGGGTGAATTGAACCAGTGACCAGCTCTACCCCTGAGCTGCAGCCACCCCAACAGGTTGTCTGTGCACAATTTTAATGAAGTAAAGAGTCAATAGGGTTGACCAATTTCAGCTGAAAGGCCAGCCCCACACCAGGGCATTCTGGGTGAGACTGTTGTGAAATGGTTTAATGTTGTGAAAAGCAAATTGTAATGCAGTTTGATACTAGCCCCATTCACATTGCCTTTTGGGTGCAGCTTTAGTGCGCCAATTACCTGCCTCCGTCTCAGTGTGAATTTCTCGGAGGTGGCGAGGGGTGAAATTTTGCTCCGGCCCTGATACATCTCTGGAGGTAGTATCAGGCCGTATTATTGGGGAACCGAACAAGTGTGAATGGATTAGCCAGCTTTGCATATTGAGGTGGTGTCGATCGGACGGTCAGTTAACTACACAGGTCCTTTGCTCAACTTAATACAGAGAAATGTCCCACAAAGCAACGTCACATGACCAAACAAAAGTAATGTAGTAACTGTAACTGTCTTTGGCAACTTACAAGAAAAATACCACAGATATGTGCGGAGAAGCATCCGTCCTCCTGTCTGTCCTACCGACTCTTCGTCAGATTCCTGCCCAAAAACAACGTCTGTCACTGGCAAAAAGCTTTAACTCACTGAGTGTTTGTAATGAAAATAAATCATGCGATGGTCAGCTGTTCGGATTGAGACATCTATGAACTTTCCCCCAGAAAACGGTCTCCATCTCCACCAGCCAGAGAGTCAGATTGACAGGGAGGACACTGGGAAACACCTTTAAAGGAGAACTTCAGTCGATTTAATCATGCAGCTTCATTGCTCAAGCTACCCTTGGCTTGCCAGTACCGAAGACGTGAAATGAATAAAAAAGTAGTTAAAAACATTGCATTTTCATCAAGTTAATGTTATTTGTGAGTCACATAATGCAGCAATGACCTTAAAATGAAAAAGCATTTCTGCTAATGCATTTTAATTTTCAAATTTGACATTTGCTGCATCTTTTGAAAATTAAATCTCAAATGCAATTTTCTTTATCAATTTAATTAAGTAACAATATGAGCAGTCTTGAAGAAAATGAAAATGCAATTTGGATGATTTATTACTCATTTTATTTATGAGTCAAAAATGCAGCTATATTCTGAAAATGAAAAAGCATTTCTGTTAATCCATTTTAATTTGAATTATGGAACAGATGTGCTTCCATACATTTGCCAGGAAGGTGTTGTTTATTCAAAGAAAGAGTGTTATAAGCATAAACACACAGCATGTACAAAGCATAATCTGCCCACACAACAAATGGGATGCTCACGAGAAGGCCAAAATCCTACAGCACCGCCAAGTGTCTCTGTTTTTGCAGACATCTGTGGTGCGCTGCCCTGTATTTCGGAATCGCCTCTCATGTGCCTGCAGTGTGAGCTCCTGGCTGCGAAAAGATGGCGGTCACACAATCCATCCAGACACCCCTCCATCTTGTGCCGTCTTCCTCTTCAGACATCAGGTCTATGGCGGCGCACATTAAAAGGTCCACCTCATCCTCAGCTAGCACTCTTTCTCGCTTCCAGCAGCTGTAAAAACAATCAATAAGGTCGATCAGTACTGCACGATGCACTGCGTATGAACACAACACATATATTAATGCGCCCCAATAATAGTCACATTGACCAAAAACGGATCTAATCTAATGAGTCTTACCATCTTTGTTCTCGATCGACTGGTTGTTTGTTGTACTGTCTCGTAATGTCTTACAGACAGCTGGAAAACAATAAAAGAGAGTGGTATGAATAAAGAAACACAATGCTCACAGCGATAAACCTCCATGTCCCTCTGCAGCAGCAAAGCACCCTCCGTCGGCAACACTCTCCGTGGCGCCCCGGCAAAGCTCCTCCTGTCAGCGCAGGCCTCCTCGACAATGGCCGTGCCGCTAGCCTAGCTCCGTCACAGCTTCGTGTCCAATTAAACACAAACACTTCGACAGCAATGGAGAGTCCAACTAACACACTCACGGCACGTCGTCTGACAACAGATCACAGCCCCTTAGTGATAAAACACGACACTGATGACACACACAGGCCACTGTCAGTTGCTCGACGCCATTAGCTCTGAGCTCCTTCTTCCTCGTCACTCACGCTCCGTTTACGCTGTAAACAAAACAGACAGTAGATGGAGAAACCGAACACAGCAAGAAGAAGATGAAAATGGCTAGTGCAAGGAAATCAAAATCTTTCGTACGGACCGGTAATGAGGTCGAACTGCTGCTGCGACTTACACTTAACTACAAGGCATGTAAGTTGCAAGAAAGGCTCAATATC
The DNA here is from genome assembly GCF_904848185.1 of Acanthopagrus latus. Lineage (NCBI taxonomy): Eukaryota > Metazoa > Chordata > Actinopteri > Spariformes > Sparidae > Acanthopagrus > Acanthopagrus latus. Next base: position 2,157,864 of record NC_051052.1, on the reverse strand, counting down.
TTATACGGCATGAACACGAGCATGTAGTCCGCCATTGCTGTTTCGGAAAGTATGCGGATTTGCTGTGCACATAAAAACGGTAGGGTTGCGTTTTCGGATTCCTCCACCTTTAGACCTGGTTTCAAAAAAGTTTTTTTTAGGCACTGCGTTTTCAGGATCCGTGTGGACAGTCAGCCAAAACGATGCAATAGGTGTGTTTTTTCGCAAAAGAGCATTTTCATGTGGATGGCCCCTTAGAAAAAGGTCACCTGGGGTAAAACTCTCCCTGCTACCCTGATTTACATTTGTATAGCTCACAGCATTTTCATTTCCATGTTAAAGCCTCCACTAGAATCAGGGGGAGAGGCGTCATGGGGGGACAACTGCTAAGCAAGACCCACCTCAATTTCTGTCAAATTCACGGCAGTTTTCGGTGTTGCCTGCAAATTGCCGTGTGCAGTCGCAAACCTGAAATTCCACGTCAATCTACAGTGCCGCATACTGATGAAAATCCCACTTTTCATGCAGTGTGAGCCGTGGTATTCACTGTAATGGGAAGTGCACTGGAAGTGCAAAAGGCTGAATGTGTGCTGATTTGGATTTGTTGTACCAAGCCACGCCCACATTGACCAGTCATGACCACCTTCAAGGTATGGCCTCAGGACTGGCCCTACATCATCAGTGTCATGGCAACCAAGGATCTCTAATTTGGTGTTAACAGCATTTAGTTTGACCGAGATATGAAACAGTTTACATTTTTATAGCTAGCTACAGAAATGTGTTTAATAATTTGTGCATTTTTTGACCAAGCAAAATTCTTTTGATAACGTAAGATCAGGTTCTGCTAAAGAGTGTATGTGCCAAGTTTCACGCAGTTAATTAATGTTAATTACCCCAAACTGTTAGCTAGCTAATAATGATAATATTGATAACATTACTGTGGATTCAGTAACAGGTTTACCTCTCAACAGTCCTCTCAGCCAGAGATTAACCAGAGCCGCTTCTCCTCTTCCTCCACAAGCACGAGGATTATAAAGGAAATCAGGAATTCCTGCAGCTCAAACATGTCTAACTGTAAAACTTTACTCCTCTTGTCACTTTTCACAGGCTGATGCTGTCTGCAGGTCTCTCTGACGGACCCTGCCTTTGCTGGCAGCGAAGGATGGGTCCTTGAGGGATGCCCTTTTTAGATAGAAAATGTGGCGCATTTGCTCCAAGGTAAGGGCAGCAATGTGCCGGCCTGTCTTTCTAAAACCGATGCGCAGTATTCCTGTTTTTCCAAAAGCCGCCTCTGAGGTAAACATGTAATGTGACGTGAAGCTCGAAGCTGGCTGTGAACAGTGACATAGACATAGACATTTGTCTTCAAAATAAGAGCTTTACATCGCACCCCATTTAGAACTGGGTTCTTAGCAGGGGGCTTTTAATTTGAAAGTAGCGACCATCCTTAGCTTGCAGACACATCAACAAGCGGACACAACCAACAGCTACAGAGACCGAGGAGATGCTGCATCTCCTGGATCTCTGCGGCTGTCCAGTTGCTCATCTTAATGTCCGTGGATGTAGTGATGGACTGACTGCTGTGATCAGCTGTTTCTTGGTTTTAAAACTCCCCGGCTGTTGGTCACACAACATTGCAGGTCATTGATACCTCCGCCCACCTCACGCAGAGGCCGGTGCATTTCCGCCTCGTTTTTAGATAGCAGGCAAGGCAGAAATAATTAAAATAGACCCCCAGTTTGTGGACCGAGTCGCCAAAAGGACGGGCAAATTGGCGGCTTGGTGCTCCGTCTAAAACTGGCTCATGTCTGCCTTTCCTTTTGTTAACTACAGTACATTTATCAGTAAAGTGCTCAGTTTCAACATATTCTGTCTGGGTGGTTTATGAAGCTTCAACAACATAACAGAGACTGACCAGTTCACACTCAGGCCAGGTCATAGCTCATAGTGCTAAAAAGTGCTAAGCAGTGCTACAAAACGTGAAGTTGTAGGTCAATACATAAGGACATAAGGACACAAAAGGACAAAGTACAAATCAAAAAGACAAAAATGCAAGAATCAAAATCCAAAGAACACATACCATGGGGAGACTAGAAGGACATGACAGGAACAGGAACACAAACACAAACACAAACACAAACACAAACACAAACGTAAGCGTGAACGTGAATGTGAATGTGAACGTGAGGCAAACAGATTCAGTGAACGGACAAGAACTACAGGGAAGACACAGGCTAAATACACAGACACTAATGACAAGAGGAAGAACAGGTGAGGAGAGAGAGGAGGGAGGAGACCAGGTGAGGTAACGAGGGGGAGGAGCACATGAGAAAACATGAAGGGAACAATACAACAGACAGAGGGAGCCAGAGGGGAGAACATAGGAGAAACCTAAAGGACACAGTGGGACATGGAAAATCAAAACAAAGACACAACAACACGTGATACAAAGAACATAAATCCAGAGTCATGACAAACAGAAACAAAACAATGTTGTTTAACAGGCAATATCTCAAGCATGTTCATGTATCAGTATCCAGGAGGACATGCACAGAGCGAAAAGATAGTGTCTGACAATTATTATAACATGACAAAACAGTTGTCTAAATATTCCTCAACAGTTCTTGTGCTGATATCACTAGTTGACATAGTATATTTTTGGAAATTATGGGCTATGATATTGAGCGGATGCACGTTTAGCACTGTTAGCTCTTGCCAATAGCTCATGCTGTTGCATGCTGCGAGTCAGTACAATCAGACAATCTCAAATGATATATTGAACTGATAACGCTGACTACAGTGGTCCATGTCTTCTCCTGCTTTTACCATTTTGACCTCTCTCTTCACTGTGCTGTGTTAGGGCTTGTTACAATCACTGAATGGTCTCTCAGCACAAAACCTACTATTATGAGAATTGTTCTGCAGTACCGGCTCATGTATCCCCTCACAATCCCAGTCACAAATCGCTTTCTGGCAGGACTTTGTTTTCTCTGGTTAAACCAAGACTCCACCGAAAGTCCGTATTGATGTTGGCAGGAGGGGAGCTATTAAGCTATTAGCAGAAGGCAAGCAGCAGAGTCCTGCGATGTGTGTGGCTGTGCCAACTAGCTGTAAGGGTGGTTGTCATCACTCTGATATTTCAGCTGAGCAAATCTGTGCACAAGAAGAAAAATGAGGCAATACCCTTTGAGCCTGGCACTTTAGTATCCATGATCCCTGCTGGAAAAATCAGCATAGACCAGCACCAGTGGTTTGCTGGATTTGGTGCTGGTCTATGCTGGTTTTTCCAGCAGTGATGTCACCCATTTAGTGCTATTCCTCCTTATTTTTTTGCCTCTCAACAGTCCTGAGTCTTCCAGTTTCTCTTTTTGAATGAAGACAACAGAATATACCTCCACCTAGTGGTAGTGCTTTCCATTCATGAACTGGATTCTGGCAGCCTGCCTCATTCTCATTTGCACTGATGATCTCTAACATTGTGCACCTTGAAAATGGGTCAGTCCCACCTCCCCATCATATCACAACAGGTGTAAGTGTTCACAAATTCAAGGCAGAAAAAAACACCATGAGAAAATATTACGCAAAACTCAATTAAAACCATGTTAGCTAAGTCTAGTACAGCTGTCAGGTAAACTTGTGGTTTCAAATAACAGTAACTTTAAGTTGATGTTCTAGTTTACAGTCCACTCAGTGTATCTCTTGGTTTCTGTGTGTTTTATTTACTATGACTTTATGCCTGACAAATGTGAGACTGAAATAAAACTCACATTATTTCTTATGGAAATCAGCTCTGAAAAGGTATGTATATGTGGCCACAAAATAAAAAATGGGTTTTTCAGCAGCAAGCTCAACCAGGCAGTCCTGACAATATATGATAAAGCTTAGATGGCTCTCATGGGCGCACATAATTTTGAACCAAAACAATTATTATCTTATTCTCTCACTAAAGTTTTAGTTAGGCTTATTATTAAAAGCAATAGATTGATATTGAATATTGGCTATAGCCTAGGCTTGTGTTAACATGGTATTGCAAAAGCTTTTAAAGGTGGTATTTGTAAGAAAAATATATTTTTGAGTGTTGTCAATTAAAGACACTTTGGGATGATCCTTTTTCCTTCGCAAAGTAAGACGTTTGTTTTCCACTCATTTTAGCTAGTTTGAGGGCTTATTTTTTGGGCATAACGTGACTGAAACAGGTACAACAGGTCTAGCGCACCAAGAGGAGCAGAAATGGAAATAAAACAACTTATTTATTCTTATTTTCATGTATTTATGGGCCGTTTTTTTCTTAGACTCATCTTATACTTCATATACTAATCTCCACTTCAGTAGCATTTATATACACTATCTATATTCTGGAGGTATTAACAGAGGGGTTTGTTCATTTATCATTCATAGCCTGATTTATTCCTTATCACATTTTATTCCTAAAAACAGGGTGAAAATTGTTTTTTATGGCTGTTGACAGTTTTTTTCTGATTTATGGCGTGATAAAAAGAGATATCCAAAATTCCCTCGTTAAAAACCTTTGGCTATAATATGTCAACAAAATGAAACAAGAATTTTGAACCTGGCGTTATCCAATGTTTAGATTCATGTTCTGGAAATGTATGCACAGTAGCACATAATGCCTCATTTTCATAGTTAAACATACAATTTCAGAAAACTCATGATACAAAAAAATAATTGCGTTAACGTAAGTAATCAACTGGGGAGGGTTCATGGTGATATATATTAGTTAAAAAAATTCCCTATTCTTCACCTGTAGTGTGCTAATTACTTACATTGTCCAACATGCAACTTTTAGCAACAAAACTTAATCTCATCTGCTAAACCTACGGATGACATTTTAATAATAAAAGTTCATAGGAAACAACATTTCTGGGTTTAGTATGGGTCATATAGGGGCTTCCAGTAGACTAGACACCTTGGAGTTGTGTTAGCTTTTTAGCCACAACATAAGCAGCAACAGGTGATGTGACAGTACTTCTTACCTCTGTGTTGTTGATTTGGTGTGCCTGGGCATGGCGGTAATTAAGCACGAGAAAAATGAACTTCTTGGCAGGACAGTAAAGGATATTCAATATGTTTCATGGGAAAAAAACAACAATAGACAATCCACAGGATAGAAGATAGAGTCTCTGAATCTACCTGATTTAGTAATATTAGTTTCTCAAATTAATTGATAGGTGGAAATCAATGAGAATATTATTAAGCACAAAAAAATGCTAGATTAATTTTGCACTGAAGCTGCTCTGCATTTCAGTATGTGAGAGTTCCTTTTATTTAATTTCAACACACTGAACCACTGCAAGTAGAGGATCTAAGACCAAGGCTTATCTCAGTTCAAGTCCTTATTCTTGGTGCCAAGGCACATTGATCCATAAATGCAAATATATGTATGTAAAGTATATCTGTACAATATAAATGTTTCACATGCACACACACACACACAGACAACATCTTAACACAAACTTGGTCTCGTGAAATGACATGATATCCTATTCAGTACCATATGATGAGCCTTTGAATAATATTTCTCCATGCCTTTAATGATAACCTTGAATGGTGCAATGCTGGTAACTGCTACATAATATCCATCGATTCCATCCGGTGTGATTTCCTTGAGTAGCCTGGACTGAAATTACTTGTGTGTTCAGAACTAAGCATTTCAAACAGACTGCTGTATACCTCAGCAGCAATCAATCAGCCTTAATCCAAAACCAATTTACTCCGCCTGAAGAGGAAAATATCTTTTAATCTCTTGCCGACAATCCCTGATTGCGATGGCAAGCATCAGCTGACAGTCAAACTTTGCCGCTTAGAATAGGATATTTATATTGGATTTGCCATTGCCATTGTACATACACATGAACGAATAGTCAATTTAATACCCAACTGCAGGTTTTCCCTCACTGATGATGGCATATTGATTTCCTCAGTATCTTTTCCGAGGTAAATACATTTCATCATTTTTGTGATTTGATAAACAAAGCTGAAAAACTGTGTTTTAGGTTATTTGAGTTATTAGGTTATTTGAGTGCGAAGGTGTTGATATTCCATATATATATATATATATATATATATATATATATATATATATATATATATATATATATATATATATATATATATATATATATATATATAGTGTAGAATATCCACCTATTTTTCAACTTTGTTTAGCAAATCCTGTACAGAATGTTGTATTCATATGTTTATATGTTTATCTCCTAGGTAGATTTTTGTACCAAGTTGATTTCAAGACTTGGCATCATCTGCCTGACACCTATTGAGACTGTGTCATTGGGTTTTAGGACATTTACAAGTAATAGCTTGTGATGGGTTAGTTTGCTGCATAGAGTATGTCATCCTGTTTTGTACCCCAGGACATAATTTTACTCTTGTTTTAGCTAGCTTAGTTCCTATATAGCTCACAAATATAGGAATGTGGGTTGTACCTCTCTTGTTTCTCCTTTGTCCAGCCTGAGAAGCAGCAGTTTAGGTCTTGCGTTTGTTCTGTTATGTTTCAGCTTTTGCCTTTTGTTATTTCTTGGTTTGATTGGTGAGTCTGGTAGTCCTCTTTCATTGATGTGGATGTATGTTAGAGAGGAGAGCCCAGATTCTACAGCCCATTGTGGGTTGGTCTGGGTGTCTCCTCTTTTTGTTTCTTTTGACCGGCTCACCAGCTTCTGTTAGTGAATGTTGTTTGTGTTAATGAATTGATTAATTATTGTGATTTCCTGACTGATTAATTGTGTTGGGCCTTCTGTGGACAAGCTGCTTTTAGAGGGAAGTAACCCAATGTTAATCTTCTCTGAACTTATTTCTGAAATAATCAACTGATGGCATGTAAATCAAAGAGCCACTCTAGGATAATTCCACTTGAAATAGATTTAGGTGGATTACTGCAAAAAGAATTATTTAAAACGTGCAATCACTTATTTCATCAATAAGCAGCTGATGTCATAGTGAGATCATGAACCTCTACTCCAGTGGAAAATCCTTAAAGAAGCAGCCAACTGTCACAAGACAGCCTGGAGAAGTTTGGATGAGTTGGTGATGTCAGAAATTAGTTCAGAGGGTTTAACATTACTTGCTGATACTTGAAAATGTCAAGAACCCAGTTAACTAACAGGCTCATTATGTATCAGACAGATAGTAGACCCTGAAATCAACATGGTACAAATATTTATTAATAATGATACTTCTTGGGAAAATCTACAGTCAAAAAAAAGTTACATTTAGCAAAGTTGGTGACACTTATTTTTTGCAGTACCAAATAACTTCTCTTCTCTTCTCTGACTGTGCTACCTTCCCTCTGAGCTCTCTTCTCCCTCTGGGCGGCCTTGCCCTCAGCTCTTCTCCAGGACCCTCCTGGGCTCAGCAGCTGCTGAGAGCTGCCAGCTGCAGTTCCAGCAGGCCCACCCAGCTTCTCCCCACAGCAGCAAAGCAAGGTCCTGCTAGTACCCCAGTGCAGCACTGAGCTGCTACCCCTGCAATGGAAAGGAGCAACCAGTTACCCCCATTCACCTTCTTTTATCAGACACTGCACTGCAAGGACAGCACTGTTCAGCATTGGGATTACAATGTTCTCCTGCTTGGCTCATTAGTCAATGATCCACCAGCATCTTTTTTCCTAAGACTGGTAATGTTACACTGGGCCTGGATAGAACACAGCATAGCATAGCATGGCTCTGAGTGTAGTCAAGTAGTGGTAGTTGACTCTGCCATACAGCTAAGTTGATATTGGTTGAGGTATACTTCACATTGACTCTGAGTTTTGCATGCAACTAAACATCCTATCCAACCTGGAACCGTATAATTCATTGTGTTAAATAAAATATTTTTGTAGCCACATACTGTACATTTTATATACAATTGTAGAATGTTGACAACGTCCATAGTGAAATAAAAAATAAAAAAAAAGTACCTATATATATTTCTAGAATGAGCTTTGACCCGGTATGTCATTAAACATGTTTCCTTCACATTCCACAGTAACTTTGTCAATGTGACTGAAGGAGATGACACTGTTGCTTAGCACACTGGATGGAAAATTGACATTAAAAGTCTCACTCTGACCAGTGTTTCTTCCCGTCTAACAGTCAACGTTCTTTCTCAAACAGAGAATGTGTAATCCATTACTTTCGCAACCAGACTGCTGTTTTAGCAAGAACAACTTCATTAGAATACATGGCCATATCATGGATAATAACAGGGATATTAGGAGGGATATTGACAGCTGTCATTCAACCATAAGTTATTCTTGGGTGTTGAGGAGCTGGATAGATTATTCAATCCTCTTAAAAGAGCAACGTGATTCTTATAAACATTGCAGCCGAGTTTTGGGGCTGACATCTGACTCCCAGATACTAATAGTCATATGCCATTGTTTGGGCATAAAAGTAAGTTACTGTCAAAAAATATTTGGTCAATAGTGCGCCTCATCAAGACTGTCAGGAAATGACTCAGAAAAATATGGAATATAAAAAAGCCAAAATATACTGAGTGGGTCTTTTAAAACCACGCAGATGGAACTGTTGTTAGGAGTATAGACATTATTTGTTAAATTTATGCAGCAAGGAATTTCAGTACAATGGGAGTCGTTCAATGCTAAAATATCAACTCATTTGAACCTCTTAAACATGAGTAGATCTCAGTTGGTTTATTGTTCTAACAACCTATGGTATGAATAAGTGAAATATATAGTTTGATACCTGACAAGTTTTTAATGGCACAGATGGTGCCAAGGTGTGCCAAAATGGCACATTTGGAGATTCTCTGTACTAAAACCAGCAGGTAACATTCAGATATTTTTATTTTTATTTTTTAATGTTTTGCTTCAGATTTGGAGCTGCAGCTCATTCCTCAGGTAGATGTATTCTAAAATTGTAATCTTTTCAAAAAAAACTTTCATTTATGCTGTGTGCCAACTTGATTTATTTTGACTCAGTGACATATATTTACACTACACATCTAGAGGCTGGTTCTTAACAGCTTAAAGTTTAGGATGTCTATTCATCAATTCATTTAATCAATTCACTCATCAAGTAAAACTGATTTGCAATGAAATATTTGTAAATGCTTCTCATAGCAAATGTTGATATGTGCAATAAATTCAGATTACTCAGTGACAAAGCCTTTAATTCATTTGGTAAATAAATGTAAATAGCTCAACATCCCTGATTATAAAGTATTCAATCTCTAACGTACAGGGTTTTTTTTGTTTGTTTGTTTTTTGTGACTGAGCTCAATACTTGTTCCAGCAGTTTTAGCTCTGCAACAAACTCTACTGCTTTGGAGTAGCACAGGGAGGGAGTCTCACAATTGGAGATGATGAAAACACAGCTGAGGCATGGTCAAGCAGGACATAACTATGTAGGATAAGAGCAAGCAATGTGTGAGTAGGGGTGTGGTTCTGTGGGTGTGCAAGAAAGTAGTAATACCTTTTTACCTACATTTTCAACCAGACAATAAATGACAATGGTTCTAAGGACAGAAAAGACCTACCTGCTGTATTTTCATGTTTAAAATTGCAACCAAAAAAAAACATTTTTCATGACCATTGTAAAAACAATCTCAGAAGGTGACACTGGTTTAACCTTTACCACATACCAGTTCAGAATCAAACAGCAATGCATTGCACTGGCCAATCTGCAAACACATATTTGTGACAACTATTATGTACGATGCAATGCAGTAATTTCTTTGCAGTAAATTCTTTTTGATGCATGGCAGTATGATTTCTTTTAATTTTGATTCACAGAAGAGGCAAAAGTGTTGATTTCACCAATAGTTGATGTAAAAACCTAGATACAATAATGAGCTGAACAGATGCCAATAGAGAGGGCAAACAGTGTCCTGTATCCAAAACAGCCAGCCCACTGTCACTTTCTCTCTGTTTTTCAGCTTCCAAGGAATGGTTGATTAAGAGCAGGTTTGCGGAAGCCTATTGTTTTACTCCCTATTGATCCTTGGAGCACAACTTTCCATCATGCAGAGAAGGCCAGGGCCAAAGACGACAGCTAATTAAGATGGCTAATCACTTCATTTCAGAATGGCTGCAGGCTCTGTCACTCTTCTTTCCAGGACCTGTTGTTTTGTATCAGTGACATGATAAAAAAGCTTGAAAATTCTGACATTACAGATCATCAGCAATGGTAAGATAGGGTGGAGGGTTGTATGTGGCTTAAGACAGGCCTTTAAATTTTGTATTATTCAGAGGTTGATGGTCTGATTAAACCATGAGAGACTACTGAACTACTGCTGGCAAAAGTAAAATGCTCAAACTGGCCATGACACATGTTGATGCCTATGAACAAGGTGGTCTGCCAATAGGCATGATGTGGTCACAAGATTTTTAAATCCTGTGGCATTGCTAGTGGCAGGGCTATTTCATAATGTAATGGCAATCAAACCAACTTTGGCATTGATGTGGTACCTGTAGATCACAACTGAACAACTTATCCTGAGGTTCACATCAAGTATAAATCATGCTTCATTCTTCTAGCATTATAGCCATAAAGTTGCAGCTACATCTTTGTTAAATGTTAAATTCCTTTTAAGTACAAAACATTTAAAGCAACATTAACTCCTCAATCAACATTTTTACAATTGCGTTGCTCTGGAGATGGCAGCACTGGTCTGTTTGTGGGCCGGAAAATATTTTAAAAAATATCGGCCAGATTAGCACAAACTTTTATGACATTGAAGTTAACACCAGGTGATGTATCCACATGACTTTGGTGGTCCTGACGTTTCATCTAATGCCACTATGAATTAGGGCTGGGTGATATGGCCAAAACAGTTTCTATTGATCGATGTCAATTTTCATGATACACAGTATATTTTAATAATAATAATGATAATAATGATAGTTTTAAGAATATTCTCCTTAGAACAGAACCCAAAACAAACCAGAAGGTTCATTATGGTTTATAAAATACAATTATTTATTGTCAGATACTAGATGACAAACAGTCAACAGAACCAACCAACCAAATGGCTTCATGTTAAACACTCAATAAATACAATTATAATATTTGTACAACACATTTCTTGTTTCAAACATGTCTCAAACATTTTGGAGGTGGTGTACTGAACTGAACATTGATTAAACAGTCATTAGCTTCTTGAAGCCCTGTTTTAAAACTTAGCTTATGGGCATCGTATCTTTAGTGGTACAGTGGGTAAGTGTGCTTGTTGTCACTTTGGTTTCTTTTCATATGGGGCAATGGCTGAAAAGCAGTCAATTGTTGGTTGTCGAAGTCAAGTTTGACTAGTACAAGCAGTGGAGCTGGTCTGTCGGCTACTTGCAGGGAGGCTGACACTAGCATGATAGCGCAAATTCATGCTTTCATAGTACTGTTTGGGACGGTACCTTTTGAGATGATGGAGGAGATTGCTGGTCGCCGACACATTTTGCCCCCAATATTTGTTTATCCTTTGTCAGACGCCAGGGAGCCGAGCTATTTACCTGAAACACCATAGTGGTATGACATTTCTGCACGGTCCCATATTATGAAAAACAGATTTTTTCTGGTTTCTACATATATAAGCTGGTCCTCTCTAAGCCTGCCAACTCCCAGAATGAGGAAAACAAGCGATTCCTGCATGGTCTCTGCAGCCCACCCACTGTAAAACAGTGCTCCTACAGGCTGTTCAGATTCAGCTCCTTTCGTTACGTAACGAAAGGAGTCATTATCATAGGCCAGCCTCCTCTGCGCGGCGATTGGAGATTTCTGAGACCAGGATGTTCTTCCTCGAGATGAAGATTGGTGTATCCAGAGGCAGACAGCAGTGTTTCGCAATGTCAATGCTCAGAGCTAGACATGCAAATGACTCTGTTGTTGGTTGTAAAACATCAACATCAGTGCCTATATTCTGTCCCAGCTACATAACAACAGAATAGACAGTAGTTGCCTTTCATATTTTAACGACAGTGTGCCGGCTGTGCTTCGTGTTAGCTTGTATGTATGTGCTAACCACTTAACATCAGACTGCAAAGCTGGCTTTGCCTCGACACTGACCCTCGTAAAAAGGATCGGTCCCAACCCTACTGGACCCAGCAACTACACCTGAGCCACCGATAAGTGTTGCAATGGTTTGATAGTATTTACAGTTGCCTACAAGTATGGTGAAGTCAGCTGTAAATCGGCTAACTAGTTAGCTCCACTTCGGTCTGCTATGCAATGGCGTTTGAAGCAAGTTTGATGTTAATAATATAACGATGGAGCTTGGTTGTCACAGTAAAAAGTCTGGCAACGTGCAGACTGGAGACAGAGATGATGCGAACAGTGTCCAAGAGTTTGGAGACTGTATTGGAGACAAACACAGCTTTCGCTAGCTGTTAGTCATTAGCTACATGGTAGTAACTGTAACAACACATACAAATAAACTAACATTATTCAGGCACACTAACCATTGTGAAACGTCCTGCTGCAGCCACAGAGTCTGAACTTATTCAGGAAAATCTCCTTCCGGGTCCGATTCTGGCTCAAACTGGTATGGGTGAACGAAAAAATCTCCAAAAGCCATAGCGTTACATCCACCGTAAACATTAGCGTATGCTACTGCTAACGCAAGGGGCTTCCCCTCCCTGAGAGTGACTAGCAGGCAGGGCTCTCCAAGTAGGCATTGACAGATGGTGCTCATTAGCATTTAAAGGTGCAGGCACAGAAACAGACTGCTGTCAGGAGAGCTTAGTAGAGTGACTTTTAGACAGCCGAAATTCAGGACCATGGATGGGTTTGGGGCAATGCATATCGGATACAGAGTTGTTGGACCTCTGACAGCTGTGTGAAACTGATGAAAAACAGTATAATATGGGACCTTTCAGTACAAGTTCTTCATCTTTGTCAGTTTCCTTGCACTCAGTTGCACTAGTTCAACCACATGCATTTGTTTCTCTGCTGTGCAATTTGCTTTTGGTGTAGTGTTTTCTAGGGAGAGGAAAACAGACTAAATTTATCATCATTATTGTGACTTTTTTTTAATGATGAAATTAATCAAGATTGTTGTATCGCTCAGCCCTACTATGAATTCAAAGTTCATGCTCAAGTTTTGTCCAATGTTTTGATCATGACCAATATCTGTAAAATTAATAATGTTCCCATCAGCCATTAGCTGTGCTTTGTGTTCAGTTCTAAACAGTGAATGCTGACAACACCCTATCAAAGATGGTGAAAATGGTGTATATTGGACCGGCTGAACATAAACATGCTAACAGTAACATTGTGCACATTTTTTGCTGACCTTAGCTTTCATCTCAAATCAAATCTGCTGTGCCTAAGCAAAGCCTCACATAGCCCCTAGCATGGCTGTAAACTGTTGTTAGATATTAAAGAAACAGTACTAATTTAAGTTAATTATTTTAAAGTCACTTTGAAGTCCCAATATAATAAGAAGTTATTATAGGAACACATTGTTGGCCAATGTTTGATTCTAATGTTTAAATTAACAATTTGGCTGAAGCTGTTATCAGTGTTTTTTTGTTGTTGTTTTTGTTATCATTCATGCCCCCTTAATGCACCAGGGAAATAATTAAGTCTTCATTATAAAACTAGTAATATACAATTTTATGAACAACACTACCCTGTATTCCTGCTCATTACCCTCAGACACACTTTCAAGATTGCCTGTATCATCAAAACTTTTGGAAGTGACAGTTCACAGTGTTGTAAGTGAAGTCCGATGTATAGAGGGTGAAAAGGAAGGAAGAGAGCACTGTACCCTAAGGCGCCCCTGTACAGCAAAGTACCACATCTGAAACACAGTCCTTGAGCGTCACATACTGTGGTCTGTTGGTGAGAAAGTCTATGGTCCATGCAGCCAGGTTTTGATCAACTCCCACCCCTTCGAGTTTCCCCATCAGAAGTGTCAGTTGTATTGTATTGAATTCACTGGAGAAATAAAAAAAAAACATGACCCTCTTGAAGCCATTTTCCCTTTTCTTATTTCTTTCCTGAGCTCCTTCTAGACTCTCCTCAGTTCTTCTTTGTCCCCTGATCTGAAGACCCTCTTCTTTTCATCACCTAAGGTTTTAATCCCAGAGTTCACCCAGGGATTGTTGTTGGGAAAACACTGTACCTTCCTTGAGGGCACAGTGTTCTCCACACAGAAATGTATGTAATCTGTGATGCAGTCTGTCAGGCTGTTGATGTCCTCGCCATGTGGGCTGCAGAGTGCTTCCCAGGCTGTGGTGTCAAAGAGGCCTATCAGCCTTTCACTGGCCACCTCAAACCAATCTTTCACTGACTTTTTCTGAGGCATATTTTTATTCACCACAGGTATGGTGAATAACTGCTCCCAATAGCCTATAGACCTCACCCTGTACCCTGCACTGTGCAGTATGTCTGCACATGGTCACTTCTGTTTTTGCACTATCTGGTCAATTTCCCTAACACCCATATTTATTCCATATTTATTATCTGTATTTAAAATCTATGTATAAACAAAACAAAACAAAAAAACTGCTGTTAATTTTGCACTATATCATGTAAATATGCCATTTCTTCCCTTTTTAATCTTATTGCTTATATTTACTATTGTTCCTGTTCTTGCAATATGTTTCTGTTTTTGTAATATTCTGTCGCTGCTGTGACAAACAAATTTCATGTAGCAGATGGACCAGGTTGTGATATGAGCAGTCAAGCAGGGGGACAGGGAAAGATATGTACGCTTCCTTCAAATTTTCATACTGTAAATCCAAGGTTTTATCATCCCTGGCGTGACTTTTCACACACTGGGTTAAGGAAGGGAGAGTAGAGGACATAGTTTTACTCTGTTTTACACTCCCAACTACAGCAGGAGTCAGAACGACCCTGATTTCAGTTTAATCCTGGATGAGTATCAAACTGGAATTTCATCTTTTCCAAAATGACATATTCTTAATCAGCATGAGAAGGTTACATTTGTTGTTTTCCTTGTTGTTAGCACAAAATTAACCCAAACTTCATATTCTAGTTTAATATGTCTGAATGTGTGGTGGAACCACAATGCCACCTTTTGGTAAGTTCTGGTATAGCTGGAAAATAACTTTCTAAAATAACTTACATTTATGCTATCATATACAATTGTATATCTCTGACATATATTTTTGTACCAAGGATTAAGTTAGCACTATACGAAATATTTATAAGTCATTATTGCTGCTGTGCATATAGATGTGTGCTTGTGATGTATTTTAACAAGTTCTACCATTCTTTTTATATCAAGTGATTTTGGTTATGTCATGTTAAAACATGTAAACAATGTTTGTTAAACCATGGTGAATTTCTGTGAAGAGTGAATTGCGATCTTAAAACTTTCAAGACAATGAGAGTAGTTTAATAAGTTCCATGAGATAAACTGTGCTATCAGAGGAAGAGGAAGAGGAAGCCAGAGGAAGTGACACGGTCAGCCCGCCCTTCAGTTCCGCCTTCAAACTAAAAGATAAAACAGGGAACTCCATTCTCCCCTCTCACTCTCTTGCTCCTTACATGTTGAAACTCATAACCTCTTGAAACTTTTACTCTTCGTTTCTACTTTTAATTTCTGTACGTTGCTTTGTTTTTACGACATGCTCCAAAACTTGCGATTTTAACCACATGTTGAATTTTGTGATTTGTGATAACTCGCAGTTTCTGAGGTATTCTCTCACTGAGTACCTTTATTTTTGAAAAGCTCGAACAAGCATGAAATTAATTTCTTTTTCTTTTATATATCGCTAAGTATCGTTGCTCACTCAGAAGAAGTTAGCTTTTTCTAATTCTTGTATTTATTGATGAAGGAAGATTTGCCCAGCCAGCATTTAATCCCCCAGTAATTTTTATACAAGAAGTTAAATTAGTTCATAATCAAAGCCGAACCGCCGCTCAAAGATATCCTGATTGAGACGCTGATCATCAACCCACAAGAGAGCCAGCGCAGTTGTTGACTGCTCAAGAAGCCGTGCCAACGTCTCCAGCTGAACAGAGACATTATTATCCAGCCAAGACTGACTCAGCCTCCAGCGCAATCAAGCGAAACCTCTGGGCCGCATGGACTGAACCTCATCATCAGAGACGAGACGCAGCGTCCCTCCAGCTGCTGGACAGGCACCATGCACCCGCAGCCAAGCAAAGGACATCAGAGGAATCCGAAGCTGTGGACTCTGTCCATCTACAAACAAAGTAGGCTGAACCTCCTGCACATAGCTGGATTCACACACATGAAATCAGAGTTGGTGTTCTTAAGCTTCGATTCCCATCTTATAAGCTTGTACTGTTTTAAATTAACTACCTGTCCCGCAAATTCATCATCATTCAGAAATCACCTAATCTCAAGATTTTACCCTTCACAGTCTCCACATTTTCTGTCATTTATTATCATTTGTTTGAATTACTATAACATATTATTTATGCTGGATTATTTAGTTAATAAACATATATAACCATATGCCCTTGTCTGTGCAAGTTTAATTTGATGTGGAAAACCAATGGATACGTGTAAAGAAATCACTACCTCAGAACATGAGGTTGAATATAGATTTTGAAATTGTTATGTTGTTGTGTTATCAATTGCCAGTGATTAATTACCTTTATTATCAAGTAGTGTATCTCCTACACGTTTCCCCCTCCTGCTGTAACTGCCTACGATCTTGCGGTGCCATCTTGGAAAAAAAATGTGTTGTTGTGATGTAATTTTTAATAAAAATATTAAGCCACATCCCTTTTGGTTTCCCTTATGGGACCTTATTTCTGAAAAAATGTATGATTTAATGTATATTAGTGAATGGAGCAAGGCAAATCATTTTTTTAAATTTGTGCCATGAACTCCACAGGAGCAAATCTAGGGACACTTTTAAGAGAAGTACGTGAGAAGTGGAATATACATGTTGCCCTTGTAACAGTTTGTTATTCTTAATAATCTCAACTGATGAAGGTTCTCAGTCATCAGCCGGCCATCATGTAGGTTGCTAGGTAGGTTAGGGGAGGGAACTCAGTACTGTATTGTAGGTGGGTGGACAGTTATTGTCATAGGCCACCTCCTCTGTTCAAAGATTGTCTTTCCAGCTTGACGTGGATGGTTTCTTTTAGTCCTCTTTCAAACCAACTGTCTTCTATGGCCAAGATGTTTACATTGTTGTCCTTCAGATGTAAGTGGACAGCAGAGTCTTGACCTGAGGAGATTGCCCTCCTCTGCTGTGCCATTAGTCCTGTGCAGTCCTGGCTGCATTGAACAGCATAAACAACATTGCTCGGTTTATGCTTGGGTGTTTTGTTCTTAGGATGGACAAATTTCTGCTGCACATTTCTGTTGCTGGGTTTGAAATTAACCATGATATGATGTTCACTGAAGAATCCTCCTGAGTTTCTCAGATAATTCCGTGACATAGCAAATGATGATGTTATTAAGGTTTTCTGTCTCCTCCTCGCTGTCTGCTCTGGATTTTTTGAAGATCCAGCTTGGGGAACCATATGTTTTAAGTACCCCCCTGATGATGCTTCTGTTCCTTTTCCTATTGAACAAGGTGTGTGTTCAATAGTTTTGCTTTATGTTGAAAGTGTCATTGAGTATGTGTCAAATAAAAATTTACTTACATGATTAATAGTCAGCTAAGTGTTTGGAGTGCACGTAAGAGATATTTTGTCTTCTGAGATAACAAAGTCCTCTATTCTGTGTCATTTAAGAATATGTTCCAGCATTCAAGAAGTCAAAGGCACACAAAGATCTCTTTGGTGACACCTTCTGCAATGTGGATCCCAGCCAGGCTGTCATGAGGATGCCTACTATGAAGACTTATGAAACTGCATCTTTGGCCTTGGGAGTTAATGTGTTAGAGTGGTACTAAAGTCAACAGACTGGGCCCTCTACTGTGTATCTTCTAGTGCACTTGAGCCTGTGTTAAGCACTACAGGTGACATGAATATGTCTCCTTATTATACCAATCAGTTGGGTTTTTTTCTTTAAAGAAAAAACCTTTAAACAGGTTGCTGAAGGACATGGTAAGCTATGATAGATGTCAATGAACTCTTATCAAACTACTAATTATTATATGCAAAGAAAAAAGCTGAAGTATCTTGCTTTTCCAAATGTCTAGTTTTTGGATTTATTTACATTTGCTTTGTTCCAACAACTGAAATTTCTTCATTGGGTGTGGATTAGAAAAATGCTCATTGTAAGATGTAGTGAAGAATTATTGTGCAGGAAGACTACTCTTAACATAACTATAAGGGTCACATTTTATTTATAGTTATATCTAGTTCTAAAATGACAAAATATATTTAGTCAAAATATATTGTTCATAAGACACTAAATATATGTGACTTTTTATTTCCAAACCACTGGGCACACACATGCAGAACCTTGTAAATCGAGGATGACAAGACAGATGTGTCTATTTTATGTAAATAATTTAAGGTTGTTGGGTACACTGGTAGGGAAGGTTTGTTATTAGCAGTTCATAGTTATGAACAATTATTAAAAATAATACAAATTCATTAATACAAATGAGTAATTATTGGACACATTACCAAACTGGAAAACAATGTCAAAAGGGATATTCATTTCAAAATACAAATATTTGTAGAAATTTCTGCTTTTCATTTTAACAGCAAATTTGAGAGGTGGGCATCCGAACTGCAGGTAGAGCCCTAGATATCTCACACAAGTTCTTCTATGGAAGGGTTCATCCCAGCCACCTGTGTCCTGTCTTCTGATGGGAATGAGGGGAAAGAAACAAGATTAGTCATCCACTGGCACAGGACATGGCTTCATGAATAAATGAAAGTTGAAAAGTGTCAGGTAAAGGAGATTTTTGCCTAAATCTGACCTTTGTATCATGTAATTCATGTGCTCCAGTGTGCTAAGCTATGCAGGTCAGTGCTTTTCCTATTTTGGTCCTAATCCATTCACTGCAAAATGCAGAATGCCAGGTCTTAATGTCTCATTAATGAATGACTGCTATGCCAAAGCGGTACGTGATGGAGAGTTTTTTGTTTGTTTGTTTGTTTTACATTTTATATATATATATATATATATATATATATATATATATATATATATATATATATATATATATATATATATATATTTTTTTTTTTTTTTTTTTTTTTTTGCCAAAGACTAATCTTTCTAAAGTATCTAATTCCTGTTCTCTGGCCATGCTGAAATCTGGTAGCAGGTAACAGCTGTCTTTTGCAATTGCTAGCTAAAATATATAGCTACATTAAATCTTGGATGGGTAATTCTGTTCAAAGCTTTGTTTTTTTGAATCAAATTTTCATCTTTACATCCTGACAGCATTCAATATATTAAATGATTTGGAAAAAAACAAAAAAGTCCATGGCCCCTTGCAGTGACAGGGCTGTAAAAACGTAATCCAATCAATTCTACCAGCATGTTAATTTTGCATGGACACACTGTCAATCTGCCCTTACCCGACCACCCTGCCCAACCTGTGCTGACTCCGTGCATCACTCATTGTATGTGACTTGGGTCTACTGAACACACCGCTAGAGCTATGGGTTACAAGAATCGCAGAGAAACTGCAGCCACAATTGTCATCACCAGTAGTACCTACAGCATTGTTCAGAATTTGATAGAATATCAGCTGTGGCTATACCGCTGCTGTACTAGCATGTTTTTTTTTTAATAACCAAAGGTACTTCAACAAAAAACCTTTATTTTGTGAAAAAAACAGTGAGCAAAATTAGAAGACAGTAACCACTGTGTCAGAAGAGAAGATTTAAACAAGGTTTTTTTTTTTTTGAGCTATAGGATTCAAACATTAATAGGAAGTGTAGAGGCCTTTGCTTTGAATAACTTCAGCACATCTGCGCCCACAGGACATCACTAGTTTCTCACACTGCTCTGGATTGATCTTGGTCCATTCTTCTTGCAGTCTCTTCCACAGTTCGGTAACTGAAGTGGGTTTCTTAGCCATTACTTTGTCGCCAAGGATTTTCCAGAGATTCTCTATGGGGTTTAGATCTGGACTCTGGGCTGGCCATTTCATTGTTTCAATATTCTTAGCTTCAAGGAACTGCTTAACCTGTTTTGCAGTGTGACAGGGGGCATTGTCTTGCATGAAAATTGCGGGCTGATTGGGAGACAATTGCAGTGAAGGAATTGCATGTTGCCGAAGGAGGTTCACATAAACATTTGCATTCACCCTGCCATGTAGCTGTACAAGAGGCCCAACTCCTGCAGCAGAAAACATCCCCCAAACCATGACACTTCCTCCTCCAAACTTGACTGACTTCTTTACACACTTTGGGTTCAGACTTTCCCCAGTTCGACGCCGAACATAATGTTTCCCATCAGACCCAAATAAATTGAACTTACTCTCATCACTGAAGTGCACTCTGGACCAGCTCTCCTCTGTCCACACAACATGCTCCTCAGCAAAGGCAAGTCTAGTCTTTTTATTTTTTCTGCTGATGAGGGGTTTGGTCACTGCTGAGTGGGCTTTCAGTCCAAATTGGTGAGACACTATGTGCCGAGACAGATCCTTGCCCTGATCAGGACTAAACTGGCGAGCAATTCCAGCTGCAGTGTTGAACCGATTCCCCATTGAGAGTCTTCGCATAATCCTGTCCTCTCGTGCACTTGTTTTACATGGACGACCAGCCTTTTTGGGGGACTTAAATTAATATGTGTCCTTGTAAAGTTTCAATATTCTTGAAATCACAGACTTGGAACGCCCAAACTCTCTTGCAATGACTAAGATGGTCATCCCTTTGGCCTTCATCTGGACAACCTGCTGTCGCAGGGTTTCAGTCACCTTAGAGCGGCCTGCCATCTTGCAAAGTCACGAGGAGAGCTGCCAGATAAATAGGGTGTGTCCAACAATTAGGAAAATTGTCACCAGGTGCCAGATTAACACCAATAACTGGGAGGTATCTGAAAGTGTTCTCTAATTTTGATCAGACCCATTCTGAAAATTCCTCAATAAGGTTTTTATATCATGCTTGAGAATATACTTACATTCTGAAACATGCTCAAAAACTGCACTTATATTCATGTTAGCATAACATCAAATATGTACAAGCAGTGACTTTAAAGTAAATTTAGCCAATTATAGGTTGTTCTCTCATTTTGATCTCCACTGTGTGTATATATATATAAACAAACAAACATCGGAGTGGCTTTTCAGCAATAGCGATAACTGATGGAGTCAAAAACCTGAACACGGATGCCATGGTAGCTACAGTGTCTTTTGAACAGATAATGAGCTGGTTCGTTTTAGTTCAGGGAAATGTATAATTTTTCAGCATTACATAGTCAGCATAAGTTGCTGATGTATTTGTTCAGCTAACACTCATGTTAGCAAACTAGCTAGCTAGAATAGCAGACTTCTGCTGTATGACAAACATTAACAAGTCATGTTACCATTTACACGCAGGTCGACGTTTACACGCACTGTGTATCTAATCCATATAGCAGTGTTTACACATGTACTGCTACCCTGGGCTGTTTGGATGAGCTGTATGTGATGGGTGTGTGGCAGCACGGGGACCATGCTCTGGGCAGCACAAGTTAAGACGACATTTTATGCCAAAGACACCACCCTGGGGGTTTCACCCAGGGACCTTTTTTATTTTTTTTATGAATGGGGGAAATCAGAGGACAGCAGGTGAGCACACAAACATTAAATGCAACTAATCACAAACACAAGAAATCAGGACTTAGTTTATCACATCCCTAAGAATTAACACAATATCAAATCAAATAGAATTAAGATTTACATCAAACGAAATGCACCTGCAACCTGCAAAGACCAAAATATTCATGAAGCTAACAAATCAGAACTACGGGTTGCAGTAAAACCAACTGTTACAAAAGAAAGAAAATGTCATAAACTACTAATTACAAAGAAAATGGGATAAACTCTCCCACTGTACTCTCTCATATACACACACACCACAACACAACAAGTGACAGGGTTGACAGTACACAGTTTAGGATGACATTGCCGAGCAACGATTAGGCCACGGCAATGCCTAAACAAAGCCTGGAAGAAGGCTAACACTCTTAGCCAGCTGTGGTGAGCAGCCAGGAACCAGGCAGACAGCGTTGAGGCACCACAACCGCGGATGCAATTAAAAGTCTGTGTCAGCGCAGTGTGAGGCCGAGCAATGAGTCAAAGCGATCGCCACTTAAAGCAAAGCAGCTAGCATTGAGCAGCAAGCATGCAGCTAGCGGTGAGGCAAAGCAGGGTGAAACCAGGTGCCCTATGCCTGCATTTATAAGGTGCTCCCCCCACAGTGATTGGCTGGAAAGAGCCACACAGCTGAAACCCATCAAACACTCCTTCGTCCTGCTACAGGTGGAATAATTCTTGTGTGCTACACATGTGAAAGGCAGGGCCACCGTCGGAGGTCCTGGGAAGATTCCACATATCTGTGAATATAGTTTGCATTGTATTTGTGAGCCGATATTGTTACATGGTTTTTGAATGAGGTTAATTTATATAACCCTTTGTTTGACATCTTTTACCAATGTGCTGATGTATCATATTGGATGTATCCTATTTAGTTATTAGGGGGTAACATTAACTTCCACACCTTGAGGTGTCAGTTTAAGGCAGAACCATGCCCTGATGTTTCTCCTATTCCTGCAGAGTCTCTCTCTGTCAGATGAGTGTAGCTTGATGCTGATAGCAACATGGATCAGGCCACTGATATTCCTGTAATATTTGTCTTTGATGGATACATTTCATATATACATCTGTCCTTCTTTCATATCAAGTTGGTTTGCTTAATGTACATGAATGTGCTCCATTGCAGGGAAAAAATACGAAAAAAGTTTGGCATCATTTCATTCGCTGCACAAGGAAAATGCCTCTAGTACTGGTCCTAGCAGTCACATGTTAGATTACTGCTTGAGAATACTGCATATTAGTAAGACATGTTTTAAAGCAAATAGACTTTAAATTTCAATTCACAGTCTCACCAATAGGTAATGAACCTTTTTATGCCCCCCAAAACATATTTAGTACTCCATCCTTATCCAGTTATTCTAATTTTTGATGACGGAACCCCTTTCTGTTTGACCATGTATTCCAATGTGTACAACAAAAAGTCCAGCAAGTACAGCTTGTACACGATACTGTCAAATGCATAGAAAAATAATGAGAATATGAAACAATGTAATTTACTCTGCAAATTATATTTTGCTAGCCCCCCCAAAAAGTAGAGTTGGTAAATATGAAATGACTGTGAATGGCACAAATCTGATGTAGGAGAGGCTGTTTTTGGTCGTTTCCAGCAATAGTTGTCACTGCATAAAATGCAACCAAAGTTGTGGCATTGTGATACACTGAAAGTAATGTCAAGGTCTTTGACAAGCCATATTTACTGTCAGTCAAGTAACTGTACTATTCTTTCTACAGGACAATCACTGCCAAACAGCAGAGGATTGCAACATCAGCCTGACCTTTTGCCCAACACTGACCTGTATTGATAATCAGTCAAGATTGATAATGGCCACTGCAGACTGGGAACACCCCACAAGAGCTGCAGTTTTGGAGAAGCTCTGACCAAGTCGTCTAGCCGTCACAATTTGGCCCTTGTCAGATTCGCTCAAATCCTTGTACTTGCCCATTTTTCCTGCTTCTAACACCTCAACTTTGAGGACAACATTTCACTTGCTGACAAATATATCCTACCTACTAACAGGTGCCATGATAAAGAGATAATCAGTGTTATTCACTTCACCTGTCAGTGGTTATAATGTTGTGCCTCCAGCGAGTGAGAGGACTGAATGGGAAGAGAGCTGAAATAGATACATTTGCTATGTAGTCTCTGTGGCTAGCGGTCTGCATCAGAATCAGAATTAGTATTCCTTTATATTGTCCCACAAACGGGGACTATTGTTTGCCACAGCAGCCAAAAGACAGTAGTATTACAAAAAAGTAACAATAGTAAAAAATAAACAATATAATTAAAAGGTAAGCAATAGAATAGACTTGTATATGAACATAATATTGTACAAAATTAACATGTAATTACAAACAGTGTGGTAGTGAATTGTTATTTGCAAATAATAAATATGGGTAAATTGACAAACTAACCAAACCAGTGCAAACCAAAAAATGAGACATTAGATATGTATAGTTGCACAGTGCAGAGAGGTCTACTGGGATCAGTGCTGGTTGTAGTGTCTGACAGCAGCAGGAAGTATGGACCTGCAATACCTCTCCTTCACACACTTGGGGTGCATCAGTCTATCGCTGAAGGAGCTTCCCAGTACTGTGATAGAGACCTGCAGGTGGTGGGACTCCTTCACTAGCAGTGATGACAGCTTGTCCATCATCTTGCTCTCTCCCACCACCTGCATTGGGTCAAGGGAGCATCCCAGGATGGAGCTGACCTTCTTGATTATCAACTCTCTTCCAGCCTGCTGCTGAGATGCTGCTGCTCCAGCAGACTATGCCATAGATGCTGTAGTCTATGCCACCACAGAGTCATAGAAAAAAGTCCAGAGTTCCCCCTGTACTCCAAAGGACCTGAGCTTCCTCAGCAGATGGAGTTCGCTCTAACCGTTCTTATATGTTGCTGCAGTGTGATCAGTCCAGTCCAGTGTATTGTTCATGTGAACTCCCAAGTCCTTGTAAGATGTCACCATCTCAATAGCCGTTCCAGGACACAGGACTTGAGGAACCTAGAGCTGATCCCGTCTGGACCCGTAGCCTTCTTCACCTTCATCTTCCTCAATTCATTTCTCTCCTGGATAGTGGAGACAGTCAGATTGAAGTGTTGGTTGGGGGAGGTGTGTAAATGTCAAGGGGAGCAGTGGGGGGAAACTACAACATGAGGGATGGGATGGGGGGGTATAGAAGTTGCGGTGGGGGGCAGCAGACATGACTGGGCAGGGGGAGGGGTGGGTGTCTGGTCAAATTTATTAAAGAATAGGTTCAGGTTGTTCACCCACATCTGTTTCCCCCCATAGCCTGGGAGTCTGGTGTCATCTGCAATGAGATTTTTTCAAGGCTTTTCCAGACTCCACTGACATTTCTCCACTGCAGCTGGTTCTCCATCTTCCTCCTGTAGCTGTCCTTCTCCTCTCTGATCTTCTTCCTCAGCTGGTTCTGCACAGCCCTCAGTTCCTCCTTGTTCCCTGACCTAAACGCCCTCTTTTTCTTCTTAAGGAGAGCCTTTATGTCAGGCTTTAGCCAGGGTTTGCTGATTGAAAAACACTGTACAGTCCTGGTGAGTACAGTGTTATTAACACAGAAATTTATGCAGTCCAATATGCATCCTGTTAGACTGTCGATGTCCTCCCCATGAGAAAACACACAGCTCTTCCCACACAGTTGAGTCAAAACAGTCCCTCAGAGCCTCTTCAGACTCCTCGGTCCATGCCTTAACTGTGCGGGTCTCCACTGGTTACCTGTTAACAAGGGGCTTGTAAACAGGCAGGAGATGCACCAGGTTGTGGTCAGATCGTCCGAGAGGAGGGAGGGGGAATGAGTTGTATGCGTCCTTGTTGTTGGCATAAAATCCAGTGTTCTATTGTCTATGGTGTGGCAGGTGACATATTGAGTGAATGTGGGCAGGGTAGAGGACAGAGTGGAATGATTGAAATCCCCAGAGATAAGAAAGAGGGCCTGTGGGTGCTGTGTCTGCATTGAGCTTGTGACTGAGGGGAGGACGTCACAAGCTGCATCAGCGTTAGCAGAGGGGGGGATATACACAGCGAACACAATCACCTGTGTGAACTCCCTTGGGAGGTACAACAGCCTCTTGCTAACTGATGAAAGTGCAATGTCCTTACTGTAGACCTGTTCTTTAACAGTGATGTGCCCAGAGTTACCATCTGTAATTAACACAACCAAAAATATTTTGTGATAACCTCCTTAAAATGTTCAGTGACAACATTGCTTGAACGTTAAGCCCTAATGTTCTTGAAAACGTTCTCAGCGGGACGTTTTCTTTAAATGGACTTTCATTTACATAGCGCTTTTTCCAGAGCTCAAAACACTTCACAGTGCTTGCCAAATTCACCCATTCACACACACACATCCATACACTGATGGAGGAGGCTGTCATACAAGGTGCCAACTGCACATCAGGAGCACTTTGGGGTTCAGTATATTGCTCAAGGACACTTCGACACACAGCTCAACACTGGGTGAGCTAGAGCCTCCCCAAATATCTCGTTCTAAGTTCCCAGAATGTTTGAGGATAATGTTCTCTAAAAACATTCTAAAAATGTTTTGTGATAACCAGTGAAACCATTGCTTGAACATTGTGCCCAAATTTTCTTGAAAACATTCTCAGCGGGAAGTTTTCTTCAAGTTCCCAGAATGTTTGAGGATAACATTCTCTAAAAACATTACAAATGTGTTTAGTGATAACCTCCTTAAAATGTTTACTAAAAGCCCTATTAGAACAGTATGCCCAAATGTTCTTAAAACATTTTTAGATGAAAGTTTTTAATGTTCCTGGAATGATATTATTTTAGAGTTGGATAATATGCTTTGAAAAAAATCTATAAATGTTTTGCAGTAACTTTTCATTAAAATATTTAAACATTAAAACACTAAAACAACATTCCCACTTCATCTTAAGACAAAAATGTCCTCACTGGGATCACTGTTCATTTCCTTAACTATTGGAATTGGACTATTAACACATGTAAAAGTTTGATAACATCAATAATCAAAAGTCATTCAACATAATCTTTTATTTATCTTCTTTTAGCTAAACTAAGGGTTAGGGTTACATTTTTTCATTTGCACTTTCCCTATAGACATTCTACTAGAACCAAAAAAAAAAAAAAAAAAAGATCAACAAAAACTGGCAAAGCCCACAGACATGTGCACTTTAAACTTAAACTTTAAACTTAACTTTTTGGCTACAACAATAATATGAAAAAATACTGTAAACACTTGAATTGATATTTCATTGTCATGAATTTATGTCCAATTTTGTCACCCACATTGTCCATACTGGCATTTTACATGCAATATTAAATGTCTTTCAATCCCAGGAGAGGGATCCAACTCCGTTGCTCTTCCTGAGGTCTCCTCCATTGCTCACCCTGTAGGAAATCTGTCCCATGTAGCCTGCGTTGTAGAATATATATTGTAAAGCCCCTCGAGAAGATTTTGTGATTTGTGATATTGAGCTATAAAATGTTTGATTTTACCTGAATATCATCAACTCACTGATTGTGATTGCTTGTGATTGTCACAAGTTAGAATCCATTCATCCATCCATTACACTTGGATGTTCTTACCAATTTAAAGGTAGGCCAACTAGGCCTATGTGTAAGAATCAGAATGACACTGATTGCCATTAGGGCAACTGCAGACAGCGACCTTGCACAGGAGCGAGCAGCCAGTGGCCAGACAGCATGGATCTGGCATTAGTTGCTTTGTAGCTGATAAAGTCATTTGCAAATGGCAACCTAGCCAATTTATCAGCCCTGGGACGGCTGGGACTATAGATGGATTAGCGACGTCACTGTGATGTGTTTGGTCATGTCTTGGCTTGCATTGGCTTTTATAAGGTAACTTAGCTTGCCTCCCTGGAACTGGCATGGGTTTATGACATTTTATATAAAAAAAAGTTCTGTCAACTGTTATCTAAGGCCTTAAAAACATCCCCAAAACATTTTCCAAATGTTGCTTTGAGAATATCCTCCTTTTGTTAACATATCACAATACAGATTGTATTATATATATATTATATATATATATAAAAAAAAAGCTCTGTAATCTGAGGCCTTAGCAATATCCCCAAAAAATACCAAAAATATTACACCTAACACATCCTTCCTTTGTTAACATATCATATTTCAGGAAAGTTTTAGAATGTTCTTTTCTGTGATCTGAGATAAGCATTTTCCGTGTGTTGCTTTGAGAATATTTTTCCTTTGATATCACATAACATCGTGGGAACGTTTTATAAAAAAAAAGAAAGTGCTTAAATCTCAGGCTTTAATAACATCCTGAAACCTTTTTCCGAATGTTGCTTTGACAATGTTCTTCTGTTGATATTGTGTAACATTGTGGGAATGCTTTATTAAAAAAAACTTTCTGTAATTGGAGGCCTTAAAGATATGCCGAACTCCGAACTGAAAACAGAGCAATGTTTTGAGAATATTTTTCCTTTGTTATCATCTAACATTGTGGGAATGTTTTAAAGAACATTCTATAATCTGTTAACAGAGCAATGTCACCAAAACGTTCTCAGAATACTGTAGAAAAAATGTTTTGTGAACTGAGGCCTTAATAACATCCCAAAAACATTTTCCAAGGGTTGCTTACAGAATGTTCTTTCTTTGTTGTCATTTAGAATTGTTGGAATGTTTTAAAAAAACGTGATATAATCTGAGGCCCTAAAAACAACCTGAAATTTTTTTCTAAATGTTGCTTTCGGAATGTTTTTCCTTTGTTTTCATGTAACATTCAGAATGTTTTATAGAAGAACATTCTATAACAGCGGTCCTCAATGGGCGGCCTCCTGTTTGTGGCCCCCGAACTGTTATTCCTTCACTAATGCGTTTTGGTTGGGTCAGTACGTGTACGCCGGGACTTGTCTCCATGTCAACAATACACAGAGAGCTAGGTGTCTCTCTGCTGTGAGCGCAACTTTTAACTTTCACTTTTGTTTTTGGAAAATACATGATGTATTCACATTTTGCCGGTTGTAAGAGATAGAAACTTGCAATGTTCCAAATATACTGCTACTCAACTCCATTTAATCATAAAACAAACTACGCAAATTAACCCACAACCATCTTACATATCATCTTATTCACAAACACATTCACAAACCATAATAACACCAACACCAACAGAATACCCAAGAGTCATTGCACCATAGTCCACAAGGGGCGTTACAATATGCCAGGAGACGCTGCAATGAAGATTTCCAATTTGAAATGGCATTATGAGACGAAGCATAGGAATTTTGAGGAGACATTTCCTAAAAATTCAGAGATAAGCACAATGCAAATAAATGCCCTGAAATCATCATATCAAGCTGCAAGCAGGATTCTTGTCACATCTGTAACACAATGAAATACAAGAATGCATGACTGAAGTGATGTGAGACAATGTTTGAAGTCAAACAAAAAGAGGAAATATTCAACTGTGTATTTCAATTTATGTTAAAATGGAAATGACATTTTATTTTAGTTTGTGTTTTGTTGCTTTGAATGAAAAGGACATTTTGTTTTGAATATTACAGTATTTTTGCATGTAGCCTGACTGACCTCAATACATGAACCTTTGAGTCATTGAAAAAACTCTTTGTGGCCCTTTAAGATTTGTATTTGAGTATGCCTGTTCTATAATATGTTATCTCATCCACATACCCAACACATCCCGAGAATGTTACAGCTGAAACTTCCTTTCTTTATTAACATATCACATTACGGGAATGTTGTAGAAAAATTGTTTTGTGAACTGAGGTCTTAATAACAGCCCAAAAACATTTCCC
The DNA here is from genome assembly GCF_904848185.1 of Acanthopagrus latus. NCBI lineage: Eukaryota > Metazoa > Chordata > Actinopteri > Spariformes > Sparidae > Acanthopagrus > Acanthopagrus latus. Next base: position 2,128,465 of record NC_051052.1, on the reverse strand, counting down.
AAGGGTTGCTTACAGAATTTTCTTCCTTTGTTGTCATTTAAAATCATTGGAATGTTTTTTTTTTTTTAAAAAAACTGATATAATCTGAGGCCCTAATAAGGCCCCTTGTGCGGTGGCACTGCAGCGCTACTAAAGGCCAACAGCTGATCCCTACTGTAAAGAATAGGACACTGTACAGGTTCCCCAGACACAGTGTAAAACAGTGAAAAAAGCAGTATTAAGACCTGAGAAAAAAAAAGCAAGTCCCCATACTGCCCAGAGAAAGAGTTCCAAAGAGAAGTAATTAAAAACAGTCAAAAAAGTACAAACAGGAATAAAAAATGTGGAAAACGCTCAAAATGAGTGAGAGCTGCTGTAACAGGCTGCCGCACAGGTGGCACAATCTTAACATCCTGTAGCATGCTACATCGTTCCAGTGAGGGGAGGTTGCTAAGGGGCCTACGGGATGGGGAAAAATAGTGCTTGTAAATACTACTAAAGTAGAAGAGTAAAAGATACATGGTGAAAATCTGTTGGGTTTTTTTTTTATTAAACAAATGTTAAAAAGTTGTATTGAATCCTTGAGTCTTGCTAAATTCAATTGTAGGACAATGTGAATAAAATGAAAGTGAAATGGTACAGATAAATCAATGAAAATGAACAAATTAAATAAAGGGAATGCTGATTGTAAAGAACACTCAATGAAATTCTACTCAGTGAAGAAAACAAATGGATGAAACTAGTACATGGAAACGCTACAAGATAAAAGTAATGATAAGCTAAATAGAAGTAGGAAATAGTAGTGAAGATGAAATAATTAAACCGGAACACATTTTTAGCTGAAAGAAAATATAAAGATAAGGAATGGGTGGAGCTGTTGCAAGACTCACAGCTGATTAATATAAAACTTAACTAACTGGTAGGTAGTAAATCCCATGATTGCACATTTCTACTGTTCCAAGGAAAGTTGAGTGGGAAACAGGCAAATCTGGCTGCATTACCAAAGTGCCAGAGGAAGATTGAACAGTAAGATTAGACTATAATATACTCCCTCTGAGGGTGTGTGATGATGGTTGTCTCCACATGATTGCCTGTTTACATCACATACCCAACTGACCACTGCTCCCCCAACCGCTTTCATTTGCCATGGACTCAGCACCAGCTCTTTTTCCCAATCAAGCTGTTAGCAAGTGCTCTGGTATGCCTTCCTTTATAACCACCACCACCTCTTCCCATTGACAGCATGCTTAATATCACAATCCTCTGCAGCTAATCATAGCCATTGAATTAAAGTTTTTATGTCATGGTTTTATCTAATGATAATTTAGACTTTTTAATTATCACAGAGACTTGGCTTTGTCAGGAAGATTTTAGTTTACTTATTGAAGCAACGCTCTGATTTCACTCCTCTACATCAACCCCCAGCTGTCTGTTGACCTTCTCAGTCTCATTTCTTGGATTCTTTCAAGTTTCTACACATCATAAAAGCATGGGTTTTATATAATGGTCTCAGCCCTTTAAATAGTCGTTTAAATTGTCCAACTACAAACTAATTTGATTCAGTGTCATTTCACCACGTTTACCAGTCTATCCCAGTTCACCAGTCCACCACTGGGTTTTTGACTCCATGTCTAAAAGGAGGTTTTCTGAGCTTTTTACTGCTGTTTCTTCGCATCTTAACAGAGAAGCTGCACCTTGTTTAATCACATCGGTCAGACCCCCCTGGACTCTATTGACCCCCTCAGGGTAAAAAAATCAAACACAGTACCACAGCCCTGGCTAAATGAGGTCATGCATAAATCAAAAAGAGATAGAGAGGTATTTTGTGAGATTTGGATAAATGCATTAAAGAGTTATTAAAAAGCAGTTAAGAAGCTAGAGCATCCTTTTGTTGAAAACATTTTAACCCCAGAATTGTTTTTAAATTGTTAGACTCAGTTACAGTTCAACAGTTGATATAGGTAATTACAGCTCATCCACAACTCATATTGCCTGTGGTGTACTTGGGCGCAGCTCTATTTTCAATATGTGTACTATCTCCTGGCAATGTCATCTAACATCACAATGGCATGACACACAGCCCCACCTTCCACCAAGACCGGGTGACCGAAAAAGCCTAGCTGCTGTGATTAACTATCGCAATGACATCATAGCATTTTTTTCCTCACTGACAGCGCCCTTGGTCCCTTATCTGCCAACATGAAGCCAGCTGCCAGAAATTCAGGATTTTTATTGGATTCAGATTTAACCTTCAAACCGCAAGTCAAAAAAGTTGTCCATTCTTGTGTCTTATTTCCTTTTACATATTTTACTTGTAAATCAGTGCCATCTAGTAAGACTGATTGCTAGTTTTGAGCCCTTTCCTGTTTTCTCCTTCTTTGTTGAGGGATTCCTATTCTACTCAAGGCTTCATCCTTCCTCTTAGAATATAATGGACGTCATGATGCAGCCTAATCACCAAAGATTCTTATTGCTCATTTGATGTACACATTGCAATCGTTATTAATAAATGAAATAATTAAAGTCTCTCAGCGTAAGTTAAATGAGGAAAACTATCTTATCATTCATTAATTTATAAGTCCATCTCACTCTCTCTCCCCATTATTTTATCAGCTCACTATGGGCATTTACCCTTCATGTTAAACCAAGCACATTTTTGCATCTATCAAATCCACCAACAATCATGTTATCGCTGGAAACTTTAATATGCTCTAACATCTGCAGTTGTCAGCTGTTTCTGTGTAAAATTTTTGCATATCTCATCCACCTCATTCACCTCCAGTTCATAATATCCAGTTCCCAGATCCAGCTCCCCGGAGCCTGCCTCATCTCATACAGGGCCCATATTCACAGAGAATCTTAAGAACATTTTTAGGCCTAAATATAGCACTTCATTCTGGGAGACCTTAGAAGTAGTCCAGAAGACACCTAACTTGCTAAGACCTAGTCCCAGAAAGTCTCAAAACGGCTGCAGTCAATACATGACCGAATGTTTTGGGGATGCTAAATGACAGGGAATTATCAAAACGATGTCGGATGGACCGCAAAGTGATTGAAGTTGTGGTTGAGTTTGTAAGGGACGCAGTAACGTCCCCAACCAACCGAAACAATCCAATTATGCTGGAGTTAAAATATTTGGCAACAGCCCGGCATTTGGCTACGGGGATAATGCATCTATTCGCACAGGACTATTATTACCTGGGGACCTCAAGTGATTTAGAAATCATCCCACCACGTCTGTATTTTGTGTGGTGCATTCGCACAGGATAAGCGAAGTCTGTGTTTTAACTTGAATTTACCCCGGGTTGATTGCACCGGAGCCCTTGCTGGAGCAGCACAACGGTTAGATATGGATATTGTTAATATAATAACTGGTGAGCCTGTTGAAAGATGGAAAAATGTTCCTTACCGCATGCTGCCATGCATGTAATCCATCTAATCATCTCTTGAGATTTCGCCCTTCTGATGAGCCTCCTGAATTTGCACCCAAAATGCTGTCAAAACTTTCATTTATAATCCCCAACGCAGCCTCCATAATTCTCGACCAGGAAAAAGGCAGAAAAAAGGTGTGGAAAACACAAAAACCCTTAAGAAAAACAAAAAACTACCCCAAATCACAGAGATGTCGATTCGCACAGGACCAATATTATCACATGACCTCTGTGTTTGGCGAAATGTGGTAGGTAATTTGCGGTGGAATTTTTTATTTTAAAAATTACAAACATGGCATATTCACACGAGATTAAGATCACAGATGACCTCCGCAATTATTACAAATTACTGGAGGTCCCAAGGTTATACTAGTCCCATGTGAATACGGCTTTTGTCAATCAGAAAAAGTTGCATTCCATCAATACACAAATTGTCTTTGACGCATGTTACAATATACTGGACATTGTTGTGAAAAGGCCCGGACCAACACACGATTCCCAAATTTGTATGGAGAGTGATTTGATGCAGCTGTTTGAGCAAATGCCGCTTTTATTGGCAATTCATGTTGTTCATTGCAATCTACTAATTTGTAACTTTTGTCTTAAGCGGATTGGTTTGGGGGGGGGGGGGGGTCCATTTAATTCTCCTCATGAATACATTTCTTTATCCAATATCTTTTCATAGACTTTGTCATGGGCTTGTAGTCAACTTCCTTATTTTCACTTCATGCATTGCGCAGGCTAAATTACTTTTCAATGGGCTGCCCTGTCACTTGACAACCAATCACCGTTGTCACTGCTTCTAAGTGCGTCCTTATAAGATAACTTCATCCATAGCAACAGATAGTTACTTCTAGTTTAGGAGTTCAGTGTTTTCATAACTAAAAGTAGTGTCAGGTTTGGACAAGAAAGAGGACTCAGATGCAATTTAGGCAGAAGTAATGTCAAGTTTTATTAATCTGTTTTTGCAACTCTCCAGAATGAATGACAACGAAATGGCTATGAAACACTGAGTGACAGACAAGACAAACAACATGAAACACAGATAAACAGAAAACGCTCCCGCCGGAGGAAAACCTACACAATTCTCTAATTTGATTTCAATATCAAAATTACAAAACAAAACTCTCCAAAGAGGAAGTGCAATGGCTATGAAAATTATCTACTCTGTCTTATGAAAATGTATCAACAAAAATTCACTCACAGGGAGGAGAACAGAAAAGCTATGAAGATTCAAAATACAAACTCAAAATCACTCTTCTCGAGAGGACAAAACTCAGATAAATAAAACATGAACAATACTTATCAAGGCAAGGAACAAGGCTGTGGATAATGGCTTCGGTAGACAACATGAAAGACGAAATTCTTTGGCGACGCAGACAGGGGAAGACAAAGACTTTATACACATGGGGAAGGGGAGCACAGGTGGAAACAATCAGGAATTAGGGATGACATCACACCAGGGACACAAGAGGAAGGGCAAGTGACCTGAAACGAGAGGAGAATTACTTTCAAAATAAGACATGAAATTCACGAGACAGATCCCAAGTCAAGACAACCTCACCGCGATGTGACAAGTAGGTCTCACCAGCTTTGTGAATTACTTTTAAGAAACGACTCCTACATAAAAACTTTTAGTCCGATTTAGGAGTACTCCTAACGTTAAGATAAAGGTCTTTGTGAATACGGGCCCAGATCTTCAGTCATCATCTTCATCCCACCACGAGCATTGATGCTGCATCAGGAGTGTTTCGTATACTACTCACAGCTTTATCATCCCTCTTAAAATATAATAGACACCATAATGGGGACAGAATAAATTATTTCTCACCTGATGTGCACATTGCAACAGATATTTATCAATCCAAAAACTGAAGTCTCTCATTCAAAATAAATAGAGTGAAAGAAACCTAACCAATTATTGTCCTGCCAACACATAAGCAAACTGCGACTATTCAACAAAGGTTCAGTAGGCTATCATGGCAATGACGGGCTCAGAATGCTTAATGTATTAATATCCACCATTTATTATTTATTCTATACATATACACTATACTGCTTTTTGGACTTGTGTTTAGACAGCATGTTCATTATCTCAGTACTCAGTACTAATACTGCAGTGACATCAGTGTAAATCTAGTCAAATTTACGCGCATACACAGAACCACAATGTTGACAAATGTTGCTGTTTTTGTGAAATAATATTGTATAATTCCTATCCAAACATCCCAATCAGAACCCCCTTTAAAAGAAAAACATGCCTACATGCAAACACATGTAATCACCTAGTCACACAAACACAAACACAAAAAATACACAAACTGTCATGGTGAGCATGGCATCATCATTTTGTGGCATCTGATGTGCAGACCTTTAAGGGTTTGATAAGAATCCATTTTGTCGTCAACTACAAATCAGGTAAGTAGTTTATTCTGTTTTGGATTTCAAAGCAGGCTTCAGAGAATAACATGGTTGATTTACTAGAAATCTCTTCACATCTCACTTTGTTCTCTTCCTTTGTTGTGGGTTTTTTGTTCATATGGAGCACCTGTCCTCGTTTTAACTGATTGTTCTCTCAAAACATCAAGAGACCATGCAAAAAGCCTCTTAATCCTCCTGTTACTAGCAAACCAGGAACCAGCACTTGTTTCTTTCTCCACTATATCTGTATGTTGTTTATCTGAATACATTACAAGACAAGAGTGCAAGACTGTGATATACAGTATGAATCCAGGAGGAAGCAAGTCACCTGAGTCCTTTTCAGAATCACTCCTCGTGAGGTATTGGATGCTGTTCTTTATGTCAAGTGGACTTATTTTGATACTTAGAGCTAAGGGAGCAAAATATTACTCATCTACTGAAGGTGGTGGAGTGCATTTATGCATGCCAGGCAAGAGATCACCAAGTTTTTCTTTTTTCAATGAAACGATATTGATAACAGCTAAGTCCATCTGGAAAGCAGACCTCAGACTATGGTCATTTATGTGGTCTTTTGACCGTTCTGAAAAGTGATTTGTGCACTAAGATAAACAAAGCTAAGCCCCAACCAGTGCTCATGAAAGGAAACTGTTAGAGAATGATTTCCCATCTGGATTCTGCATGGATAAGCCACCTGCTCATATACTGTTGACAGTATTACTGAAGGTGAGTCTAAAGTACTGTATCATCCCTTCACTGCCTGATACAGGAGTGCTCTGCTCCACAGATTGACTGGGACAAAAGTCTAAGACAAGAGTGTGAGAACTTGAGTTAAAGTTGTAAGACAAATCACTCCACATCACACAGATCCACCAGGGAGCTAATAGAGACAGGAGAAACAGGAGGAGCTGTCTCTTCTCACTCTTATCCATCAGGGGGATTGATATGCAAGAAAAAAGGGAAGGGAATCACAAAGGATAAGTCTTAGAGATTCCTGCTTTGCTACATATTTGGCCTGTCATCATCTGTAGATATTAAAATATTTTTCACCATCTAAGGCTCCTTTCAGCTGTGTTAAGGGCTGTTTTCAAACACACTCCACTCACTGATCAGTCTGGGGGAGGATTAGCAATAGTTGACTGAAAAAAAGTGGAATTTGACATTTAATTTCTTTATACGTCAGGTTATCAACACACTGTAGCTGTTTGTCTTCGAATGGGACTTAATTTTGATGATAGTGTGGGTGACACCTCTAATAAGCATTTAGCTAATATGATTGCTTTGACAGTGTCACTAATGCTGATGTATACATTGAAACATTGGCACATTCTCCAAACTGGAAGAGACTGTGTGGACTAAAACGCTGAGAGAAAGGATGAGAATTAGAATCCTGTGGATGGGAAAACTGCAGGATGAGGCAAACTCTGAGCAAGTGTCTGAATGTATTTAGTGGAATTAGGTAATCTGTTATTATGAGAGAAAGACATATGTTTTGGGAAACCTTTCAACCGTTTGATGTTAACACTTTGGCCACCTTATGGATGCCTTTCATTCTAGCAATTGTATTCCTTCATAGAGGTCTTATTTGTTGATCCCTTCAAACTTTGTGTCCACAGAGTGGGCAGATGGCTTTCCCCCAGAGGTTTACCCTCACTTTCTCTATTGTTGCAGCTCATCTTCAAAGAAATGGGATGTCTCCAGATGCCATTCAGTTATTCTCTATAGCAAGGAGCAAATAATCTCTGCTGTCTGAGGGGAAACTTCACAGAAACAATCGCCTTGGAATAATTGCTTCAAACAAATTAGTTCTTGAAGGTCCATTAGGCAAGGATTGTTCCCACCCAGCAGTGTGATACAGAGGGTTGTTTAGATGGTCTGTGTGAAACAGATGGGGCCACACTGTCAACATTACAGAACAGAATTCAAACACTTCCCAAGGCCCGAATGAGACACACTATTTGTTAATGTCACATGCACATATTAAACATCTGCTGGATTGTCATAAAATGTATTTGACTGTGATTACAAAATGGCTACAGTACAAAAATACAACAAAACCCCGTCCGTTTTAAACAAGAAACAATCTCTGTTAAGATAAGCATTTTAGCTCTTCAAATCTAGTCTCCATCCATACTAACACACCTCAACATGCATATGTGCATGCATGTATGCACTTCTTAACTTACTCACTCTGCTTACTTTTACTAAAAGCCTGCTAAGGTCAAAGATTTGCCACAAGACAAGTTGACACTTCAACTACCTGCAATGTGCGAGTCTGCAATGGTCTCAAAACAGTTTACCAACATGAGGCAAGACAGTGGATCATCTTCAAGTTATTTTCTTATAGCTGGATATAATTTGTAGTGCCTTACAATATGAACAAGCTCAGTGATTGGGACTTACTTGCTATTGCTGCATTTTTAGTAATGCGATAGCAAAAGAGTAGGTGAAAAATATTTAGCGAGAGAGAGCAAGCAGTGGAGAGTGGCTGTAAACGCGAGCAGAGGAACAGCAGTTTAGTTGTCAGTTAAGCAGTGGGTACTGTTTGCACTGATTATGTTCATCACATTCTAAAACCAGCCACCAGCAACTTGACAAGCTGAGTCACATGCAACACTTTCAGCCGGACTAAGTCGAGCTGCTTCACATTGCTGCAACTCTTGCCTACAACAATCTAAAATGCTTTTCTCTTATTTTTACTTTGTGATAATAGTTATAGGTACCAACCCCTAGTACTGGCAACAGATAATTTCTCCTGAAAACAGAACAAATATGATGAGTCTTTTATGGTCTGTGGTGTTATTCTGTCGTGGACTTTTTGTGGTTTTGGTGTTTTCTGTTTTGTTGTGCTTGTGGCGGTGCAGTCAGAGGCTGGGCAGAGTTTCACTTCACCGGAGCTGCAGACACACACCTGCGGCAGGTTGGCAATCAGTGGCCTCACAAAGCCGCTTATCAGTATTTTTGTGTCTACTTGCTAAGATCTAATTATGGTTTGCTCTACCTCTAGCCATAACCTACGTTCCCAGATACCAATGGCTCCACACCCTGCAATTAAGCTCTCTGCACCTCTGTAGCCAGCACCCCCACCTCAAGCTCAACCTGAGCCTCCACAAGCCACCTGGTCCTCCAGCGCCAAAATGAGCAACCTGAGATTGCTACACCTTGCCCCTGCATATTCCATTGTCTCGAAACTCAATAAATCTGCCTGTGCTCTACTCGTACCTCTCTGTCTGCTTTTGGGTCCTGCCCAGCCCCACACAGCATAACAGAATCATCTAGCCCGAATATGGACCCAGCTGATCAGGAATTAATTTACCATGCACTGAATGCTCAATGAATCCTTGTTGGACTACATAACCAAATGCTCTGGGTGATAATGGACTCACTCCAGACCATCGGGTCCACCGTCTCCCTGCTCTGCCACCGGATCAACCTGCTCACCTCCCAGCCAACAGCACCTCCCTCAGCGACACCCTCCACTGTTAGCAGTCCTGCTGGAATCAACTCTGCCCAGCCTCATTCCCACCCAGCCAGGGAACATTTAGTTAAACCCCCAGAGCATTATTCTGGTGACTCAGGGTTTTGTGATAGCTTTTTTGTTACAAGTGTTGTTGAGTGTTCCTACTTAAAAGTACAGCCCTACAGTTATACCTCTGAAAGGTCCAGAATATCCTATACTGTAACCTTATGGAGGGAAAATGCAGCACAGCACTGCATTATGGGAAGGAGGTGCTGTAGGTCTTGAGTCATATGACATTTATTTGACATTTATTAATGAGCTGCGGAAAGTTTTTGATCACCTTTTACAAGGGTTGGAAGTGGTGAGCACGCCAATTACACCAGGGATCCCCTTCAGCAGCTAAGTACTCCATAGATTTTTGCATCTTGGCAACTGAGAATGGGTGGAACGAGCCAGTGCTGATTTTTAGGAGAGGGTTGCCTGAGAGTCTGCAGGATGAGTTAGCTATCCAGGATAGAGCCAGTTTCCCTTGAAGAATGAATCTCCCTAGAAATTCACCTGGATAAATGTTTTAGGGAGAGACAGAGAAAAGGGGCTTTGGCCAGTTCTAGGTCTGCTGGCTCCACCCCCAGCCAAATACCCCACTTTGTGCCATTGCCCCAGATCTTCTCACACTCTCCCAGAATCCCCAGAGCTCTTCTTGCTGCTGCTATTCGCTTCAACCTACCTGTGTCACTCCTGTGTTCACATGATTCAATCCCCATTCATGTTTTTGTGTACTCCGGTGCTGACACCAATTTCACTGATACCGCCCTGGCTGAATAGACATTCATTCCCTTCACAGTTCCCCCCTAGAATATACATGTCATCTATGGGCGGCAACTAGCCATCATAATATGACCATATCAGGAAATCATCAAGAGTGCTGTCAAAATAGTTGAGAATAGTTGATTTACTCCTGTAAATTTACTCCTATAATGGTTAAATCAGAGGAAGTAGTAGGTGCTGGGTGTGTGTGAAAAAGAGGAAGTGTGCACTCAGGCCTTAACATGGTTACAGTAACATGTCATGTCATTGTCCGTAACCACTTATTCCTTTCCATGGGGTCGCAGGGTGTTGCTGCTGGAGTCCCAGCCTTGTCTCAGGGGTACTCCCTGGACAAGTCGCCAGCTCATCGTAGGGCCCTTACTGATGAGCAATGTGGGGTTTGCTCAAGGACACTTTGATGTGCAGCCGGAGCCGGGATTTGAACCAGCGAGCTTCCGATCACTTCCGATCACTAGTAGACCTGCTCTACCCGCTGAGCTACTGATATCCACTTCCCAAAATGCAAAATATTCACCAAGCTGGACCTTCGTAATGCTTACAACCTCATTCACGTTTGGGAGGGCGACAAATGGAAGACAGCATTTAAAGGAATAGTTTGGGTTTTTTGAAGTGGGGTCATATAAAGTACATATCTATAGTTGATCTGTTCCCTACTGTAATCACCGATCAATGCAGCCTCAGTTTGGAGAAGTAGAGAGCCACTCTAGCCCAGACACTCAGCTTTGTACTGCAGTGAACGGGGTCCAGAAAAAAAGCTAAATAAACCACCTAAAACAAGGATCACCTTAAAAAATCTAACAGTTCAAGTGTACGTTGTATAGGGAAAATTCACATTGGCACTGTATTTCGCCGCTTGCAGATCACCTGTTGCCCAGTTACACTAATGCATAGGGATACAGAGGTTCTACGGCTTCCTGGGTTTTGTCATAGCCCAGGGAAGACTCCAACTAGACCCCACCATGATAGCCAGTTGAGACTGGCCAACCATATCCTCCCAAATGCAGTTGCAGCAGTTCCTGGGCTAAGCAAACTTCTACCACAGGTTTTTCTTGGATTACAGCCAATTTGCGGCACCCCGCAATAAACTAACATCTACCACCTCACTGTTCACCTGGTCTCCTGAAGCTGATGCTGCCGACAACAAGCTGAAGGGGTTATTCATCCACACTCCTGTTTTTCAGCACCCTGACTCGGCTCACTTGTTTGTGGTTGAAGTGGACGCTTAGGACTCTGGCGTGGGGACCAATCTCTCTCAGCGCAACTCAACCACACACAAGTTAGATCCCTGTGCTTATTTTTTCCATCACTTCTCTCCTCAGGAGAGGAATTACACCCTGGAGCTATTTCTCATTTGAACCAATCTCAAAAGTCTCTCATACCTAAGCTTTGCCAGGAGGCACAACTCTCGCCAGGCCACCTAGTCTGTGCTCCTCAGCCAGTTCAACTACAACTTCTCGTACTGACCAGGATCTTTGAATGGGAAACCAGATGCTCTCTCTCATCACTTCAACTTGACCCTGAGCCTATCATGCCCTCTCCCCACTACCTGGGAGGTAGAGACCATGGTGCTAGAGGCTCGGTGCAGACACACTGACCCTGGTACAGATTTGCCTGTTTGTTCTGGAGGAAGTCTGGTCCCAGGAGTTGTAATGGAGGCATTGTTCAAGTTTCACTCATCATCCAGTAGCTAAGCAAACTCTTTAGTTTCTTCCCCAGCACTTCCGGTGGCCCACTCATTTGAGGGACTTGAATGAGTCCATGTCAGCCATGTGTGCTCGGAGCAAGGCTTCTCATCACCCTCTCTATGGTCTTTTCAGACCCCTGCCTATCCCCAACCATCCCTTGTCATTCATCACTGTGGACTTCCTCCTGCCTGCATCTGAGACCATTGACCTCCTAACTCTCCATGTTTTCCAGCTCCGCATGATCCCCTCTGACATCATCTCAGACCTAAGTTCACATCCCAGGCAAAGCGTTTCGTAAGGCGTTCGGTACCACCTCCAGCCTCACTTCGGGCCATCACTCACAAGGTCCAGGACCAGGACCTGGAAACTGCTCTTTGCTGCATCACAGCCTGTTATCCCACTTTCTGGTCAAATTTCCCCCTGGGTGCAGTACGCCCACAACTCACTCACCAGCTCTGCAACAGGTATGAATGCTTTCATGGCCACCAACGGCTTTTAACCACCACTTCTCTACACTCAGGAAAACAAGGTAGTTGTCTTCTCCATCCAGGCGAAGTCTGTGTGTGTCAGATCATCACCATCTGCTGGCCCCCAATATCAACCTGGACAGAAGGTTTGGCCTTCCACTTGGGACCTCCCACTTCAAGTAGGGTCCCACAAGCTGACTCTGCATTTGTTGGACTCTTTGAGGTGGATAAGGTCATCAAACCTTCTACCATCCCTCTCAAACTGACTGCATCCCTACCAGTTCATCCCACGTTTCATGCGTCTCAACTCAAGTCCGTTTCCAGCAGTGAACTCTGTAATAACATAGATCTTCTTTTGTCTTCTTTTGACTAATCCATTAGTCCTTAGTCCAATAATGCAGTCCTCTATGATTTATTACTGACTTTGACTCTGTAAACCTTTATATAAATTTAAAATTTTAATTGGTTTTAGAAATGTTAGGAGTTTCACCACAGCAAATATGTGCAAAATGAAATTTGCATATTTACAAGTTAATGTATACATGTGGAATAGGTCTTGGGCATTTGTGAATCGCTTCCTGTCATTTTGCAGGAACACTTGAGATCTGCAGATGTGAAGTGCATTAGTAACTACATGTATGCCAGAAGGTGGTGATGCTTTATTATGGATCCCGCTTTTCTTGCAAAACTGTCCACCTTCGCCTCTGACTGATTACCTTTGTTCGTTGTGTGTGTGCAGTCACATGTATGCTAATAATTTTTTTTCCAGTGAGTTGTTTGGAGGTAGCAGGCAGAGCCAGCAGCTCCTCAGCTTTGATTATATATCCTCTTTTATTCAATCACTGCATTCATTCTGATGACAGGGTTTTGCTTTATACCCCATTGGACCACAGAGTTCTCAGCAATGGCAGAGTAATGTTTTGGCTGGTTGACTCCACAGGAAGTTTGTAGCCTAGCACTACTATGACTGCTTGAAGTGATATTTAACTTTTTAAAGTCTGTGTAAAGCAGAAATAAATTTGTGTTATGAGTTTGTCATACCACAGAAACATGTGTCATTGACCACTGAGCCAAATTTGAAAGATTTAAAAAATTGCCAAGTATATAAAATTAGGTCTCAAAATCATGGAAAAACAAGAACTTCTCTCTGCTGTGAAACATCAGTTAGAGGCGCTGGAACCACGCCCATGCGCAGGACCTAACCTACAGTAACAATGTAAGCTAGCAGCATCATCAGATGGACCCAGCCTGACCTGTATGAGCCATCAGAGCTAGAAACTGACTCTGAGTCAGACACTGATAATGCTCAGTCCATGTTTTACATTACACACAAACTTAACACCCCAATCTACATATAATTCCTTGTCATAGCTATATTGATGCACATAAAATATTACCTGTGAATTATCATTGTGCTGTCAGATGGACTCCGCTCAGGGAATGAGGCCAAGTCATGTCATGATTACATGCAATAACATTTGCTAACATTACATGGGCATGACAGGATGCACGGTGTAAAATCACTTTCAGGATTTGCACCTTCTGCAAAATGCATTTAATTGCCAAAATGTACACTATTTATAACATACATACGCACACACTTACATAGCTTAGATCTGGCCCAAAAAAATCAAGCCCGAGCCCAGCCCAGCCCAGCCCATGCACGCTGTGTCTGAGCTGGCCTGCCCGACACATTAACTGTAATTATGAGCCTGAGCCAATTTGAACCCGACATTTTTTTAATGCATGGGCTGTTAAAACGGACGTTCTCAAGCTCCATGTTGCACTTACACTGTGCATTACTATTATTTTTGTCATTTCCTTAGTAAAAATATTTATTTTAGCTTTTCTTCTTGCATCTCGGGGAGTAACGTCACGTGCGCGTGAAGTAACGTTTTCTGCACGAGGACACTCACTCACGTGTAAAACAATGCAGCGGCACAAACAACGTGGAGGGCGGACAGAGATGCGCCTTTTGTAGCTGGGAGTACGGCCATTATTTTGAGTAGTTACAAACACAAACACACACACATACAGACACACACAAATGCTTGATCAAGTGCGGCCCGACCGGCCCGAGGATATTGACGGGAAATGTCGGCCCCACCCGGCCCGAGGATATTGACGGGAAATGTCGGCCCCACCCGGCCCGCGGTCAGGTTCGGGTCAGCGCAGAGAATCTAAAGTCTGGCTGGTGGCTGGGATGAGAGCACCTTCTGTCGGTGGGACGGTCGCAGGCAGGCACATAATGCTGGTGGAGATGAGAGCATGCATTGTCAGCGGGATGGGAGGATGCAAGCCGGGGGCAGGCAGGGTCGGTTCGGCCCCACTAACCAGCGTCAATGGACTCTTTAGAGTCAGACTTTACCTGGTGACAGTCGCTGTTACTATATATAACTAAGTGGACACTGCAGAGACAGGTGCTGGTGGTGATTTTTAACTCTCCACAGTAGCTCCTTTTGACAAAATCTATCCACCGTTTCCTTACATTGTCATCCTTAGGAAACTTAAATAAGCTAAAGGTGTCTTTACTCTGCACACTGTGGTATCCAGGAAAGATGCAGGAGTGATGTGGAGGAGACGTGACTGTTTAGCTGACTGGTTGACTGGTTAGTTAACTGCAAACTATTCTAAGAGATGCTGAGTGTATTTATATGGCTTCCGCAGCAGGGACGGGTTTATGCAAATTTGCATGATTTTCTGACCCACCCATTAAATCCCAAACACAGAAATAATGAAACACAGTTTGTGAGCCTAGCTTCAAAATTAAATTCTAAATGGTTGAATGCTTTTTACATGTTTTAAAGAAATACATTTATGACTTCTTTAATGTGTTTAGAAGAAAATGGCTGAATTTGCTTTACACAGACTTTAAGTGTCCTTGGGTACCCTGAAAGGCACTATATAAAACAAATGTATTATTATTATTATTATTATTATTATTATTATTATTATTATTATTATTATTATTATTATTATTATTATCAGTAGTAGTAGTAGTAGTACCTGATACTGAGAATTTGACAGTAAGACAGGCAAAAAAGTTGCACAAAATGAAATCAAAGTATGAGCAAAAAAAAAAAAAAAATCTGTGCCCCTGTATTCTTGTGACGATAAAAAAAAAAAAAACACAAAAAAAAAACCAAACAATGAGCCTTGACCTCCACAGGTTTTGCCTCCCTGACAATCCCACAGTATCAATTGAGTCAGAGCATATTCTAAAGGCTGGGGTAGGAAAGTGGAACCTATTTTCAAATAGAGGCCTGGCATTATCATTCATATTAAACAATAACCCAATGGCACTTATTTTCAGAGAACAATATCAGTGGTCAATCAATAATGCATCCAAGGTTCAATTTGAATTTGAAATTCTGCTTGTAGTTAACATCATGTGGCTGCTGAGCTGCAGCTCTATGTTGAAGGAATTACCTGTCTAAATAATCAAAGGCTGTAGCATGAGTGGCTGCTACACAGCAGATACTTATCTCCTGACGACAGCTTAATGCAGGAAACATTAATATAAGAGGAGGATAAACAAATACTTGTGGAGATAAGATGACTGTTATCAAGCAGATGTGGTATTTTGAACTACCACATGTCAATAATACCAAAGCTTATGCATTTGTAGAAGTTCTACCTTGTTGCTGATCTACATAGAAATTGCTTTATTTTAGACTTAGTAAGGACTTTTTCCTTTACTAATCATAGCTTTTCATCAGCCCTCTCCAAGGTCTGGTATAGGATGTGGTATTGATTGAAAGTGTTTCAGTGCTGGTGCACTGCACTGATAGAGCAATCTTAATCACTTAAGAATGGCCTTCCGATTCTATTGCTGCTGTAGCAGTAGGTGTTAAGTGAGACAATACCTTTTTTTAAAAACAGTGCAAATTTTTGTGAGCTTTTAATGTGCTTTAAACTCACCATGTACTGGCTTCAAAATATGGCGTTCTTCAAAAGGATTTATGGGTCAGTCCCATGCTCATTCTGTCCACAAGCATTCTTGAACAGAGAACCAGTGAGAATCCAATGCTGATGTGGCGGCATGAGGAGCATGCTCTGGGCAGCACTCGGTTAAGACAACACGGACCTTTTTACTTTTTAAAGGACAACTTGTAAACCAAATAAGGCACTCAGGTCTGTTTTACAATGAGGCAGAGACAGCATATCTGGGTACAAAACATTTATTGATTTCAGTTTAAACAGTCTTAAAAACGTATTAAGAAGTCACTCACTGGGACAAAAAGGGGGACCAATCAGGGCTGAGACTTAGTGGGGGGAGATGGGTCCAAAACAAAGGGGATCCCAGGAACACCACACATGAAGTAAATAAAAGTGAAACCAAAAGCAACCTGAAAAGTGCAAAACACAAGAGGGACACCGCCACCACGACACCAATCCACCACCCTAGGCTCAGCACCTGAATAGGGGGAATTAGGACAGCAGGTGAGAACACATTAAATGTAACTAATCACAAACACAAGAAATCAAGACTTAATTTATCACCTCTCAAATAATTAACACAATATCAAAGTGAATTAAGATTTACATCCAATAAAATGCACCTGCAACCTGCAAAGACCAAAATAACCATTAAACTAACAAATCAGAATTACAGGTTGCAGTAAAACCAACTGTTACAAAAGAAAAGGAAATGTCATAAACTATTAATCACAAAGAAAATGGGATAAACTCTCCCACTGTACTCTCTCATGCACACGCACGCATACACACACATACACACACAAAAACAACAAGTGACAGGGTTGACAGTACACAGTTCAGTATGGCATTGCCGAGCAATGATTAGGCCACGGAAACACTTAAACCAAGTCTAGACGAAGGCTAACACTTTTAGCCAGCTGTAGTGAGCAGCCAGGAGCCAGGCAGACAGCGCTGAAGCACTGCAACCGCGGTGCAAATAAGAGTCTGTGTCAGCGCAGTGTGAGGCCGAGCAATGAGTCAAAGCAATAGCCACTTAAAGCAAAGCAGCTAGCATTGAGCAGCAAGCACGCAGCTGTTAGCAGTCAGCAGCAGAGCAGCTAGCGGTAAGGCAAAGCAGCAAGGCAAAGCAGCAGTGATTTCTTGCAGATTAGCAGTTGCTATGCCACTACACATGTGTCTTTACCCTACAATAAAAGAACAGATATTAGCAACTTACGAGTGGCTAGAGGAGGAAACTACAGTCAGTGTTCTACATACCGGTCAGGCAATCACGGGCAGCACGGTGTGGAGCAATGCAATCAGCTACACAGCAACCAGTAGCAGACAGTAAGCAGCACATAACCAGCTGCAGCATCCAAGCAAGCCACTGAAATAAAATAACCACCATGAAAACAACTGGAGGGACAGCGTGAGACCAGACTATAGTTGCCGCCGGCAGCCTACCTGCAACCAAGCAAAGGCGGAAGTGAAGGGCACCAGGAAAAGTGACGTGGAATTCACATAAGCAAGCCTATGCTTCACTACAAAAGAAACTTGCAATGCTTTATTTTAGTCAATTCATAAGTATTTCCCATGATATTGTCTGGTAAGAACTATATCATTTGTTATTGATTATAGATAAAATAATAATATGTTCAATTGGTACACTGCAAACTACCACCAGTACTACCAAACTAACCACTAACTGTATAAAGAAGTGGACAGTTTCAAAATTACTGAGGCAGCTTAGCTAGAAATTATGTCAGGATTGTGTATTTTATGATAAAAGCGTCAAATTTGGTACACTTGTAGCCAAAGACATATAGAACAGAATTAGATGTGGAGGCACGACCGCCTGTTTTGAGATTAAATTTCACATTAAAAATGAATAATGGGTGATAGAAACATGAAATTTGGTACAATTATAGCCAGAGAAATGGGGAACATGTAGAGCAGGGGTGGGGAACCTTTTTCCTATCGAGGGCCATTTCAGTTTTCATACCGTCCCTCAGGGGCCATGACTTTTTTTTTAAAAGGTAAGCAGCTCACAACATATTTTTTATGGCCTCTTTAACTTAATTGCAATTTTGTAAATATCATGACTATTAATTAATGTTTTAGCCAATTTTGATTTCATCCATCTCAGTGTAACTTAGTGGTTTAATCCAATTAATTGTCTGTTCCTGTTGGTTTTTATATTCACTGATGTTCAGCAGTTTAAGCAGTAAATAAGCTATAATATACCTCAAATAATTTCAGAGCATTCTGATGTGAAATAAAAAAAAAAAAAAATCAGCTCTCATAAATCTCATATATCAACTTTAAATCACTCGAAAATGACAGTTTTGAGTTGTCTCATATAAGGTTGTCTACTATCAATCTGAGGTGAAATTGTTGAGTAGGAACAGGGAGTTTTCTTTAGAAAGCAGGCTGAATATAGCTCCGATGTTATTTTTCGAGTGATTTAAGAGGGCCGTATCTGTTTATTTTTACATCAGAATGCTCTGAAATGATTTGAGGTATATTATAACGTTGTCTACTGTCAATCTGAGGTGGGAAAAAAGAAACTTACTTATCAGCATCATTATCATATCAGTGTGACCTAATGCGATGGCTGGAACTGCTTCTCCTTGGTGAGACATCTGATGTCAGGTGTCAGTGATGACGTTGTCACTCTCAGCTGGTTCTCCAGGTTTGGGTCAGTCAGTCTTGAGCAGAGCTGAGTCTTTGCAAGGGTCAGTTTTGAAAAGTAAGACTGGGAATCTCTTACAGAATCCTTCAATGATTTCTCAGTGTCTTGTGCCATGTCAGTCTGAGATGGACTCTGAGATAAACTGACACTTTGGAACAGCTCGATTTTTTCTGGCATGTGTAGCTCCACAGCGGCAGCGAGGCGCTCCACAAACTCACCTTCGGCATGAGGTTTCAGCCTCTTAACAATTAGCTCACTCACAATGACGAAGCTAGCCTGCGTCACATTGTCCTGGTCTGCTCGCGGTTTGGATTAAACTGCTTGCTGGCCAATCAAACACGAAGAGTGGCAACTTTATCCATGCGCACTTGTCCTTTCAACGCATCCAGTTTTGCATGTTTCGGGCTACAGTGATGCTCAAGGTTTGAGTTTTCATTACTGCCAAAGTCCCCACAAACCAGGCACACGGACTTGCCTTTCACTTTCACAGAGAAGAATTCATTCGTCTATTTATCCCTGAAAGAGTGACACTCCACACCAACTTTTCTTTTCTTACTCTCCATCTCCCGTTTTAGCCAACCTGAGTCTCCTCTCGTTGTTGTCACCTGTCAATCACTGAGGACACGACGCGATGAGATGACACGCGATGACAGTTACGCTGATGTCGTGTTCAATGACCTTGGTCATGGCCCAGGAAGACAGACACCTGCCCCGGGGGCATTTGATTGCACATTTGAAATAATTTTTCCTGAATTAATTTTTTGTGAATGTATTTACGGATTGCCTTGCGAGCTGGACCAAACTGTCTCGCGGGCCGTATACGGCCTGGAGGCCAGAGGTTCCCCACCCCTGATGTAGAGGGATCAAGACTTTTCAGTATGGTGGCCATTTTTCAGAATGGCTGCCAGTGACAACTGTTCTTAGGTAAGATTACATACTTACTATGGATAATAAGAGATAGAGGCATCAAATTTGGCAGTTATGCTCAAAGATACAAAGGAAAAACAATACAGATATGGACCCGTCATACATTTTTAATATGGCGACCGTTTTGCAAAATGGCTGCCAGTGACAATTCTTTTTAGATACATTTTCATAATAATGATGGGCATAAATGATATGAAGATATATGTTGGATTTATCTACTAAGCATAGCACTTGGGAACCTTCATTTGAATTACTCCTTTTTCAATGGCAAAGATGGCAGCCAACTACCAAAAATGTTCAAGATGGTGGGAATGCTTGGTCGTCTAGGAAAACAGTGCTTTCAATACAGTTGCATTTATCTTATTTGGATATCAGTTAGGGTTAGAGTTAGGTTTAGAGTTAGGGTAGTCTGTGTAGATGGTTGTGCATTCACATTTACATGAAATAAAATTGTCCTAAATAGAGTGGATGTCAAAGCACAACCAGGGCACACTGGTGACACCACTGCTGTGAAACTCAGCATAGACTGCATTGGCTGTATGGACTGTTTTTCCAGAACTTACAAATGCCCTGTTAAAAGTATCTTCTGCCCCAGATAACATACCGCAAGATGTTATGGCTACAATCGAGAGGTTTGTCATACTCCTATATGACCAAACCAGCCAATGCACAGAAATAGATACTGCAAGGAGGAAGTTATTTGTGAAGAAACAGAGTGTACTGTCTATCCCACTGACAAAGTCTGCCCTAGAAGAACATTTCAAGAGAGCAGTTTACCGAGGAGGACATTTGTGTGGTCAAATACTGGTACCTACACCACAGCTACCTTCATGTAAATGGGGCTGTTCAAAGACACCTGAGGGTTATTATGCACCCTTCTGGACATTCCTGTGGGATACAAGCCAGTGCAACTATGAACTTGTCTCCTGTCAATGTAAGAAGGGTTGTGTTAGGCAGTGCGGGTGCAAAAAAGCTGCCTTAGAATGCACAGCTCTCTGTTACTGTGAAGGGGAGTGCTAAATAGACTTTCCCGCGCTGGACCTACTTAGACTATCACATATTTTGAGTCTTGAATTGCAGCTTCTGAACAGTTCTGATGTGCATTTACTTTACTTCAGATCCAGAAAAATATATCAACACAAAGACTATCCAAATCCGAGAAATCTATGCAACTTTATTGCAACTACCATTTTTTGCTCATTGGCTGACATCTTGGTCACCATCTTGAAAAAAGTATACTCTAAATGATAGTTCCCAAGTGCAATGCAGATAAATTCAACATATATCCTTGATATATAATCAACATCACATTATATTCATCATTAATAGGAAAACTGATCTAATAGCAGTTGTCACTGGCAGCCAATTTGGAAAATGACCGCCATATTGATCATTCATGTGGGTCCATATCTGTATTTTTGTAGTGTATTTGGCCATAACGGTACCAAATTTGATGCTTATATTACATATTATCCATTATTAATGTGAAATATATCATATATTATCTATCTATCAACAGGTGTCACTGGTGGCCATCTTGAAAAATGGCCACCATATGGAAAAGTCTTGATCTCTCTACATGTTCCCCATGTCTTTGGCTATAACTGCACCAAAATGTATGTTTCTATCACCTATTATCCATTGTTAATGTGAAATTTAATCTAAAAACAGTTGTCACATGGCCGCAATATTAAAAATTTGTAGTGCCTCCACATCTAATTTTTTTCTACATCCCTTTGGCTACAAGCAAACCAAATTTGACACTTTTATCATAAAAAAATGTATATATAGAGAGAGATCAGAGAAAACATGTTTTTCATAATATGGAACCTTTAATTTTTTTTCATTGTTGCACAGTTCCAGTTTCACAGTATATTCTGTTTAAAATCCTCCTCCTCACACACAAAGCCCTCCATAACCAGACCCCTTCCTACCTCACTGACTTGCTCCATCGCCACAATCCATTCCGCAGCTGCTCATCTGATGCAAAATTCCTGACTTCACCTCCCAGGACCAAGCACCGTACCTGGGGAGACAGAGCCTTCTCTTTAGCTGCCCCCACCCTCTGGAACTCTCTCCCCAAACACATCTGTGACTGTACCAACCCTCCAACATTCAAATCAGTGACAAAAACATACCTCTTTAAAATGGCTTTTAAAGTTTAGGTCAGTCTAATGTGTTTTTAGTGTACTCTTTTATATTGTTTTGCTGATTTGATGTTCTTTTTCTGTACAGTGTCAATGAGTATTTGGAAAAACTATTTTTAAATAAAATGTATTATTATTATGATTATTATGTTGCCTCCCCGGGAATCATCACCTTATCGTGGTGGAGAGGTTTGCGTGTCCCAATGAACCTGGGAGCTAGGTTGTCAGGAGTCATGTGCTCCCAGTAGGGTCTTCCAAGGCAAATTGATCTAAGGTGAGGGGCTAGGCTATGTATGGTTTACAAATACCTGGTATAAGATAGAGGTGTGAGGCGAGACCCTGCCCAGAGGAAGCCCTGTGAGCGAGTGCCTGGTGGCCAGGTCTGCCACAAGGCCCGGCCGGGCACAGAACAAGTGATGTGGTACTTCTCCCTCCCCCATCCCATGGACCTACCATCTGCAGGATTGTCTGCATATGCACCGAACAACAGTTTGGAGTATGTGGCCCTCTTAAAGGTCCTGGCTGGGGCCCTGCATGGGGATCCAGTGGGGGACTCCGTGGACGTACTGGGAGACTTCAACGTGGTAATGATGGAGATATCTGGAGGGGCATGGTTGGGAGGAACGGCATCCCCGATCTGAGCCCGAGTGGTGTTCTATTATTAGACTTCTGTGCTAGTCATGGTCTGTCTATGATGAACATCACCACACAAGGATGCTCATAAGTGTATGTGGTACCAAAGCACTCTAGGTTGAAGGTCAATGATCGATTTTGTGATCGTATCATCTGATATGAGGCCGTGTGTTTTGGACACTTGGGTGAAGAGGGGGGAAAGCTGGGAACGTCTGGGAGAGGCCCCTGTCTGAGAAGCCCTCAACTCCCACCTCAAAGGAGTTTCTCTAGCATCCCTGTGGAGGCTGGGGATATAGAACCTGAATGGACGATGTTCAAAGCTTCTGTTGTTGAAGCTGCAGCTATGTCCTGTGGTCACAGGGTCTTAGGTGCCTCAAGGGGTGGCAACCCTTGGACACCGTGGTGGACACTAGTGGTAAGGGAAGCTGTCCGACTACAGAAGGAGTCTTTTAGGGACTCCTGAGGCAGTCTTCCAGTACCACCGGACCCGAAGGGCAGCAGCCGCAGCTGTGGCAGAGGCAAAGCAGTGGGTGTGAGAGGAGTTTGGCGAGGCCATGCAGAAGGACTTTCGGGTAGCGCCAAAGGACTTTTGGAAAACCGTCCGCCACCTAAGAAGGGGGAAACGGGGAACCATCCAAGCTGTGTGCAGCAATGATGGGACCTTGTTGACTTAAACTGAGGAGGTCATAGGGCAGTGGAAGGAGTACTGTGGTGACCTGCTGAATCCCACTCAGCCACCCTCTATAACAGAGAGAGAACTGGACAATGACAGGGCATGATCGCCGATTTCCCTGGGTGTTACTGTGTTAGTCAAACAATGGGAGGTGCTGCAGGGTGAGGGGGTCCTTTCTCAGGGCCATCCAATCCCTATATTCTCGAAGTGAGAGCTGCGTGCGTATACTTGGAAGTAAGTCGGACTTGTTCCAAGTGGGTGTTGGCCTCTGCCAGGGCTGTGCCTTGTCCCCAATCCTGTTTGTGATATACATGGACAGGATTTCGAGGCGCGGCCATGGTGTGGAGGGGGGGTTACAGGTCAGTGACTTGAAGATCACATCACTGCTTTTTGCAGATGATGTGGTCTTGATGGCACCATCAGCTTTAGAATTGAATTGAATGAATTGCCTACTCCGGGTGGGGAATGAGTCCTTGCCCCAAATTAAGGAGTTTAAGTACCTCTGGGTTTTGCTCACAAGTGAAGGGATAATGGGGCGCGAGATTGATCGGAGAGTCTGAGCAGTGGGTGCAGTGTTGCATGCACTTATAACATTTTTTATTCCATATTTTTATTTCTACTGTTTCTTTGATATTGTATGTATGTTCAATGTATGTTCAATGTTTGTTATTGCTACTGGATGCTTGAATTTCCTCTGGGATCAATAAAGTATCTATCTATCTATCTATCTATCTATCTATCTATCTATCTATCTATCTATCTATCTATCTATCTATCTACTTCACCACATGGTTGTGACGAAAATGGAGCTGAGTCCTTACCCTCACCTTTGGTCATGAGCGATAGGTCGAGATCGTGAGTACAAGCGGGAGGGACTCAGAGTAATGTTGCTGATCTTCTGCGTGGAAAGGAGCCAGTTGAGGTGGTTCGGGCATTTGATGAGGATGCCACCAGGGTGCCTTCCTAGGGAGGTGTTCCTGGCACGTCCAACTGGGAGGAGAACTAGGGGTAGACCCAGGACCAGGTGGAGGGATAATATCTCTTCTCTGGCCTTGGACAGCCTGGGGATTCCCCAGTCAGAGTTAGCCAATGTGGCCACGGAAAAGGAAGTCTGGGGCTCGCTGCTGAGGCTGCTGCCCCTGGGACCCGACCCTGGATAAGCAGTTGACAATGGATGGATAGATGGATGTTTTCACTATGAGAGAAGGCATGCAGTGTGTGTTTCTCGAAAGGGTTACAACAGCAACATGTTATCAAACACTATTAAAAATTCAGAACTTGAACTAAAACTGGCACTACCATAAGTATTCCATTTTAAATCAAACAAATTAATATTAATATTGACAATTCTTAAGGCTTCATACAGAGCCAGAGTTGGTGGTCATTTATCTGGTTTTGACTGATGAAAAAAAGTTGCAATGTTTCCTCAGTCAATGACAGTGTAAAGCTTTTTATAGTCTGGCAGAAGATACCGTATGTTATCCGTGTAAACAGTGGGGCTGGCAACATGCATGAAATACAGCTGCCTCCACAGACTGCCACAAACGTTTATTGATGAAAACATAATCATGGATTGTGCTCTCCCTCTGTGGCTCAGCTTTAGCACACAAAGACCATGCGAGTAATTATTGTTTCAGGAGAACAAATATTACCCCTTGGGCTCCAATTATTTTCATGCATTGGCTCCTTCAGTGTCTGACTAGATTCTGTTCAATGCTAGAAAAAAAGTGTTTCGCTTCCACTCTAGGGGGGACTTAGAGGAGGTGCCACTTTCAAATCTTGCTAGCTCACTTGCTAGCTCTTCAGGATTGTAGACCCTAGCTTTAAGAAACTACATGATGCATAAGGAGGCATAATAGATACGTGATACAGACATGATATACTCACTGTATCTGATTTCAAACTTATTAACATATGAAGCAAGTTTGTCTGGTCTTCAGTTTGGGAGGCTAAAATCCAAATCCAAAAGCAAGGTTAAATTGGTCTCTAAATGCTCTCTGCAATGTTACAATGCAGGTATCTAATGTGAAAACTGTATCTGATAGTGTCAGGCAGTTTATTACCAAATTTAATAACGTATTGGTGCAGATGACAGTAGTGTGATAGTGTGTGTGTGTGTGTGTGTGTGTGTGTGTGTGTGTGTGTGTGTGTGAGAGAGAGAGAGACAGAGAGAGATAGATCACTGGAAGAGACAGGCTTGTGCTGGGAGACATGAAACATGGATGCACAGGAAAAGAGGTGGGTAATTTGAGATGACCTTGCACCTTGAATGGACCCACAAAACGAGGGGCCAATTTGTGGGACTCCAATGACACCACTCCTGCAGCGCCAAGACTGAGAGAGGATGGCCCCTACACCAGAGTCCGAGGCCTCCACCTCCAACAATGAACTGCCGGGTCTGGTCGGGATGTTGAAAGAGCGTGAGTGAACAATGCCTTCAGTCTGTTGAAGACTAAGTCACCGGGAGACCACGTAAAAGGGGAAGCAAGGGAGGGGAGTTGAGCGAGAGGGGATGCAACTCGGCTGTAGTCACGGATGAAGCGTCAGTTAAAGTTTGGAAACCCCAGGAACTGTTGGAGCTGTTTCTGTGTAGCACGTGTAGGCCACACCTCGATAGCTTGGATCTTGGTGGGATCCGGGCTATCATGAAGCCCAAAAAATGACATCCATCCAGCTTGGTGAACACTTACGTGGCACAGAGGCTCATACGATGGGTCAATAGGGGGTACAGGGTATTTGTTCTTGACGGTGATGTCATTTAATCCCCTATAATCGATGCAAATCGAGGCAAAGACTCCCATCGTTTTTTTCCACGAAAAAGAAGTCAGCACCAAGGGGGGCAGGGCTCATTCTTTGCTGAATACTGTAGCCAAATCGTGCTCAGCTGGAGGCACCAGGGGCAGATTAGGAGAGGGAGGTGTGATGGAGACGGATGGCCTTACAGTAGTGGCGGCAGAACAGAGACAATGGGAATGACAGAGAACACTCCAGCTAGAAATGGAGGTGGGGTGCAAGTCTATGTGGGGATTGTGTAGGCATAACCATGGGAGACCCGTTGCGGGTTTCTATGGGAATTTGAGATTGTTAAACAAAGCAAGAGTCAATGAAACTATCATCTGCCCTGGAGTCCACAAAAACATGTACTGGTAGCGGCTCACATGACCACTGGAGAGATGTCGGGAGGATGATACGAGCTCGAGGGCTGGTAAAGGAGGTTGTTTGGCTCACCAATGTGACCTTATTCACTGGGGAGCCAGGCCTTTTGGCAGAGCCGGATAGGTGGAGATATTCAAAGTTCAAAAGTTGGCTTTATTATTATGGTGTCCGGGCTGACCACAGTAGATACACAGACGTTGATTAAACCGGCATTGATGCTCCTTGGGGGTAAGTGGTGTCCTCCCCACCTGGATGGGTTCCTCTGGGGCAGGAGGAGTACAGGGGGGTCCAGGTGGAACGTGAAG
Source organism: Acanthopagrus latus (assembly GCF_904848185.1). Classification (NCBI taxonomy): domain Eukaryota; kingdom Metazoa; phylum Chordata; class Actinopteri; order Spariformes; family Sparidae; genus Acanthopagrus; species Acanthopagrus latus. The sequence continues at coordinate 2,101,743 of NC_051052.1, read as the reverse complement.
AACTCTGAGGTGAGGGCAGGGGGTGAGTGAATTGACTGAGGCTAGGTAAAACCCACTCCAAGCACCATAATAATTATGGGACATGACTTATTTATTTTTAAGGAACCCTTTCATTAAAGTTGTTTTTTTTTTTTTCAAATAACTAATCAGTGATGATAATACTTTATGCCAACAGATATAGGTGTGATGATATTACAGTACATGCTTCGAATTCCTTAGATATAACTATGCAGTGTTCTAAACAGAACAGATGGCATGCAGCAGATGATAGAATGGTCATTACAACCAAAAGAGACTTGAGACTTGACTTGGACTTGCAAGAAATTACTTGTAAGAATCTCTGAGCTGCTACAGTTATATCAGTGACCCATTTAATGGAAAATGACCAAATGCAGTGCAGAAGACTCAAGACAACTTTTGTTCTATGTAAAAACTGTTATCGTCAAAGACAGAATAAAGTTTATTCCAACTAATTGGCAGCAACATAAAAGGGAGAATGAATTACTTTTGAAGACAGAAAAACCTCAAAAAGTTTTTTTTTTTTTTTAATTTGTCTAACTGTTTTCTTTCATACAGCAAAAACAAAGCATTTGCTCATTAATGATGAAAAGCTCCGTAACTCCCATGTTGATTGACGATCACTGAGATGTATGACACCTCTCAACTTGTCATAGAGGAGTTATTTGTACTCTGCTGCGATCCATTCTGTGAGGAAAGACCAGATGTCCCGTCTTAATTAGGCCGGCAGTGATGTTTTTAATGACTTCTAGCCCATTACAGGCGATGGAAGAGTTTTCAGATCTTCCTCCTGTCACTCCTGTGGGCCTGCTGCTCTTTGTCTCAGGCTTGAATGTGAATTTTGACACATTTAAATTCTCCAAAGACAGTCAGCAAGAGAGAACATGCGTGTGTGTGTGTGTGTGTTGTGTTGTCAGGCACACACATAAATGAGAGTCAGAAACAAGGAGTTGAATCTTTTGTTGATTCAAGAATGAGAGCAACTTTCCATGATGTGTTTTAATAAAATTGTTTGTTTATAATGGAAACTTCATTTATAGCCACGTGGGCCTGTATTGTAAAATATAGTTAATTCATGGTATATGAAGTTGAAAAACTAGGCCATTGTGGTTGATGCAGGATCTGCTGTGTCTGCTCCTTAAATAATAGTGCAAAGGAAGGAAAAAGAAACACCCTCTAAGGAATCTGTGTAGTTCCTTCTCTAAGGTTTTGAGTCAGACAACACCCTCTTTTTCCTGTCCTCCTCCCCCTTTGTTTCAGCTTTCTTTCTTCTATTTGGTTATTCTGTCGTTCTACACCTCGACTTTTTTTTGCTCTTCTTTTTTAACAGCCATTATACTGTCAGGGAATGACTTCCCACTCATTCGTTGTAACTGGATCATGGTTCAATAAATGCTTACAGACAGAAAATGCAGTTCATTTTAGAGCTGCAGATCAAATATGAATACAGCCTATTTGCAGTGATATCCTTCCCTATGATGTGTCAATGAGTAACATCTGCAGAGCTGGGTTGGAATCCTGAGGTGAAAAGACACACCACCTTCCTGTTCTATCGGCAGCACATTAACCACCTCAAGGTAAAAATAGAACTGCGTTTCTGAACAAATGTTATTGCTTGCTGTAATGAGGGTATAAAATGTTATTAATATTTTAGAACAAGCCCTATTTTTCATTTTTGAAACCCACTGTGGGGCTTCTTTTCAAAGGGTTTCAGTCAAAACCCAATGGGAGATTCAATTGACTTTAATCTTGCATTCGTTTGAAAATTTGAGCCCATTAGTTAACTTTGCCTTCTCTGTGCAGTTTTCATTGCATTTCAATGAAGCCGCTTTCCTGTGGTGTTAAAACACTAATAGTTGCTTCAAACAGCAAATGAGAGAGTGGGAATATGAGCATAAGAGAGAATAAGAGGGGAAGGAAAAGGGAGACAGAGGGAGAGAAGATGGTGAAGACAAAATCAGAAGTCAAAATATTATTGTCAAAACATGTATATATATATATATATATATATATATATATATATATATATATATATATATATATATATATATATATATATATATATATATATATATATAATGACCTTGGGGGTTAGAAAAATCCAATACATTGCTATAAGGTACAGTCATTTTATATTTATGTGCTAGACTGAATAATTTGCTGATTAAGACACAGCATTAGGTATGCTGTTCCACCTTTCATGCTCTGACAACATTTCAGCAGCATCCACATATCAAGGCTAATTGGTGAAACACATTATGACTGCAGCAATGAGAGGTCAGAATGGTCATAATGAAATAAGGGAATAAGGGTGGGACCTGAATTATTCTCTTTGATGTCAGGTGGACCTCAGAAGTGAGACTCTGTAATTGCTATGGCTCTGTACCGTTTCTCTCCTCACACCACACTTTCTGGACAGTGTTCACATGTCTCTCTTTCAGTTGCTGTCACTGTACTCAGCCTGAGTCAAACTTTGGAGATCTCCCCACCTAAGGGTAGCTCATCACCACTCAGTATGATGGATGTGAATGCTCTTCATACTGTATATCCCCTTCAGACTTCAAGTTCCGAGCAACTCAGAAATTGCCTTTTTGTGGATTCATGGGCGATGGCATTGAAAACCTCCCAGCAGTGCTTTCACCAAACATTTTTCAAAAGGTGTTTGTGTCACCAAGCTCATCTAGCTCTCCACTCAGCAAACCCTTCCAAGCAGCAGCAACTCCAGCCATTCACAATAGGATAGACACCCATGGGGGTTAGTCGATGGGACTGCATCCACTCTGTCCACTGCCTTTGACCAAATGTCATTATGCTTTTCATCACAGGCTAAACAGCTCTCTCTTTCACCCAATCCCCATTAATGAAAAGTAGGTCAAGTGCAGAGCTCCAAAAGGAACGCCAAAATCTTCCACCCATGCACTTCCCCTACAATCAACCCAACCCATGGAAAAATGTGCAGAGAAGAAACTCTCTCCAGTATTTGTCATGCTTTTCAGTCACTTCTGGCTCACATTAAATGTATGTACACATCAAAGGAAATGGGGAGAATGGCTATTTCACAAGTATTCTCTGCATTGTTAGATTACTTAAATGCCTCTCTGGCTGGTGTGCAAAGCTGCATCAACATAAGTGAGTCAACAGATATCATGGATTTTATAGAATCAGTGTGTCCTTGAGGGATATCAGTGCAGTCTCTCTTAAATGAAAGCTCATGTTGTTGTTTCTGCTGCCTCTGTTTAATCAAGCAGCCCCTCACCCCAGCCCCACACAGCTAGCATCAACACAAGCTACTGACACAATGCCTGACTAATCCCACACCCAGCTTTGGGATATGGCACCCACATAGTCAAATGAGCAAACAAAGAATCTTAAATCCTATATACTGGATTAAGGAGGTATAGAAATAATGGTGGGCCATAGATACCCAGTCATGTGAGCATGGCTGCTGTTGGATAACCCCAGGCATCCAGTCACACCAAGCCAAATGTCTCAGACTGTCTAAGCCCTGCCTAGCTGAGCCCATCTGTCATGAACCTCGTCCTGGGCCTTTAGCAATATGCAGTGGTTACTCTGTCACTGATCTAGTCCATATGTATCAACTAGAGACAGACATTATTTTACAAAGGCTTGACAATAGACAACTGACCCTGACATCAACAGGAACTCCTACACCTGACCTCAGTGAATACACCACTCACTGGGCTGTCACCAGTCTCTGCTTGTGGATAAAATGACAAGTTTTGTGGAACTGTCCACAAACACATGTATCGAGAGCAGAGTTCACTACAAGTATAGCACCTGTTAAAACAGACAAATCAGCTTACCATATGATGTAGTTTGCTATTATGAGTTTGATCATGTGTATTTGTATGCGTCCATGTGTGCATGTGTGTGTGTATGTTCAAAACTAATATTGCATACTACTGGACCCAACAGTCTAGTATTTTTGAACATTCAGGACTATATACCCAAGGAACTCTCATAGATGTGATGAGTCACCATTCTTGAAAAATAATATCATGACTGAAAGAATATTGTATTGACTGCTCTGTTTTACTTTATGTTGCCACTGTCTGCTAACTCTTCTCTACTTTTAATCAAATGGTAGGGACCACAAGTTTTGTTAACTGCTTCAGTTTGCCCCTGGAAAAACCAGGCAGTACTGACCCTGAAATAAGCTCTTATTTCATGTAAAACAGTATATATGCATAAATCATCTACCAGCTACTCACCAAAATGAATTGTTTACTTAGATTAAGAGACCGACACCTGCATGGACATTTGACTCCATCTCTATCAGTCCCCTATATTGTCTTTTAAATTAGCGGCCCAAGATTTTCAGGTGATTTCTTTATTGTTTGTTGTATTAATGTATGAGTGTTTTCTGTAAAGATTTACTTCAATGATGGGTGAGTGCGTGTTTGCACTCCAAGACATCATGAGAACTCCATTGTGAAGTCTGTGAACAACACCACCATTACAGACCGCATTATAAACAATGCAGTGGGTTCGGGGACACGTCCACAGCCAGTGGGCAAGTAACTAGCGTGCTGGGGGCTTAACTGGGCTCCTGGTTTGAGTGTTTAAATATCCCACCGCTAATCTGCATTAAGACTTGGCATAGTGAGTCAGATTAGTTTTTAGATAGGCATTTTAGTTAGACGGGGACTTCACACTAGTTTGATGGACATTTGTGATGTCTTTGTTACATTGGATGACCTTGGTATCACTGTTTGGTGTTTCTGTTGTTTTCTACTGCCAGTTGCTTGGAGATTGAAAAGCAAAGGATGGAGCTTGAGAAGCAAGTTGCAATTTAACGCTTGCAGTGTGAGACAGAGCAGGCATACACAGACTTGCAGCCTACCAGGGTGGGGTTAGTCAGAGAGGGTAAGCTGTCTGGAGTGGTTTGGCAAGGACAAAGTCCCCTGACATAGTAGTCTGCGTCTCCTGCCTAAATTAAATTAAAGATATCTGGATGTGCTTTGTTCTTTGTTTGAGCGGAAGCAAGAGGCTGGTCAGATTCTGACCGAACATTGCTGCTGCATTGCGTGTTGACAGGGAAAGCACAGGACACGTATGCATCATTGGGCTGTTACCTCACATATGAATCAGTCAAGGCTGCTGTACTGAAGGCATATGAGTTGGTCCCAGAGGTGTATCACTAGCATTTTAGGACATGGGAAAAGAGGGCTAATCAGTCACATTTGGAGTTTGTAAGGGCGCTGGCTAATCATTTCAATCGTTGGTGTTTAGCTTTAAGTGTTGATAACTTTGAGAGTTTTTGCAGTTTGGTCATCCTGGAGCAATTGAAAGACACTCTGCCTAGTCAGGTTGCCACATATCTTAATGAGCGTAAGTTTAAAACTGCTGCTCAGGCTGCACTGAAGGCTGATGAGTATGAGCTTGTTCATAAGGGCTGGCCTGGTTAGCCTGGAAGGGAGCTTGTTGGGAGAAAGGAGGGTGGTAGATCACCTGTTAGTTTTGGCGTTTTCTCAGGTAAGGGGTTCTGGGCAGCACCTTGGAATGGAGAGGATGTGTGTAACTGTAGCTATGAGGTAGGCCACTGGAAGTCAGACTGCCTAATGCTAAAAGCTAAGAAACAGCATGCTGGAGGTGGGCATGTAAAACCTGCTGCCCTGGCCGCGAGCGTTTCAGGCCCTGTGGATCTGGGGTCATGGCAAGATGAGTGCAGGGAATCTGGAATGACTGATGCCATTGATGAATCCTATCTGCCTTTTATCTTAGATGGGTTTATATTAGAGCCGGACCAATTTATCGGCAGGCCGATATTAACAGTCGATATTAGCCATTTTCCAAACTATCGGTATCTGCATTTATAATGGCAGATAAATTAATATTTAAAAAAATATAAGATAAAATAAAAATGGACGAAACACCCTCCAATGATGTTACGAGTGTTGGCGTCCACCAGAAGGCACTCTACAACAGGTTGAGTCTATGCCACCTGATTGATGTACAGGACGGCCATTCTGAGATCTCTTCTTGTAAGGTCATGCATCATGTGTCACGGGTCACTGTGCATGCGCAAATGCTCTACCTACTGCAAAACACATGGTCGTTGTGTTTGTTTCTTTGTTGTCTGCAAGGTGCCCGCTTAGCTTCTTTCCTCTTTTACTAAAACACACACACACATACACACACCGAGATACACGTAATCTTATGGGCGATCTGTTGTATACTTATAGTTAATAACCCCACTACAACGTCTGGGTCTCTTTGTTTGAGACATGTGCATGAGGGCATGAGGCCCAACACAATGCTAACTTTTAAACCGACGTACTCAATACTCTGTGGGCTGTCCATCATTGCTCCGCTGGTTTTCCCTCCACCACAGCCTCAGGGTTAATTTACCGCCTGGCTCCTTTGTCTCTCTCCTTTGCTGCTGTGGTCTCCCCCGGCTCACGGTGATGTTAGATGGTCGCTGCTCTGCCGTTGCTAGCGGGGTCTTCAGGTGTTCAGCGCAGGGGCTCCTGGACCTCTGCTGCCACCTCACCCCAGGTTCCATCACTGGGATTGAATCTCTTGGGTTATACGGACAGTGCTATTCCCTCCGTGTGGACTGACAGGCGATACATTTATTCTTTGTTTTATTTCTCTTTGTTAAGTGCTAAGATGATAATAGATGCTTTCGTTGAGGCAGCTGACTCCTTGCTTCAGGATTTTAAAAACAAACCAGAAATCTTATGATCAATCAAAGTCCTTCAGCTCTCAAGAAGAACAGTTACACAGCACTGTGAATTAATGGCTGAGGATTTGACACAGCAGCTTCGGAGAAACATTGCAGACTGCGAGTGTTTCTCACTGCAGTTAGACGAATTTACAGACACCAGGGATACAGCCCAGTTGTGTGTTTTTATTGGGATAGTGTTTACAGATATGACTGCAGAAGAGGAGCCATTAAAATTACTGCCCACGACAGTACGCACATGTGGAGAGGACATTTGTCAGTCATTCAAAACCTTTGGCAAGAAAACCACCAGCCCCCGGTGTGTAAACTGTGTGTAAAATTGATGGCTGTTTGTCACCTATGTGCATTACTGCTGTCAATTTTTATGTGCAATACCACGTGTTACATTACTCTCTCATTATCAGTTATGCATTGTGTTATATGAAGTATACTCAGTGTATGTATAAATGAATAGATGTTTAGTATTTTTTATGTAGGTAGATCATTTTGACCTGGTCATTTTGAAAGTAGCTAAAAGCTAAAACAGTGTGTGCCCCCTGCTCTACAACATCTCTGTTGGCAACACTCGTGTTTAGAACGCCACAAACCCTATGATATATTTAGATGTTCCTCTGTTCTGTTGTGACAATAAAACAAATACGTTTATTTTTAAACTGCATTATCATATTATCACAGTGAGGACTCATAAATAACTACAAAATAAATATTGTTATGGAAATCTGCCTATGTTTTTATGTTTCTGGATTTATTTATATTAAATAGAATATCGGATTTTTAAATCACCAAATATTTGTATCGTATTGGCCTTAAAAATCCTTTAGCGGTCGGGCTCTAGTTTGTATCATAGGTTGGTAGTGACACTCAGGTGCCTGTAAAAATTTTGATAGATACAGGTGCTTTTGATTCATATGTGTTGGAATCTGTTTTGTCTTTCTCTGAGAAGACTGATACTGTGGACAAAATCCTTATGCAAGGAATGGGCTTGGATGTAATGCCTAACCCAGTGCACAAGATGAACTGGGACTGTGAATTGGTGCAGCGTGAGGTTCTGATGGGTGTGAGACCAGCATTGTCAATAGAGGGGGTTGATTTAAGTGTCCACCACCTCCAGCAGTCTCCCTCTCTCCTTTGGGGCAAGAATCGCCTGAAATGTCAGGGTGCCTTCCTTCAGGGACAGAACATCCTGATGAAGTTTTTCCTGCATACACAATGAGTTGTGTTGAGTCCAAGGGGACAGATGGGGAGATTGACACCGTTTTGCCATGTTTGCCTGATTTTCCTTTGTCTGTATCCCACAGTGAAGTGCAGAGTGAACAGAGAGCTGACCGATCTTTGAATAAGCTGTTTGGGTCTATGCTGACACCCCATGAGATGAAAAGTGTTGCTAGTGTGTGAGGCCATTGCCCAAGGCCAGGTCTGGTTGTAAATATTTGCTGTTGGTTATGTGTTAGAGCACCAGGTACCCAGCAGCTTATCCTTAGTATACCATTACAGCAAGAGCTGTGGTTAGGGCCCTGACACAGTTTGTTTCAGTTTTAGGCATCCCTAGAGTGATCCAAAGTGACCAGGGATCTAATTTTCCCTCGCAACTGTTGGGCCAAGTGTTAAAACTCCTGGGAATTAGACATAACCAGTCTTCAGCTTATCACGCTCAGAGTCAAGGTGCTCTGGAGCACTTTCATCAAACACTTAAGTCACTTTTGCATGCGTACTGTGCTGAGCTTGATGGGGACTGGGAAGATGGGCTTCCCTGGTTGCTTTTAGCTGCACCGGAGGTAATGCAAGGAAGCACAGGCTTTAGCCCAAATGATTTGGTGTTTGGTCATACTTTACGGGGTCCACTGTCTGTGTTTAAGGATGGATGGAAGGAGTCATATCCACCCACTAACTTAATTGACTATGTCAGTGGGTTCAGGCATAGGCTATACACCGCTGGGGAGCTGGCCAAGCAAATGTTGGCTACATCACAGGCTAAAATGAAGAAGAGGTATGATTGCAGAGCTGAGTTGCGTGAGTTTAGTGAGTGCGATTGAGTTTTGGCTCTGTGTCCATTGGTAAGTTCACCCTTCCAGGCAAAGTTTATGGGTCCTTATACAGTGGTTAAACATGTTTCAGACCAAAACTACTGTATTTAATTTCTCCTCCTGGTCGGAGGAAGTCAGTTAAACTGTTCCATGTGAATCTGCTTAAACCCTACTATGGTCACTCTTCCAGTGCATCCGGTGCTGACCAACAGGGGTCAGTAGCAGTGAGTCCTGCCTTGGCAGTTTGTACAGTGGGCGCTTATTCCTGCACCTCGGTCGGAGGACCGGCTGAGGCCTGTTTCTGCACTGTTCCTGCACCTCGGTCGGAGGACCGGCCGAGGCCTGTTCCTGCACCTCGGTCGGAGGACCGGCAGAGGCCCACGCCAAGTCTAGTTCCTGCACCTCGGTCAGAGGACCGGCAGAGGCCCACGCCAAGTCTAGTTCCTGCACCTCGGTCGGAGGACCGGCCGAGGCCCACGCCAAGTCTAGTTCCTGCACCTCGGTCGGAGGACCGGCCGAGGCCTGTTCCTGCACCTCGGTCGGAGGACCAGCCGAGGCCTGTTCCTGCACCAGTTCCTGCACCTCGGTCGGAGGCCCGGCCGAGGCCTGAACATGCACCTCAGTCGGAGGCCCGGCCGAGTCTCATGCCAAGTCCACTACCTGCTCCTCGGTCGGAGGCCCGGCCGAGTCTCACGCCAAATCCAGTGTCTGGTCCTTGGTCGGAGGCCCGGCCGAGTCCCACGCCAAGCCCTGTGCCTGCTCCTTGGTCGGAGGCCCGGCCGAGTCCCACACCAAGCCAAGTGCCAGTTCCTGCACCTCGGTCGGAGGCCCGGCCGAGTCTCACGCCAAGTCCACTGCCTGCTCCTCGGTCGGAGGCCCGGTCGAGTCTCACGCCAAATCCAGTGTCTGGTCCTCGGTCGGAGGCCCGGCCGAGTCCCACGCCAAGCCCTGTGCCTGCTCCTTGGTCGGAGGCCCGGCCGAGTCCCACGCCAAGCCCAGTGCCTGCACCTCGGTCGGAGGCCCGGCCGAGTCCCATGCCAAGTCCAGTGCCAGTTCCTGCACCTCGGTCGGAGGCCCGGCCGAGTCCCATGCCAAGTCCACTACCTGCTCCTCGGTCGGAGGCCCGGCCGAGTCTCACGCCAAATCCAGTGTCTGGTCCTTGGTCGGAGGCCCGGCCGAGTCCCACGCCAAGCCCTGTGCCTGCTCCTTGGTCGGAGGCCCGGCCGAGTCCCACACCAAGCCAAGTGCCAGTTCCTGCACCTCGGTCGGAGGCCCGGCCGAGTCTCACGCCAAGTCCACTGCCTGCTCCTCGGTCGGAGGCCCGGTCGAGTCTCACGCCAAATCCAGTGTCTGGTCCTCGGTCGGAGGCCCGGCCGAGTCCCACGCCAAGCCCTGTGCCTGCTCCTTGGTCGGAGGCCCGGCCGAGTCCCACGCCAAGCCCAGTGCCTGCACCTCGGTCGGAGGCCCGGCCGAGTCCCATGCCAAGTCCAGTGCCAGTTCCTGCACCTCGGTCGGAGGCCCGGCCGAGTCCCATGCCAAGTCCAGTGCCAGTTCCTGTACCTCGGTCGGAGGCCTGGTCGAGGCCAGTTCCTGCACCTCGGTCGGAGGACCGGCCGAGGCCTGAACCTGCACCTCGGTCAGAGGACCGGCCGAGGCCCATGCCAAGTCCAGTGCCTGTTCCTCGGTCGGAGGCCCGGCCGAGTCTCACGCCAAGTCCACTGCCTGCTCCTCGGTCGGAGGCCCGGCCGAGTCTCACGGCAAGTCCAGTGTCGGGTGCTCGGTCGAATACCCGGCCGAGTCCAGTGCCTGCTAAGTTGTTTGTTGCCAGAGAACCTCCATCGGCTCCCAGGCCACCAGCTCCCGGCAAAACTCCGTCGGTGGTCCGGCCAAGACCCTTGAGGGTTTCCCAGCCAGTGGTCTGGTCGCCAGTGGGTCTCAGTCCATGCCTTCGCCACCGGTTGCCAGTGGGTCTCAGTCCACGCCTTCGCCACCGGTTGCCAGTGGGTTCCAGCCCGCACCTACGCCTTCACCTTTGTCTACGTTGCCAGCCTCCAGGGGGTTCCAGCCCACGCCTTCGCCTTCATCGCCAGTCTCCAGTGCACCCCAGCCCATGTCCCTGGTATTCAGTGCGTTTCACCCCATGCCACTTCTGCCAGTATCCAGAGCCCCTTCGCCTTCATCCTCGCCACAGACCTCCAGAGCGCCTTCGTCTTCGGCCCCCAGAATGCCTACGTCTTCGTCTTCGCCACCGGCCTCTAGAACGCCTTCATGTTCATTGTCGGCCTTTAGTGGGCTCCAGTCCTCGCCTCCACCCTCCCGGCTTTGACTCTGACCCTCCTCCAGACCCCCTCCACCCTCCCGGCTTTGACGAGTCCCACGCCAAGCCCTGTGCCTGCTCCTTGGTCGGAGGCCCGGCCGAGTCCCACGCCAAGCCAAGTGCCAGTTTGTACTTTGTCTAGCTGTTTTCTTTTGCTACTTTGTCTCGTTCTTGTTTGCTACTTTGCCTTTTGCCACTTCCCCTTCCATAGTCTTCCCTTTTAACCCCAACCTGACATTACCCAGATGTAAGTTGCAAGGGTTGTTCATTATGCCTGCTTACACAGACCTATGTTTAATACACCAATGGAATGCACTCTCAGAATTTAGCATCATTGTGTAACTCCAAAGGTGTTATTTATCACTCATTGTATAACAAAAGAATGCAACAGTGCATTTGAGGATTGGTTAATATATGGGTAAATAAATACAATGCATATAGATAGTAATTATTTCTGTTTATACAATTTCAACAACTGGTAACAATGTTTTGGATAGAAACAAATTAAATATCAAAAATGAAATAAAAACGGTTTGAGCTAAACATTGAGAATAGTGACCCCTATTTGTTGTCAAACTGGCTAATCATGCTTAGTCCCTGGTGCAGCTATATTCACTGGGATGCTGATGAGCCCAGTGTGCCACCTGTAAATGCCATCACTTGCCTGTAAACTGAACTCTGTGTCTGGGCAGACTCACTCAGCTTACAGGGCCACTAGCTGCGTGACTAACTGCAGCTACAATTAGGTAACTGTAGTCTAGCTAGAGTCTAGCGAGCAGCAGTTGGTGTTCACACTGGTGATATGCTCCCCCCTATTGGTTTGGAGTTAACGCTGACAGGTGGTCAATTCTGACACACTGCACCTTTAAAACAGAGAGTAAATACATCTGTGAATCCTTCTTAGTGTGTTCATTAATATGTAGACTTATCTGATTGCATAGCCTTAGTTTGACCCTTAGGAAGCCTGATAAGCAGCAGTGGGTAAATGTTGTAGCCTACATAAATTAGGTTTATTCCTCTTCAGTGGCATTAATCACAACATGTGGACCAATAAGACTTAGCAAGGACAGACAAACAGTACCGTTCACCATGGTAAAGAGATGGGCTACAGCTATACTGGCACTCACTGAGACAAACAGCAAAATCTCTCATAATAGAGCCACTGTCCAAGCTATTACATAGGTTCCCACTCTGTGATTCTCTTGAACTGTCGCAGCACTGTAATACACCCAAAGGGCCCAAATGCAGACAACACACAGGAGGTAGGATTGGGGGATCTAAAGGTGAGCTTTAATTAAACAAAGCTGAATGAGAACTGAAAAATCCAGATAAACATAAACGAGTCACAAGGACAAAAAAACAAAGTAGCAACAAAAGGGGCTGAAACAAAATGCAAACAAAAGCAAAGTACAAATCAATTAAAACAACAAGGAACAAAACAACAGAAACATACCATGGGCAGACACCACTGGACATGACATGGATGGGAAACACAGGGTGGCATCACGGGGAAAGACGAAACAAACTGACAAAGATATGAGGGAGAACAAAGACTATATACAAACAAACTAATGATGGAATCAGATACAGGTGGAGTGAGGCAGGAAAAGGACAGATGAAGCAAAGGAAAGGAAAAACGCTGGAGGGAGGGAAAATCATAGAGGGAGGAACATAAAAGCAAGATGTGGACACATGTGGGCACAATTTCACAATAAAACAGGAAATACAAGAACACAAAAAATGGGATAATGACAGCTTTGACCTAAATATACAAAATATATAGTACAATCATGCATACATGAAACATATTAACATGCAGACAAAGACAAAGTGGTATGTTATGTTATGACATATTGAATGTTTAGCTGGAATGTTTATCATGTTCCCCATCTCATTGCCACTAATACTAAACAAAGTGTAACTGAGAAAGAATGAAATGTCACTTGTTTTGCTGCTTATTGAACACATAAATATTTTTGACCTGATGATGGCGTTGAATAAAAGTAGGGGGTCAGGGATCACCAAGGGATTCATAAAGAGGTGAAGTCATGTGCGATCAGATACTTTGCTGGTGCATTTTGGAGCTGCAGAAAGCATCTGCAATAAAAAATGTCAATGGGCCCTTGATCTCAAGTCAATATTGCAGTGTTTTACATGCTTTATAGAGGGTTCAGTATTCCCATAATAAAATGCACCTTCATAGTCAGGTTCACAACTCATGTACACTATGCTTTAATTATGAGAGAGGTTCCTTTCAGTCATTTAAAGTTTTCCTTTCCCTGCCTGTAGTAATGTCACAGTAGCAAATATCATGGCTCATTTATACTTAAGTTATAAACAGGAAGGTACAGAGGATACTCTCCAGAGGAAACAGCAGCGATGTAGCTCAGGAGTCTTTCTTTTAAAATGACAAACGTGTCATTCATGGCAAAATTCAACCAGGATGAAAAATGTATTTGTGTTTCCACATTGACAACTGTGGTCTGATGGGGTACACTGGAAGGGGGAGGACTTCACCCATGTATACTCTAGCCATCATATCCGCCTCAAATGTAGCAACTCCAATTGCAATCCACCAAATATTTCGGACATTTTATTAAAAAACAAACTCTTGTTGGAGCCAGAGGAAAACTCATGGTATCTCCATAGTTAATAGTATTTCCCAAAATATTGATTATCCTTTTTTATTCCTTTTCAAGAAAACATTCAAATGGGAATTTTCAGTGGAAAAAATTGTTTAGGAAGCAGTGGATCCTTCCATTTCACACTATTATTCTCTGATTGAACCAGCTACCACTCATTAGTCTCAGTAAACTATCAGAGAATGTTCCAGACAACAGTAAATCTGGTAGATGCGATCCAATCAGATTATGACAAAACTGTTATTTGGCAGTAATAGCAGCCAGTATGTACAGTGTTTAGAGAGGTTAGATGATGAACAGACGGGTGCTGCTGTGTAATTTAAGGTAGTGAGCATCCAACACAACAGTGTGGATGTAGATTATGGAGAGGGTGGGACATAATCCTCAACTGGACTTTTCAAAGCAGGTCCTCTAGAGGGGTGTGCATTTTTCCAACGGCATATATGCTGGTGTGTGTGCTGCTTTCTGTTTTTAAAATGAAGCAGTATCTCTGTTTGTATTTGTCGGTGGAGGTATGCGTATCTGTGTGTCAGTCAGTCTATGTTTAAAGGCTCAGCCATTGGACCCGAGGGAAACGAAAATGAAGGAAAAGGCACAGGGCAAAGTTGTAGTGTGGGAGTCTGTATCTAACCCAGGCCATCTACCCACGATCCCTGCTGCATCCAATTTCAGCACCAACGCTTCCTGTTAAACCCCATCAAACAGACACACGCCGGCACAAAGGAAAACCTCATCTCCACGGGAAACTAATCCGCCGGTGTGCGCTGTAAGCCTGTCAGTTTTTTTTTTTTTTTTTTTGAAAGAAGTCATCACTCATTTCGCCAAAGATTAAAAGTATGGCTAAATTGAGAAAATCCGCTTAGGAATTCTGAATTTAAATAGTGAGTTGGAGGGGCAGCTAGAAAAGATGCCATGGCTTGTGAGGAGCACAGACAGGTATGGGAGGTGAGATAAATTGAAAATATACATATTTGTTTTTGTAGCTGGATTTCCAATAACCATCAGACTGCTCTTCATTTTTTTAGGTGGGAGGGAAGCTGGAAGCAGGAGGCCTCCCTATCCACACATGGTATTTGTAGGAAATGAGAGAACCTCAGCTTGCAGGCAGTCACCTGGTTGTCGATTTCAGCCACAGAGACATGATAGTGAATTGACTCCCAGTGACTTTAATTGCTTTGCTATTGGCAACAAGATGTTTCAGCAGGGGAATGCCAATTGCTTACCAGCTTGGCCATGTAGGGCAGGTCGATATATGTCTATGATCTATAGAACACCACAGCCTGGTTTCACTGTGTTTACTGAGGGTCAAGACAGTAAGGCACCATTCAACAGCAGAGGAATCTATGAACCAGTTCTAAAATATCTGACAGCATCAGTGGTGTGTTCTAAAACCAAAATACAAGCTATCCTTTAAATTCTCTGACTTTGTCCTCTAGTGGTTGAGTGAATTAGGAGTTTTGTCTTTTATGGTAGTGTAACATCATTAAAGACCCTCAGTGTGATTTGATGGATAACCCTTTATACAGTTTGTTTCTCATTTATAGTTACACATTTTTCCCTAATCTAGTACCCTTTCTCTTCTTTCACTACGAAGAATGGGTTCCTAGACGTTCAAGCTACACCAATACATGATTTTTTATATATTAGCAATGTAAAAACAGTCTTTTTATATGTTTTAATGAACCCACAACATCAAGTGAATGGAAGGTATTGCATCTCAGTATATATAACATGATTGACAACGAGCAAGTATTGCTTTTCCATGTCTATGTATCAGAGTGGTGTTTCCAGACATAATGGTATCACTGTCTATGAGGTATTTCATGCACTAGCCAGAGAGCCTGTGTCTTAGGTGATAATTATGTCAGCTCCCAGACCAAATGATGTATTATTTATTTTGCAGTAACTCAGTGCTCCCTCTCCCTCTAACTGCTGACTGAGATGTGAGCCCCTGGAGTGGTCATTAATCTGATATCTGGCCGGCCTGGGCACAGCCCCTATGATCCTGACCCAATCTCAGATCCTAATCCAAGGAGGAAGAGGGCTGCAGGCCAGGATTTGGAGGCCCCGGCAATCTCTCTCTCTATAATTGATAGGTTTTAGGCGATTATACGCTTCACGTGATTACGATCTATAACGATGTATTGATTGGATTGTACTGGGATCCAGCTGGGCTTCTTTTCAAACCAGAGACACCGACACCACCTTTCCATGGTCCAGTTTCTTGCTGCTGTACATTTTGGTTTAGAGCTATTTTGAACTTTGAAATAAGTAATAAAAAATAGCACTGATCAACACACACACGCACACACACACACACATATACACACACACAAGGCTAGACACTTACTTGAACAGTGTTAGAGCATTATATGACAGTGATACTGGACTTCTGTTCTCCATATGTTCTCCATTGTAGTTTTCTATTTTGCTGACTGTATCAAGCAAGTATTTCAAAATCTTTATGAAATAGATGATCATACATTTCACTGTCTTTGTCAGCTGTGCAGAGGTGAAAGAGGCGTCAACTCTATGTTGTTTCATTCCTGAAACAACTATTTCACTCATTTGTTGTGTGTACCCAATCCAATACCATAAATGTCTTCAATTTAAGACAGGGGTCTTCAATTGATTGTTGGTTGTTGTTGGTTGTGTTCTCTATGCTTGACTCAAACTATTAACTCACACACAGCTCTGGTAATGTCTTTTTTCTGCAATTTATAAACTGTAGTTCTGCGAGTAAACACACCAGCCTCGACCTCGACCTTCGGCTGCTCCTCAGGGGGTCACTCATCCTTTAGAGCTGGATGGGTGGGCAGCTACAGCTCATAGTCTACATTGTTTGTTTAAAGCAACTGAGAAAAACACAAGCACAACCCATCAACATCAATCTACAAATAGCGAGAGGGAGGGAGATCAGTGGACCACAATGAATTTACTCTATGATCAGACTACAAAAGAGAAGAATCAGCTGCTATTTCGTGTATGTTGGCTGTCCAATACAGAATGGTTGACATTGTGTTGACATTAGTGTTAGATGTTATAAAAAATAATTGAAAACTAAAAGTGGTTGAATACATTTACATATTCATTAAAATATAATGTGATGGGAATTAAAAACAATTTGACTTTTAATGAAAAACTGTTCATCAGTTGAAAATTTGATAAAGTTTCAATGCATGGAAATTTCATGTATTGTAACTCCTAATACAAAACTGTTACTGTAAAATAAAGTCTTGATTCTTGATTCTTGTGGATACTTCTATTGGGAAAAGCTTTTATTTTATTGCCTTGTGCCACCATTTTTATGTAAGTAACAATTTAGCCTATTATAAATTAGTCATTGAATCTATTTACATACTTTTATCTTTATGATATATCTAAATATGTGATCTGGGGCACTTTGTAAAATGTTGACCTACCAATAATTGTTCAAATGATAATACAGCAAGATCAAGCCACCTGTTAAAATGCACCAGAATATATGATATAACAAATACACTTACTACAAAAAATACACAAAGATTAAAGGAGTGAACCCCTGAAACTTCTAATGAAATTATCCCGCCCACATTTTAAATGCTTCCTGTGGCCACGGTTTCAGCCCAGACTAACTTGGAAGAATACATTTAATTCAAGATATAAAAATTGCAACAAAGGTTGAGTGCTGGCAAACCACTTGTACTAATTTGGGCTTGGATTAAAATGATTTTAAATAAATTAACAGGCCCTGGCATGTGGCAGTGTGAGGCAGAAACAGCCTAGCAACCATACCGCTCTTCATGTCTCTGAAATTGAATGTGTTTAGGACACTTGCGAGAGGTCTATATGACTTGATTTCTCGATGTGGTACTAGAGAACACTTATTACATGGTCATGTTAAGTATTCCAAGACTAGACACAGCACCTTAAAAATTTGATTAACAATCAAACAATGATTGTTTAAAAAAGGCTTACTGCCTGTTGCCCGAAGTTGGCACAGTGACAATACCTGCTGATCAGCATGTAAGTGTTATGAGGGGAACTCTGATCTGAATTTAGGAAAGTTTGGACCAATAACAGTTGTAACTACTTCCTGTGTCATGGCAAATAACTCCTTGTCATTGAATCACCATTTTATGAGAACACAGAATCTTTACTACATACCATACCATACCATACTATGTAACGAAAAATACATAGAATTCCACTATGATTGAATTTTGTGATATTTTATGAGTTTTAGGGCATATTTAATCCCTAAAATAGGTGATCCATTTCAGAGAAGAAGACTATGTCCTGGCTGTAGCCTTTACAATAGCTGGGCAGTATATAGGTAGGTATAATGAATGATATTTCAAATGTAATTAAAAAGAAACTTCTTTTGCTTATAGCATTTAGCACTTCTTACCAGTTTGGTGGGTACAATAATGCTCCTCAGTATCTTTCAAGCTTATTTGGTGGTGGTTTTATGTAGTCCTCCTAGGAGAATTGATTGATCATTACGAATGTGGAGTGTTTTCAGTGTTGCAAGTGCAGCGCTTATGCTTATATTGAGCACAACTTGCTACAGCTGTCTAAGGTCAACATCACTCAAAGGAATATGGTGAAAACAATATGGTATACAGCTTAGTTTGAACAGCCTGGAAAAACATGAGCATACACTTTAATATTATATTTTGAAAAGTATGTATTCTGTTTGAGCTTGCAACAACAGTTTCTGATTCAAACAGCTAATCTGCAGTGTAATACAGTGTACAGCTATGCTAGTGCATAGGAATATGGAAGCTGTATAGTTGAGGAATGTAGTGCCAAAGGAATAGGCCATACAATTACTTTTTAAAGCACCAAAAATGTTCAAAACATAGTATAAACTTTAACGGACATATATTTTTGGGTGTGACTTATTTTAGGTGGCTAGAATATGTCTTGCTATTGGTTAATTTTACAACCATACAATGCTCTGCTTCCTGTTGACACTTCTCCACACATTGCTGAAGGTTATACACTGACTAGGGATATGTACCCCATACAACTCCATATCAAAAGACTCAAACTATCACTCAGAAGCAATCATTAACCTTTGTCCATTCCTTTGGTGCTTTTAAACCACAAATAAAAACATCAAAATGAAATGTAGAGAAACAAAAGTGAGAAGAGATGAAGGTAGAAAAAAGAGGCATTAGAGGAAAGTTAAGTAGGCATATCCATCTCCTCAAAAAATTTGAGTAAGCCAGTGGTACTGTTGCAGACTTGTGTGCAGAAGATGCCATCAATTGTGAGGTTGTGTTGGTAGTGTTGTGAGTTGGACAATGGGGAGAAAAATGTAATTATTTGTTCTCTTCTGGCTTGGTGGTTGGCAGCTTTGGGGCCTGCTCTGATGACTGTTTGCCTTCTAGTGCATTTGGATCCTCTGGCTGCCCAGATGTGCAGACTTTCTCAGGGCAGACATAGGTCATCTGAAGCATCTTGTACACCATGGTACACCAGTGGGGGTGAAGGCTGGCCACAAGACCAGGCTGAGCTACACTCATAGCATCCCTGAGTGTACGGCTCACATGTGAATGGGGGTCCAAAGCTGCTTATACTGCTCTTGACTCTGTGGTAACCATCCTCCCTCTGGGGTGAGGTCACAGCCTTATTTGGCCAGGCATTAGGTGGTGCAGCTGAAAATGGACTACGTAGGTACTCAGTCATCATCCTGTGTCAATAGTTTAGGGACAGCCTCAGGGCCTCTGGCCCTGAATTGACTGGGGTGGCTTGGGTGGGTTGTCCAAGCTGCTGGGATGTTGAGTCTTTGGCGTAGGGCTGCCTCTTTTACCTGAGAGGCTTGAAGCTCCATGTATAGCTACTCAGTTTTATCCTATTGGAGCAGAGTTCCACCGGCTGTACCTGGCAGGGGGCCCATCACCAACTCAAGTGACTCCTGCTCCATCAGGTTACCGTGGTATTAAGCCGTGAAGTGGCAAAAATCGAGGAGGCATATTTGTTCTATCCAACTGACTTTGCATTAACTGCAGTATGCAGTGGCAGATGAGACTACAGACTACAGTAAACACATCAGGACCATTGTCTCTTTTCCCTCTTGGACCGGGCATGCTGTTTAATTTTCTCATTGACTCAAATCAAAGCATGTTAGGTTTAGTTTATTGCACATAATGTGTCATCATACATCGGCTCCTGCCGCCGGACAAACCTATATTTTGTTAGCCTACAAACTAGATCTTGGTGTTGCAAATAGTATAGGCTATAAACAGTAAGCAGCATCTAAAATTATCCTGACTAATAATGAAAAAACTACAGTTTAATATAGATTAACAGTGCAACCACCAGAGCTGCTGGCTGCAGTTGCTGTTGCCAAGCATCACACACCAGTCTCTTTGAGAGCTCATCGGTCATCTGAAGAACTGAAGAACCACGGTGTTGTGTATTTCCTGGAGGGTGTGATTTATACAAAGAAGCAATAACTTATGTATGTATGTATAACATCTGCTAAACAATTAAGAGTTTATCGTTTCTCCTCACTCACCGACTTGCAAAATTGTGCTTTTTTTTTTTTTAAGAGGATATTCGAGTCGACAGCGATGGTGTGCAGCTGGCCGTCCCAGACTGCAACACTTGGCCTGCAAGCCTCCACTCTGGAGCTTCCGAGCCATCAAGAAAGCCATCCTCAATGGGCTAGGCTATTCCTCTGAAGATCAGCTTCGTTGGTTCCGGATCATCCAGCTAGGGTCCCTTCATCTTCTTGCAGCAGCTGAAGGACAGTAAGGCCTGCTCATGGAGGTTGGCAAGGTGATATGGGTTGCTGGCCCTCCTACACCGACATACAGTGTTCTAATTCATTCAACCTGTTAGGGACATGGGATATGTGTGCTGTGTTCTGTGGTAATATAAGGTTGTCTAACACTGTGAACAGGCAGGTGGAACTGCTGGCGCCTTTGCAGGAGGCTCTGCAGGTGCCAGTGTTACACTCCATGGAAGTCTTTCCACTCAGGACCAAGTGATAAAATCTGATGGTCATTTGGTGTGCCCTGATGCCGTGCAGGCATATCTGCAATTTTGTATACTCAGACGGGAAAGGAAATGACCCAGTTGCTGGTACCAAAAATCCACTTGGAAACTGTGTGCAGATGGTTATCATTTTGTCTTAGTCCTCGTGGACTACGCAGACTCCCGCAGCTGTGCCCCTGCATGCTTTCTCTACAAGGAGTGTGGCACAGGCACTGTTTCAGGTCATCGGCTGGTGTTGGGATCCCAAAAGAGATCCTGACTGACCAGGGCACCTCATGTATGTCATGTACACTATGGGAATTGTATGGCTTATTGGGCATCAAGTCAATTTGGCCTAGCTTGTATCACCCGCAGACTGACGACCTTGTCAAGCGTCTGGATAAACACTTTGAAGTTCATGCTCTGTAAGTTTGTACACGAAGATGACTGCAAATGGGATGGGTGGCTAGATCCTCTGTTGTTTGCAGTGTGGGAGGTACCCCAAGCCTCCATAGGTTTTTCGCCCTTTGAACTGCTATTTGGCAGGAAACCATAGGGGGCTCTGGACCTGGTCAAGAAGCTGGGAAGAAGGGCCAAGCCCAAGTAAAAATTAAGTTCAGTGTGTCCTGGACCTGAGAGCAACATTCCATACACTAGGTCAGCTATCATGCGAGAATTTGCTCAAGGCCCAGGAGCGTCAACAGCGACTGTACTAAAGAGGCACTATATTAAATCATGTGCAAAAAATGTGCAATGGGAGATACAGTGCTTGTATTACTCCTGTAATCCAGCTCCAAATTACTTGCAAAGTGGCAAGGATCCTACATGGTTACACAGCAGGTGTGCGACATTGACTATGAGGTTGTGAGTTTTACCACATCAACCTCCTCAAAGCATGGAGAGAGGTGGAGCCTGTTTCCTTGGAGACAACAGTGATGGAGAGAGATGAGCTGGGGCCTGATGTGTCTAAAATCCTCCAATTCCACCTTGCTTCTCTGTGATGACCATCTCACACCATCCCAGGGAGCAGATGTTGCTAGGTTGCAGCAGCATTATGCTGATGTGTTATCCCCCCTGCCCGGACGTGCAGACCTCACACAGCACCATATTGAGATGCACCCAGGCCAGTGGTGTTTTCACAGGGTATTAGAATTGGTGCTGATTACTCCAAACACACTGCAGGTGTGTGTGTGAGATGGCAACTCCAGCAAACAGGTAACCCCAACCAACTTCCGCAGTGAACCTCTGGAAAAAGCCCCATAAGATCCACAGACAACAAAAAACATTACACTTAAAGTCCTGTCCATGACAGTAAATAACATTAAACAGTAATCAGAAACAACATCCACAGGGATGCCTTAAACCTAAGTGCATGGAGTACCAGGAGGTCATCTGTCTCTAGGGCAGAGGGCAGTTTAGTTATTGGAACAAAGTGTACTGACTTGGAGAATCAGTCAACAATAGTTAGGATGACTGTGTTACCACTCGAGGGAGGCAGACCAGTGACAAAATCCACAGTGTTGTGGGACCAGGGACAACTGGGGATAGGCACAAGGAAATCTATGCTATATTGATATTATTCTTTAATTGTGTGTTCAGTGGTTGTCTGGTGGAAATGGGTTGTGCTTGAGTTTGTGTTGTTGTTGGCTTGTATAAACAAACTGGAGAGTCAGTTGCCCCACCAGGCTGGATCGCAGAGGATGGCTGCCCTACCACTGCTCCACCATGTGGACACTCTATCAAATGATCTGTAGAGACACTGCAGTTGCAGCAAATAATAACTCTGAAAGATGACTGACCCAGAGAGGAGCAGCAGAAGACCAGGAGAAGAGCTACAGAGATCAGTGTGTTTTTGCACTACAGCTGGTATAGTAAACAGCGCAGTTCATGAGTCAGACCTACTTTGTGAGTAAATGAAGTCATAAAAATGTACTACCAGGGCAGATAAATGGGACAAATTATTCATCACCGACAACAAATTCCTGCAATGGTTGACAGTACTTCATATCATTGAGGGTAAGAGAAAAACTCAAAGGAGATGTGTAGTCTAACCAACCTTTCTGAATGTTAACATGCACTTTCTTTATCTGGACCCTATTTTCCAATGTTTTAATTGACTTAAATAGCCAAGAAGCGTGGAGAGTCCCTGTCCCTATTCTCCAGCTGGATGTGCCACTTCTAACCGGTGAGAGACTGAAGGAGGAGGAGTGCATTCCACCCTGATGCATTATCTTAACCGTGTGGCTGACAAAAACCTACCACAACACATAGCATCACAGGCATTGTTTGGAGAACAGCACTGTCAGCACCTAGCATTGTTGGGCCACTCCATAGTTTAACATATGTGCATCTTTTAACTGCAGCGTAAACCAAATCTGTTAGGTGTTTCTTTTTATATATTTCAACAATTGCACCAGTTTTAGATTAATCTTAGCACAAACACTTCTTTGTTTGTATATTTATATTTTATGTGTGACAAAATAATGTTTCATTTCGTTGTCTTTCCGCTTATCCGTGAGGGTCGCGGGATATTACCGTTTCCCCCTAAGGGGCTGCGGGGCTTACTGGGTTCAGTTCACACAATGGGCATAGGCCAGGGTACACCCTGGATGAGTTGTCAGCTCATCACAGGACCCTTACTGATGGCAGTGGCTGCCACACAAGGTGCCATCTGCACATCAGGAGCAACTTTGGGGTTCAGTATCTTGCTAAAACGGATATCATAGGAGGCTCATAGGATACTGTAGCTCAGATCCGCCCAGGGGAGCTGGGATTTTAACTAGTGACCTCCTGATCCCCAGTCCGCAGTTATATTTTTGAATTATAATATTCTGCATCTTGACATGGCCACAGCCATAAGCAAAATGGAATCCATCTGTGTGTAGGCTATTAATGGGAGCAGCAGCTAGAAGTAAAAGACTGAAATAAGAAAACAGAGGATAAAAGCAGGAGGAGGATGGTGCCATGAGATCTCAAGAGTAGGATGACAGAACTGTGGGAGCAGCGTTACACCAGCCTGCAGTTCAAGTTAGGACTAAATTTGCATGTGGTCACTGTTATGGCCTCCTCTGATAATTTAAACAAAGCGGCTCAAAAGGGTTGGAGGAAGAAACATATTAAAAGACACCACACACAAAGTCCTAAATTACTCAACCTTTATTGCATAATTATCAAAAGTAAATCCAAGAACAAACAAAAGAGGGCTGGAGTCCCTGGCCAAAAAGAACAAAAAGAAGGGAAGATGCGGGACCAGCCATGCAGTGAGCTGTCGCTCCCACACCTCCCCCTAACCTGCCTATAGGACAGCAAGACCTAAAACAAAATGACACAAATAACTGAAGTACCGGTGACCTCCAGCCAAAAAAGAGCACAACAAAAGACAACCATATAGCACCTAAAACACATGGGGTTTTCCAACCTGTTGGAACTAGGGCTGAACGATATGGACAAAATTTCATATCTCGATATTCATGCCAGATATCTTGATATCGATATGATACAATTTGACTACAGGTTTGGTGAAAACCAAGCATTTTTCAGAAAAATAAAGAGATTATTTTAAGTCATATACAAATGCTTGATAGAGAAACCATTATCAAATTATCACAAACTCACTACAGAGACAAATATATTTGAAGTAACAACAGTAAAGGGAGGGAGAAGATCAAATGAACTATGTGCATTTTTACAAGATGAACGATGACATCTAATCTGGAGAGAAAGCGTGAAAGTGAAGATCGAGACTCAGCAGCTTCAGGTTATCGGTAAAGTACCAGTAGAATCTAGAAAGAAGTCAGAGAATTAAAGGATCAACAGAGTAAACAGCAGCTATCCAGGCTCAAATCCACAGAGCGAGCGGCTGCGATGTCCGCTCCTGCTGCCCCAGCCAGCCCCCGACACACCGGCCTGCCGCCTGCACCGCCACTCGGGAGGAGAGATACCCTGGCGCTGCTGCAGAGGAGCCGTGGACTGTGATGACTCTAAGCAGCAGGAGAATTACAGTATAATATATTTCTCATCTTTCCCCTAATGATTTGAATAAGTCGCTAAATTTGTCACTAGTCGCTTTTTAGAGATAAAGTCGCTAAGAGGGTCTGAAAAGTCGCTAAATCTAGCGAGAAAGTTGCCAAATTGGCAACACTGTGTGTGTGTGTGTGTGTGTGCTTGGGCAGTTCGATATCAATATCTTTAATGTTCATCTCTAGATAAAGATACAATAACGATATATCGTTCAGCCCTAGTTGGAACCATGGAGCCTAAAAGGGGTGAGGAGGCTCCTCTTGTCCCTGCACTCCGGCCCTTATTACACCTCCCCCACTCCACCAGAGCACCAATTACCCACAGGTGTCCCCAGGTAGAGAGGGAGGAGGTTCCACCTGAAACAAAGAGAGAGAGAGAGAGAGAGAGAGAGACAGACAGACAGACAGACAGACAGACAGACAGACAGAGCAGAACACACGCCAGGCACACGTAACAGTCACTAATTGGTGTGTGTGTGTGTCTGTGGCTCCCTCTCTGTTCCTATGGGCATGCAGTGATGGGTTCATAGGAGATGAGAGTAGAACAACCACAGACAAAAGACAGCACAGGATAGATGGGCAGGGGAGGAGTCAGCATGCTGGAGTCATGTTAAGCATGACCAAACGAGTCACAAAGCCACAGATATATATTTATACACTTAACTGCTCCTTTGCTATTATTACAGTAGGTCTGCAATTGTTACACATATACAGAGTTCACACATATGTATGTCCATAAAATCTTCCACAGTTTTCCCATTAACATCTTTCATTCTGCTACCCTTGGCAGTGTTGTGTGCATTAAAATCTCTTCCCTAAACAACTGGTGTCCTCATTTGTTCTCTAACCTCCTCCAATGGCCTGATGTTAATGTTAGAAAGGGATTGTAGAAGCTCCCACCATCAACCCTGTAAAGTGATTACCACACACTCTAGGTAGTGTACATCTCAAATTTTTTGAACACCATCTTCCTGCTTTCCTATTTTTAATCCAGTTGGTTAAATACATCCACCAATCTTTTAAGTTTCTGCTCATTTGCAACCAAACTGATTCCATTCCATTGCCAGATTTAAAACATCAGCAGCTTCATAATTAATTAATTTCCATGACTCCCACTTTAGCTTTGACTCTTGTCTATGGCATTTCATTCTCCTGTTCCCCATCTCTAATGCACCTCCAGCTTCTGCCTCAATAATGTGTGAGATGCCCTCTGAGTTGTACCTCTTTAAGAAACATTTCATGAACATCCAGCACAATTTAATCATGTCTGACCTTGTGGTTAGGTTTGGGTAGGGTAAGACAGTAAAGTGCATGCCTCCACCAAGGCCCAAGAGACCACTTTATTTGGAAAAAGTTGTATTCACTGATAGATATCAGCCACCTTCGTACAGATTTTTTTTTCATCAAAATCCATGCATTATTCTGACAATGTCGAAAAATGTCTTATCTTGCAAAGCAAAAAAAAAAGTGAGGTTAAAAACCTGGATCCATCGCTTTATCCCGATCTGCACCAAAACTTAATATAGTACATTTTGGTAAGAGGCCCATCTTCCATTGAAGTTTCATGGAAATCTGTTCAGTAGTTTTTGTGTTATCTTGCTGACCATCCCACAAACCAGTCATCAAACAAACAAGCCTACTAACTAGCGTGACACTCAGTAAAGAGCATAACTCTGCCAAGGCCCAACAATCCTCTTTAATTCGATCAAGCCTAATCCAATATCAAACTCGATAGCCCTGTATCACTCTGAATTTCAAACAGCCCATAACTGCTTTACAATAATTTAAGGTCTATCAGTGCATCAGATTGAAGTGCACTGATAGTACTAATGGGGTCCAATCTTGGCTAAAACCGATACAAGTGTTGTGGAAAACTGTAATTTTTGTGTTGTCCTGCTGACAAACCAACCAACAAACCAACAGACAGGCAAACACATAATTGCCTTGACAGTGTAATTAAAACAGAAAGGTAGCAAAGTTTTAGGGAGCTACTGGCTGCCACATCTTCACAGCCATCACCTTAGCTGATGCTGTATTTGCCTTAAAAATGATGCAAAAATAATATAATAAGTTGCAAGTTGTCTGTAGTCTTTTCATTAACACAAATCCATTTATTAATTGTCAGTGGACTATTCCTGGAGCAAAGAACTGTTGTCTGACTACATCTCTTTTCCTCTGTAAATTGTCCTTGTTTCCATAGCTAAGGCCTCAGGATATGCAGAACATCCCTTCTTTTTCATCTAGACGATTCCACCAGCTCTGATGATAGCTCCCACCAACATACTTTGGCAAGTCACTAAGTTAGTATCTTTCCTGATGAATTTGTAACACCTAAGAAGGCACAGGTTTATTAAGAAATGCTTTGACTACATGTTGTGTTTAAAGCCATCCCACATTGAGCAAGAGCTCTGTCTGACTTCTCCCCCTAAGAATACATCTATTTCAGCAGCAAGCCATGCAGGGAGAAAGAGAGGGAATTAAAGAAAAGCAGACAGAAGCACTTCTAGCTCATTCCAGCATTATGGCACATTTCCATTTTTTCGCCTCGGTCTTAATCTCCATTGAGTGACTGTCATCACCCTCCGGCAGTAATTAGGCATGGACTCTGGACAACAACAGACAAGCCAGTGTAGCTCGTCTTGAGAAGCAAATTACCTTTAGCTTATGGTAAGCAATATTCCGTGCCAGGCAACTTTTACTGCTGATTAGCAATTAGCCCAAACTAGCGACAGTCGAAGCGCTAATGTTTAATTTGCTCCTCTAATGATATACGCCGTTGTGGCGCAGGCGGGTGGGAATGGAAGGAGGCTTGGAGACGTATGGATTTCTACTTAATTCCTTTTCATTTATGACCTGACAGGCCCGCAGGTAGGAAAGAGAGGAAATTTCTGTGCGATTAGTAATGGCTGCTCCTCAAAGGGAAGGCAGAAGGTGAATACTAAGAAGGCATGGACACACACACACACACATACACACAGATACTGTCTAATTTCTGGGCTCTTCTCAGCACATTCACTGGCTCAATTATTCACAGTGAAGTTTGAATAATAACAGCATTTTCTCTGAGAAAACAGAGTGATTACTGTGTGTGTCTCCTCCTTCTGTTAGGAGAAGCAGTTGTTTTGAATATAAGCAAAACATACCTGGAGAGCCATTACAGAGACCCCTCTAGTAAATGGATTGCGGCAAGCTGTCACAATGTTAATGTTGTTTCAGCAATGATGCTTGCAGCCCTTAGAAATATCAGTAGGAAATAAGGGATGAGAGATTTGTAAACAGCTGAATGTGTATTTATAATAATTTGGGTCAAAAATGTCATTTGTAAACTCTGGATCCACAGCGTAGATCCAAACATTGAAGGCAATAACACACTCAGATTTTAGTCTTCAAGTTCAGACACATGTCTATGGGTTGTAAAGGCTCAGCAATGGCAGTTTAAACAAGCTTTTGCTGACATATGCTGTGATAATATGTGTGCTGTATGAGGCAGTGGCTCTTTAGCTCCAAACTCTTTGTTTGCTGCAGAGACTCTTCTTGTTTTCAAACACAAGCAAGCAATGTCAGAGGACACTCCATCTACTCCCACGGGACCTCCATAATCTGGGGTGGATTCCTGTTTAAACTAAAATGTGCTAGTGGGTGGGACTCGACAAATCAGGTGGATGGGACAAATCTCTGGTGGGTTGTGTCAAGAACAGGGGCTTGTTAAAAAGTGCAATGGGTGCCGTGGGAATAGCCCCTCTCCCCTAGGGTATAGGGACTCCACCTCTCTAATGAAGCTGGAGGATGAGGCTCGTTAGGTGCCGCTGTCTGTTTTCAGCATGCCATAACTTTTTCTCACTTCCACCCTCGTTTTCTCTTCCACTCGCTGTAGTGCAGCAACCGAAGTGGCAAACAATTTCAGGCCCCCTCTTTCTTTCAAACTGCTCCAGTGTTATAAATGTTACAGAGGAGAGTGATTTAGAGAAGATGCAGCCCAGCAGAAGTTGAGACAAATGGATGCAGTCAGGGCTGCTAGTGAACATCCACAGTTTGGACAGCTATAGTGCTTAGATGGTGACGATAACAATAAGACTAGTCTAGTGGGTCATTAGCGCTCTAACAGTGATGATCACTCAGACACTGGCCTCAGACTTGTTGGATGATTCTTTATAGCAGCGGTTTTCAATCATGAAATCACAACAGGGTGTCAAATTTGTTTTATTCTGTACAAAGGCATCAAATTACACTTTCCATCCATAGCATAGTAACAATTTCTTATAATGTTGCAATAAAAACAAGCTGTTCTGTACTCTAAAAATATGGTGGCCAGTAAGATAAACATAGAGCTGTGACAAGACATAATGATTATGATAACCATTTTAGAATAAGTCAACAACAGATTATTTGATATTTTAACAATACATTTTAACTCATCTGCAAAATATACAAATTGCTGTAGATTCACAATGCTTTCCCAAATAATATGTATGTATTTAAAGGCTCTGCAAGAGTATTTCCTAAATTAAACTTTTACTGTAAACAGTGTGTTCCTACATAAATATGCAATTTCTGAAAAAGTTAGGATGCTTGTGTTTATCTCACATAAGAAGTTTGACTGTCTGTATTTAGGTGATAGAGCCTGTCTTACATATATATATATATATATATATATATATATATATATATATATATATATATATATATATATATATATATATATACATATATACATACATATATACATATATACATACATATATATATATATATATATATATATATATATATATATATATATATATATATATATATATACACATGATTTAAATATATATACACATATATATACACACATGATTTAAATATACATTTCAGTACTAATTATAATGATAACAGTTTAATAATAATAATAATAATAATAATAATAATGATAATAATTTACCTCTAGTTACATAATAATCATATTTCAATACAGCCAATCATTTTCTATTGTAACAATACCTTCCCCTGCTCAAATCAACACATTCCCCTGTCCCAAACAGGGAACAAAGTCAGGCGAGTTGGGGGAAAAGGAGGGCTAACTTTTCACAGGCAGCAAAAAAGTAATCAGACTGTTCCTATATCTCTAAACTTACATGCCATGTTGGTTTCAAACCACTTGCTTTGGCACTGCCAGAGATTGTTTGGAAAAGGGCAGATCCATTCAGGATATATGGCACATGACAACTAGTTGCCAGCTGTAGTAGGGGTTGCTGTGGTTCAGCAGTAGAACAGGTTGTTCATTCCCCAGCTGCAAGTCAAAGTCTACTTGAGCAAGATGCCAAACCTTGCATGGCTGCATCTGCATCAGTGTATGAATGTATGTGTGAATGGGTGAATGTGAGTGTGAGTGTTGTAAAGTAATCAGTGGAATGGAGAAGTACTACATAAATGGAAGTCCATCAACCAAAATTCCTCTTTGGGTGGTTATTGGTTGAACTGCAAATGCAGAAGTTTAAAACTTGGCGAGATGGATTAGCGAGATAACATCATCTCACAAATCCAGCTGCTTCACAACATAATATGATAGCATCATCTATTAGAAACTAAGTGAAAGACAGTTATCCACTTGCAGACTAGGTCCACTTTGATTAGGGTTGCTCTCAGTATTGTCATTTCCTCAAAATAAAATTGATTTTCATTTTCTGTTTATTGAGGACCATTTCTTCTGTTTGTTGTTTTAATGCAGGGGTGGGGAACCTTTTTCCTGTCGAGGGCCATTTCAGTTTTCATACCGTCCCTCAGGGGCCATGACATTTTTTTTTTTAAAGGTGAGCAGCTGACAACATAATTTTTATGGCCTCTTAAAGTAAATATCATGACTATTAATTAATGTTTTAGCCAAATTCAATTTCATCCATCTCAGTGTATCTTAGTGGTTTAATCCAATTAATTGTCTGTTCCTGTTGGTTTTTATATTCACTGATGTTTAGCAGTTTAAGCAGTAATTAACCTATAATATACCTCAAATCATTTCAGAGCATTCTGATGTGAAATAAACAAAAATCAGCTCTCATAAATATCATATATCAGATTTCAATCACTCTAAAGTGACAGATCTGAGTTGTCTCATATAAGATTGTCTACTATCAATCTGAGGTGAAATTGTTGAGTGGAAACAGGGAACAGAGTCTTTGCAAGAGTCAGTTTTGAGAGAGTCAGTAAAACTGGAAATCTCTTGCAGAATCCTTCAATGATTTCTCAGTGTCTTGTGCCATGTCAGTCTGAGACGGTGCTCTGAGATTGACTGACACTTTGGAACAGCTCGATTTTTTCTGGCGTGCGCAGCTCCACAAATTCACCTTCAGCATGAGGTTTCGGCGTCTTAGCAATTAGCTCACTCACCATGACAAAGCTAGCCTGCGTCACGTTGTCCTGGTCTGCTCACGGTTTGGATAAAACTGCTTGCTGGCCAATCAAACTCGGAGAGTGGCAACTTTATCCACGCGCACTTGTCCTTTCAACGCATCCAGTTTTGCATGTTTCACGCTATAATGACGCTCAAGGTTTGAGTTTTCATTACTGCCGAAGTGTCCCCACAAACCAGGCACACAGACTTGCCTTTCACTTTCACACAGAAGAATTCATTCATCTATTTATCCTTGAAAGAGCGACACTCCGCACTAACTTTTCTTTTCTTACTCGCCATCCCCCGTTTTAGCCAATGTGAGTATCCTCTCTGAGCCTCCTCTCTTGTCGCCTGTCAATCACTGAGGACACGGCACGATGAGATAACACGCGATGACAGTTACACTGATGTTGTGTTCAATGACCTTGGCCATGGCCCATAAAAACAGTCACCCACCCCTGGGGCATTTAATTGCACATTTGAAATAATTTTCCCTGAATTCATTTTTTGTGAATGTCTTTACAGATTGCCTCGCGGGCCGGACCAAAATGTCTCGCAGGTTCCCCACCTCTGTTTAAGGTAAAAAGAGGAATGTGATCATCACAGTCTTATTTGAAAGACTTTTTTGTTTTCAAATAACTGACTTGACCTCTTCTGCTTCATAATCATATTGAGTGTGTCATTATGTAAACAGAGCATGGCCTGGATTGGTCTATAACACAGGATTTAGAAAATGCAAGACTAGGGGCCAAGAACTTATTTGAAATTCCCCTCGTTGGTATCAGAGGTGGATGGGTGATTGGCAATACTAGAGTGGGTGTGGATGATATGTTCACAATTCCTAATGGCTGTCTTTTCTGGTGAGGAATGTCATGTAAACAGAGATACATGTTTTGGGCAAATATTAAACAGGTCACTTTTCATTTTTATGTTTGGCAAACCTAGGTGTTTCTTTCCAACCTGTCTGATCTGGCTGCTCATGTTCTGAAACCTGTTGGACATCTTTTTGGCAACATTTTTCCCAGATCTCAGCCAATAACAAAACTACAAAAGTAATAGCCATGTTCTAATAACTACACATTTCCTGTGATTACTTTTTTCAGTAATATTCTCAGATTTAGTATTTATCATACAATTCTGAGATGTCAAGCGGAATACAGTTTCTAATCTGGTCTTTCCTCATTACTCTTGGATTTCTTAACAAATCCCTGTGGCCCTTAATGTTCAGGCAAGGCCATAACACGTGTTTCAATAAAATCTTCTTTGTTAAAAACATGTACTCTCAAGATAGTCATTTCAGATTTTCAGAACCCAGGATGATAATAGAAAAAAAATCACATTTACGCTTTTCGGTTTAGACTTCATCCAACCCACAATATATGACCTCATCATTGCCTCTGCTCAGTCAATGGAGAGCTATGAAGGACTTCGGGGTCACAGCTTTGGGCCAACTTTATCAGGGCTTACCTACCCTGTGGCTGCAGTGACAGGGACCCTGGCTACGGGTCCTAGAACCTCCACCACAGTGATAAGGAAAGGTCAGTGTGTTCAAGTCATTTTGGTGCCAGAGGCTGGTGCACATATCTGACAGACAGGAGGATACACTGATATTCCTCGACTTGAGATGCTCCAGCTAGGGTAATTCATAGTATGTATACAGTATTTTTTAAAGTATGAATTATTATATATCATATTTGAAAGTTTGTTGACAACATAATATCAAAATTACATTAATTTGACAATATGAATAAAAAATACAGATTCAGAGCTGACAATTTATCGAGTGACAGTTGCATTTACATGCACTATACTAGTGTTATAGTCATAACTTATCTACTCTGTCTATAGCATTTCACCAATTTCAACTGTGTCATGAGATAACTTGTGTTGTAAATTGGTGCTGGTACAAATAAAGAAGAACACTAAGAAGGCTTGACACAAAATGAAACAACAACAGTCAATCTTAAAAGTGGTGCTTTCATCATAATCATGCTTTTAAATTAACATTTGACTCAGGTACATTCGCTGAGGTTGCATTTTGGTGAGAATTTAATTTAAGGATGACTCTATATGTACTACTAATCAAAACATTGTTAGAATTAGTTTGCAGATTTGACTCTGATTTGATCTGATTAAAGCATTTGCAGACCAACTGGCAGGGATCCGCACCAAAATCTTCAACCTCTCTCTGACACATGCCACCGTCTCCACATGTCTGAAGGCCCCTATCATCGTCCCCATCCCCAAAAAACCTGCCATAGACAGCCTGAATGATTACAGACCTATCACTCAGCACATCAGAGACTGTCTCCGTCCCTCCCTCGACTCCTACCAGTTTTCCTATAGGGCAAACCGTTCTACAGAGGATGCCATCACCCTCACACTCCATACAGTGTTGAGCCACCTGTAGAACAAGAAGAGCTATGTGAGGATGCTCTTCGTGGACTACAGCTCAGCATTTAACACCATTATTCCAGACATGCTCATCACCAAACTACTGGAACTACAGATCCCCCTCCCCACCTGCAACTGGATTAGAAACTTCCTGTCAAGTCGCCCACAGTCTGTGAGACTCAGCCCCCACCACCCCACTGCACTCACACTCAGCACTGGTAACCCTCAAGGCCGCGTTCTGAGCCCTCTACTGTACGCCCTGTACACCTATGACTGCTCTCCACCTCACCCAACTAACCGCATTATTAAATATGCAGATGACACCACAGTGGTTGGACGAGACAGTGTACAGGGCTGTGGTGGAGGAACATAATGACTGACTGTCTTAGCTACAGTGTCTCTGGGCTTGTTAGGTAGAGCTTACAGGCTGGGTGGTGGAGCAGCAGTAGAGACATTCATTGAAAAACAGCTCCCGAGGATGAATGGAGCTCCAGAAGACCAGAGGAGAGGATGAGAGGACCAGTGTGTTACCCTCAAAACTGCAGCTTAAAATTAGAAAAATACAGAGCTATTGTGTCTGAGTTAACAATTTGAATAAAGCACATAGAACACAAGCAACAAAGCCAACCAATCAGAAGCATAGCAAGGCTGGTCTTGCAAGAAGATGAGTGGCATCCATAATAACATGTCAGTCTGCCTCGGTGCAAGGTAGCAGTGAAAATGTGATATGGGTGTTCATTAATTTTGGCATTTATCACTAAGAAAGCAGAATGTATTTAAAAGATAAAGCACAGCACTCAGAAAAGAGCACTAAGTTGACCAATGCAAAAACGAGGGGGGACGAAACAAGTAATTTAGAAAAGTTGGTAGGACTTGTCCCATCCTCGGTTATTGGCTGTGACGCCCATGTATAGAGTACATGGATAAAGAATGATACAGTAAAATGTCCAGAATTTTGAGCATGGTATTCTTGGACACTCTATTCATGAGCGGATCAGTTACATTTAAAGGATTTAAAAAGACAGATGTGATGAAAGCATCCATTATTTCAAGTAAATAAATAGCGAAGTCACAAAAGAAAACATTGGACACAAAGAAAGAGATTCTCTTCATTTTCTATGTAAATATAAGCATAATTTGAACTGTATTATAGGTGGAGCGATCTTGGAGAACATGTTTGATTGTTGAGTGTCCCAGGTCATCAAAAATTGACAGGACCTGGCCCTGGGTCATCAGAGGGCCCTCTAAATATTAAAATAAATTGCTAAGGGGGCCTTTGGGGATTATATTGTCCTGAGCAAGACAATCAGCAGCCCTGAGCCACTCTACATACAGTAGGAAATGTAGCAAGTCAAAAAATAGCACAAACCATATAGTTGCAATAACCACAATTATGGGGAACAGGCCAACTACCCCAGTTTCCTTCAAAAGATGATTTGTGAGGGTTTACCAACCATGACAATGAAAGCAGCATTACTACTGACACAAACATCTGAAAATAAACCACAACAGCAACATTATTTCCTTGTTTAGGTGCCACTGAGTTTACCCAGGACCCACACACGAATAAATGATTCTTCCAATCCTACACATCCCTCCCCCACTCACTGTGTTATTCCTGATTAACCGTAAACGAGCAAATATTTTCCCAGTGTTCGCCAGGTTAGATCCCCATTTAATTAAACTGGCTCATTATGTTGCTCTCTGATTAGTGGAGGAGAATCAATTATTCAATTCACAAACATGGACCGCAGGAGTTGGAGGTGCACAGCAAGCTGCTCATTTAATTCCAAGGACACTAATTAGCTACAAAGCAAGCAGTAACTTTCCTTCTCTTTTTTTTTCCTCCCCTGCCTTCTTTTCCAATTACCGCACATGCAGGACACTTTAAGTTAGCAAGCAGAGGAGGGAGAATCACACGCCTGGCTGTGGGTGGTGTTTTAAGGAGGTGTTTTGGGAACAGGGATGGGAGAGGGGTGTGGTGGGTCAATCTTTGCTTTATTTAGACGGATTCTCCTCTAGTTAGTGAGGTCAAGAAGGAGAAGCAGGCGGCAGGGAGCTTATTTACTGATATGTAGATCACGGAGCCTAAGCATTCAGGAAATGACCCCAGGGATTTGTGGATGTGTTGAGCTGGGGCTGCTTACTTTTGTTCTCTGCAATCAAACAGCGGGCAATTATCCGAATTATTGACAGCAGATTTCTCATTTCAACTGCAAATTAAGGCTATCAATAAAGCTTTCTGATGCAAAAGTGACTAATTAACCAACGGAGTGGAGCTCTGAAGCCTTGATATAAATTAAAAAAAAAAAAAAAAAAAAAAAACTCCAGTCGGCTGCACGTTGCGGAAACACAGGGGAACTAATTAGTTTAATTATCAAAACAGCTAATTAAAATTACACAGTTGCCTAATTAGTTCTGTGCTTCTTGCTGTCTCCCTTTCTCCCTCTTTCTTTTTTCTTAGTTGCCCTCTCACTCTATAATTGACAGGTTGAAGTTAAATATAAAATAAGAGGAAATAGAGCAGTGTGTGTGTGTGTGTGTGTGTGTGTGTGTGTGTGTGTGTGTGTGTGTGTGTGTGTGCATGTGCTGGAGCTTTTTTCTATGCACATGTGTATGGATAATGGAGAGCACAAATCACTTCTGCTAAATATTTCCTCCTGTGACAAAATTCTAACAGCAGAATAGATGACTGCTTTGGTGAGATCTGTTTCCAGGATTGGAGACGGGCTGGGCCAGGTGAGAAGAGGAGAGAGGGGGTGAGTAATGTGTAGTGTCGACTAAGAGCAGGCCCCCTGATTAGAAAGTCACTGCATTATTGGACCAAATTTCACAGATTATTCTTTGTGACAAAGTTGTATGTGTCCTACTCATTCCATTACAGAAAAAGGGGCATTGTAGAAATTACTAGAACTCAAGACTGCCATGATATCAATGTATTTTACAAGTGCATGTTAACTTTTGACCACTGATAGTAGTGCTTTCCGAAGAGGAAAGTTGGAATACTAAAAGATAGATCATTTTTGGGAGAACAAGTAACAGGCATAGCCCAGCGCCCTGAGATCTGTGATGCAACTGGTTGGTCTGCGCTGTCCTCTGAAAAAAGCGCCTCCTCAACACCCGTACCAAAGAAGGAAACAATCATGGACAACAGTGAAAGCAAAAACTAACAGTAAACCTACCCAAATAACAAAAGTACAATTGAAGAAAATCTCAGATATCTCTCTGACATCTCAGAAAAAAAAATGGACATTGTTGCTGATCATCCAACAGTGAAATTTCTCATCGTACAGACTGGGGCCTGTGATGTTGTGAAGCAACAATCTGGGGTATTGAAACAAGACTTATGAATTTGTTGAAAAACAGGAAATGCCGAGCTAAATGTGCCAGTCCGTTCAATTTAGCTCCCATTCCTTGTCTGTCACAAACTGTCGCAAATAATTGCACAGTTGGTTTTGATATTGTAACTGTAGCTCTATTAAACATCAAGTCTCTGGCAGGAAAACCTTTTTTAATACATGATTTTATCATCAAACACAATCTTACTTTTATGTTTTTAACTGAAACTCGGTTAGACCAGGATAACAGTGCAGCTGTTCACACTTAGGGCCCTATGATTTCCATGATCAGGGAATCGTGGACGGAATCGCGGAATTGGCCGATCAAAACGGAATCTACTTTTTAACGTGGAATATCGAGGAATTTGACATAATTTCACGGACGTGTTTTTGTGTGGAAGTGGAACGTATATCTAGCGAAAACTGCACGGAGGGAAGCAAATCTGGGTGGCACAACAAGTCACCACCGCCCCCCTCCCCACAGACTGAGCCCCTCCCCCATCAAAACAGTGTAAGCATGGTGATGCGACTGCTCACAGCTCCATCTTCGTCGGCGAAAAAACTGAGAAACTTGACATTTACCCCTCAGTACAGAGCCGAGCAGTTCCCGAACGACTTGTATGTGTCATAGTTAGCCACCTGTCCAATTCATATTATCGGCATATAATACCAGAGTGACTGTTAACTGCTGCTAACAGTAGCTGCTGTTGGTTTGTTAGCTAGCTAGCCCCATTAGCCATAGCCCCGTTAGCTGACTCTGCCTGGGCTGGGAGCTCAGAGGACAAAGGAAGGGTTGCTGTTTTCACTACTAGCTGGTTAGTATGTTATTAACATACCATCACAAGTATAATTTCTTGTTTTGTTCATCATATTTGCTATTTTTTTAATATCTACAACTTAAATTTTCAGAACAATTTTGGTTTGCAAACATTTTCTGGATCTGCCAGAGAGCTGACCATGTTTTTATTCAATGAAACCCATAAAAACACAAAATATACTACTGTATGAAGACATTATGAAGTCAAAATGTTTTTGCACTTAACTATACTGTACGGTACAGTATTGAGAGAATATGTTTGTCACCTCAATTAATTTAAGGTAATTTCTATTTAATTATTAAAAACACTGTTTTTGGTAGTATAATAAGAGTAAAAGGTTTAGAAAACGGAATTCCCAAAAATTAAAACGGAAAAAATTGAATTTGGGAAAAAATAAAATGGAATTTGGGCAAAATAAAACAGATTTTATAGGACCATACACACTGAATCAAGTCCTCCAAATTTCTCTTTCATAAGTGAAACTAGAATGCATAAAAAGGAGGAGGTGTTGGTATTCTGTTTTATTAGTTACTCAAATGCAAGCGGATGTTTTATGGAAGTTTTACTTCTTTTGAATATGTGCCTCTTCAGGTAAACTCATCCTCTCAGGCTATATTTATTAACATCTACAGGCCATCTAAATACTGTGCGTATTTCTTTGATGACCTTGTTGAGCTACTGTCTCTTCTCTGCACTGGCTTTGATTGTGTGTTAATTGTTGGTGACTTTAACATCCGTGTCGACATACCTGAGGACAGATGGACTAAAGAACTGTGCTGTGTCCTTGATAACTTTGGACTCACTCAGCATGTGACACAGCCCACACACAACAGGGGCCACATCCTAGACTTAGTTATCTCAAAGGGTCTGAACATTTCTAAGGTTCTGGTATCTGATGTTGCTCTCTCTGACCATTACTGTGTTTTCTTTGAGAGTTATATATCTTTGTGCACAAACGTTCAAACTGAGGTTGTCTCAAAGCGATACATCACTGAAAACACTAGTGACATATTCAGGCTTTCTTTTCCACACCACCCCTCTCCATGTTCTCTGTCAATAACCTTGTACATCATTTCAATTCCAAAATTACAAATGTCATGAATTCCATTGCACCCACTAGTGAAGGTGGTCTCTGGTAAGAAAAAAATCTCCTTGGAGAAACACCACACTAGTCAAGATGGAAAAAAGGGAATGTCGAAAAGCTGAGCACAGGTTGCGAAAAACAAATCTCCAGGTTCATTTTGACATTTATAAAGAGAGTCTTTATATTTTTTATAAAGGTCAAGGCAGTCCTTCTTCTCAGACAATATAGCCAAGAACAATAATAATGCTTGTGCTTTGTTTGCTACTGTCAACAGACTAACAAACCCTCCTGTGCCAGTAGCCTCTGAACATCTGTCTACCAGGGCCTGTAATGAATTCTTCACTGCCAAAATTCAGAACATTAGACAAGCGGTCAGTGCCACCGTATCAGGTACAGTCAATCACAAGTGGAGTACTCCAGGGCTCTTTTCTGGGGCCTCTACTATTCAACATTTACATGCTCCCTCTAACTCAGATAATGGAAAATAATGAATTTTGCTACCATAGTAGCACAAATGTATATAACCATATCACCAGGGGACTATAGTCCCATACAAACACTGAGTAGATGCATTGAACAAATCAATGATTGGATGTGTCAGAGTTTTCTTCAGTTAAACAAAGATAAGGCTGAAATAATTGATTTGGATCCAAGGAAGAATGACTAAAAGTCTCTGCCCAGTTTTAGTCTGTAATGTCAGAAACTACAGACCAAGCCAGAAACCTTGGTGTAATTATGGACTCAGACCTGAATTTCAGCAGCCATATTAAGACAGTTACAAAGTCAGCCAACTATCACCTTAAGGATATATCAAGGATAAGAGGACTTGTGTCTCGGCAGGATTTGGAGAAACTTGTTCATGCATTTATCTTTAGCAGACTTGACTCCTGTAATGGTGTCCTTACAGGACTCCCTAAGAACTCCATCAGACAGTTGCAGCTGATTCAGAACGCTGCGGCGAGTTCTAACACGAACCAAAAAAAATAGATCACATCACTCCAGTTCTTAGATCTTTACACTAGCTTCCAGTCTACCAAAGAATAGATTTCAAAATCCTGTTGTTGGTTTATAAAGCCCTAAATGGCTTTGGGCCAAATACATTTCTGATCTGCTGCCATGTTATGACCCATCCAGACCTCTGAGATTGCCAGTCTGCTTTCAGTCCCCAGAGTCAGAACTAAGCATGGAACAGCAGCTTTCACTTACTATGCACCACATATTTGGAACCAACTCCCTGAAAATTGCAGATCTGCTCCAACTCTCACCTCTTCTATATCAAGATTTTCTTCTTGCCACTGCTTTTAACTGAAGCAATTCAAGTCTTTGAACGGCACATGGGACGCCCGCGCTACCAACTGAGCTAAACGGCATCCATAACCTATGTGGTTTAACCTGTGTGGTTAATCTGTGTGGTTTAACCTGTGTGGTTTACGCTGTGTGGTTTAACCTGTGTGGTTAATCTGTGTGGTTTAACCTGTGTGGTTTAATCTGTGTGGTTTACACTGTGTGGTTTAACCTGTGTGGTTTGAGCTGAAGTATGTCCTTTTAATGCAATTTTTAAATGTCTTTTAAATCAAATTTTTATGTCTTTTCATGTAATTTGTATGCACCTGTGAAGCACTTTGAGTTGCCTTGTGTCTGATTGTGCTATACAAATAAACTTCGCTTGCCCTTGCCTTGCCTTGTTATTTAATTGTGGAAAACAATCTGTGTGTGTGTGTATGTGTGTATAGATAAACAGATTAGCTAGATAATGAATGAATGAATGTAAAATGTATAAAACATATTCCAGATGAGAGACAGCAGCTAACTGCAAAGGGCTGATGAATACGAAGAAAAACAAAGTGCTCAAAGTTTCAAAAGATTAACACTTTGAAAAATACCCATGTCATTATGCAAATCTCATTCGAAAAAGTTAATTTAAATCATATTCTGTAGATGAAAAAACAACTTACCCTGGAATTCCATAGTTTTGGTTGATAGCCTAAAAGGGATTCAGAGGCGCTCTGATAATAATAAGCATTAAAATTATGAATAAACCAACATATTTCAAGTTACAGAGTCCATATCAGGGCAGTAACGCTGATGATGCTGATGAGGTGCATGAAAGGATTCAGGGCGTCAGAGCACCTTTTGATTAACCAATGCTGTATATATTATATTTCTAGGAGGATAAAATGTACATGAAAAAAACAAAAAATCCAAATAGTTATATATTGTTATTCATCAATGCAATATTGACTTGATTGGTGAAATTGTTGGAATTGTTCACTTTTAGGCCTCAGACACCACCATCAGCTCCATGTTACCGTCATCAGGTCCGATCAACAACGTCAAGTGGAATTTTTTTTTTATGTTGTTTGAATAATGACAGAAAGAAAGTGTGCATATATATGCCCACATACAACCATTCACATTAACATTCACACCGACAGACAATTTAGACTTACAGATTGTCTCACTCACGTCATTGACCTGTGCAAGGAAGCTAGAGTTCCCAGGGCCTTTGAAGCGTTGTTCTGTCTGTCTTGTGGTCCCATTCTAAAGACTGAATGGAACTCCCCCCGATACTTGTCTTGTTGCTTTCTTTAGGTCACCCAACAAAGCTGAGCCTATAATGTATTGTTCTTTTTTAATGTCTTACTGTTTTGATCTTATCTGTAGAAAATCAAAAGTAATGGCTTGCTAGACTTGACTCAGAGAGTTGCCCCCCTTCAATTAGACAAAGAGAGCACAGGTGGTCAAGCGAGTTAGAAACTGAGCACTGGCAGTGGCTAGGCTCATAAAGCACAGCTATGACATAGGCCACAGATACAGGCATGCAAGGCTTTAAAAGTAATAACAATAAGATTAAATTGGCAGTGGTTGCATTTTGGTCAGATGGCGCTGCATACTTTACCACATTTTTGTTTTTTTTATGTGAAACACTTGCAGTATAACCTGTGATAAAAATACATGAATCAGCACTGGAGAAGAAAACACAGGATTTGGATTAACTGTAGTGGACTTTGAGACAATCCCTGCTCACAGCATTTCAACCAACCAACCTGGCCAGCCAGACTGCCCTAGGGAGGAGAGAAGAGATCCTAGATAACAGCCATGAAGATCCTGCTCAAATTAAAGGCTACTCCTGGTTTATGTGCAGTTGCAGGAAAATTAAATGGATGAAATATGATTTAGGGCTAGACAAGCAACGAAAGATAAGAGACTGGAGACCTACAGAGACCTGTCTCCATCACAAAACCCTGGCTCAAGATGGGTTTAAGCTCAGTTTCAATGGGTGGACCTTGTAATAAGCCAGCAGAGCAGAGCACTACAGCAGGATGAGGAAAAGAAGTGTACTACGCATTTTCATCATTGATGCTTGGTGCTCAAACACAGTCAACATTACTTTACAGTGTTTACAAGATAAACAATGGGTAATGAAGCTCAGTGTGAGTTCAATCAGGAACACTAACTTTTCATTCACTTTTCTCCCTGCTCCCCCCATTCACCTGACAAAACCACTCTCCTCTCTGCTGTCGCCTATAATTTCAGGCATTCATGCATCCCTATCCCACCCTATCCTCCTCCAGCTCTTCATCCAGTGGCTAGGTTCTACTCACCAGTCATCAGATCTCCAGGATCTTCCTTCCTCCATATCCATCTCAAGAGTCTAGAACAGTGGTCCTCAATAGGCGGTCCCCGGGCCGCATCCAGCCCGCT
This sequence comes from Acanthopagrus latus, assembly GCF_904848185.1. NCBI lineage: Eukaryota > Metazoa > Chordata > Actinopteri > Spariformes > Sparidae > Acanthopagrus > Acanthopagrus latus. Next base: position 2,059,336 of record NC_051052.1, on the reverse strand, counting down.
GGCCTCCTATTTGTGGCCCCCGACCTGTTATTCCTTCAGCATGTGTTTTGGTTGGGTGAGCACGTGTATACCGGGACTTGTCTCCGTGCCAACGATACACAGACAGCTAGGTCAGTTATTGCTGCAAGCTCAATTTTTAAAGTCTGTGTAAAGCAAATTCAGCCATTTTCTTCTAAACACATGAAACAGGTCATAAATGTATTTCTTTAAAACATGTAAAAAGCCTTTCAACCATTTAGAATTTAATTGTGGAGCTAACTCACAAACTGTGTTTCAACATTTCTGTGTTCAGGATTTAATGGGCGGGTCAGAAATCCTAGCCGCGTTACGTAATGTGGCTATGATTAGCATAAATCCCATCCTGCTGCGGTAGCAGTATAAATACGTTCAGCTCACATTAGCATTGGTGGTTTTCTGCTCGCTCTCCAGTCTCAGATAGCGTCTCTGACAATAGCTTGCATCTAGCTAACCAGTCAACCTGTAAGCTAAGCAGTCCTGTCTCCTCCACGTCGATCTAGCATCTTTGCTGGATGCCACATTGTGCAGAGTGACGGCGTCGTTAGCTTATGTAAGTTTCCTATGGACTACAACATAAGGGAGCGGTGGATCGATTTTGTCAAGAGGAGCTACTGGAGCGTTCAAAATCACCACCGATACCCGTCTCTGCAGTGTCCACTTTCCCGCCGATAGTTACAGCAACTATCACCAGGTAAAGTCTGGATTTCTGAAGAGTCCATTGACGCTGGTCAGTGGGGCCGAACCTACTCTCTCTGCCCCCAGCTTGCATCCTCCTGTCTCGCAGACAGCGGGTGCCACCATCACCACAGCCGGCATTATGTGCCCACCACCGGCCCTCTCTGTCACGCCGACAGCGGGTGCTTCCATCACGGCCACCGGCATTATGTGCCCGCCACTGGGACAGTGAGCTGCTAGCTCAGATGGAGTAAGTATGTGAGTTATCATTTTCTGTGCACATATAGCATATATGATTCAGTTATTTCATAACTAAAGCTACTCCACAGCTGGCATTATCCCTCACAACTGATAAAAAATGGGCAGAAGGTGTCATTGGGAAGCTTGTGGTAATAAAATAACTATCCGTATAGTATAGTGTGAAAGAAGTATGGAAAGTTAGTACACGGAGACTGCTCCCCTCCTGCACGTGGGCGTGGTTCCAGCGCCTCTAATAGACATGCCCCCAGTGTTTCACAGCAGAGATAAGTGCTTGTTTTTCAATGATTTTGAGACCTAATTTTACTTACTGGGAGATTTTTTTTAATCTTTCACATTTGGCTAAGTGGTCAATGACATGCGTTTCTGTGGTGTGACAAACTCATAACACAAATTTATTTCTGCTTTACACAGACTTTAACTTTCACTTTGGTTTTTGGAGCAGTTCGCATATTGACATTTTGCTGGCTGTAGCAGCCTAGATTGCACAAAATGTTGTGTTCCAAGTTCACTGCTAAAAGAAAAGTGGACAGTGAAAATCGGCAATTCCAAGAAGAATGGACTGAAAAATTTGCATTAATTCTCCCTCCAACCAGCACAAGACCCATGTGCTTAATATGTCAGGAGACTATAGCTGTGATTTGAAACAGCATCATGAGACGAAGCACAGGAATTTTGAAGAGACATTTCCTCAAAATTCAGAAGTAAGATCAACAAAAATGAATGCACTGAAATCGTCATATCTAGCTGCAAGCAGGATTCTTGTCACATCTATGACACAATAACAAAAAAACAACCGAGTGCTCACTTAGAGACTTAGAAACTTTGTTTTGTCAAAATGGAAATGACATTTTATTTTAGTTCATATTTTTGCTGTTGTTTTGAAATAAACCGACATTATATATTATATATATACACACACACATTTATATAAAACCCCCTTTTTCCCCTGGTGTTTATACAGTTAGTTTATAAAAAAAAATAAATAACTAAATTGGTGCCTCCACTAAAAACTTACTATGCTATGTGCCAGCAAAATTATGCCCTCAGAACTCAAATAAATACTATTTTTAGTCTTAAAGAATATTAAACAACAACATGTAAAGGTAAGGCATAAACATTTATTTTGTTAATCCTTTGAGATCTTTGGAAAAATATGTTTAAAAGGAGAAATGCTTCAGAAATTGATAGGAAAATAAAAACAACAAACAAAACACTTCCTGTAATCAAGACAGTAATGCCTGAAGCATCAAAATGTTTTTCTTTTTACCCTTATAAATCAACAGAATTTGTTTACTTCAACCAACTAATAATGAAATGTGTATGTCTAATTTTTAATCAAAAGAGTACTCTTAACCCTTTTTGTTCTCTCACTTCAATGAAATGATTTTGTTTTAACTTGAGCTCAAACACCTTTTTTTCAATGAAAATAAACCTATGAAATGACATTTTTAGCTTATTTGTAAACCCAATCAAATAGTAGTCCTCTTTTTAATAAACTATTCACTTATGAACTAATGAGATGTGTTCCCAATATTTTAACTGTATTCACACCTATTAAATGTTCAAAATATGATTTCAGTAATACACCTGCGTAGAAATACCAAACCAGAGTGCTTTTGTGTACTCAAAACACAGTAACAGTATCCACACCTGTACCAATGTATTTTTACAGTTCAACAGAAATAAAAATAAATGATAATGACCATGAAAAGTCTAACCCAAGCGCATGGATAATATCCCAAACCATTGGGGCCCATTTGTAGTGTTGTGAAAACATGAAGTTTTATCCATTTAGAAGAAGTTAAACATTGAAACCAGGACAGTTCACACAGTCTGCTTTCACACAGTCCCATGTCTCTATCCTGCACTCGGCTCCGTTCTGATGTCAAGTACTCACGCAACCTCTTGTTGCAGACGCAATATGTCGTTGTAGCCAGCCAGGCCGTGGAGCGATGTCCAGACAGCCCCGCACCGACTCCCGTAGCACCGGCTACCTGCGACACGTCCTCGTTCTCTGCTGTCACCTCGTCCACTGTCTGCTCCGTCCGTACTGATGTCGTGTGGAGACTTCCTCGTGTCAGTGTGGTGAAACAGTCTAGTTCTCTGCCACTGAGCTAACTCACAACACACGGCTAATGTCAGAGCTAGCGACGGAGACCACGCTGTCGCGGCTCGGAAAACTTCATCGTCGTGTAAACTACATGCACTCGACTGAGATACATGAAAAAAATGCTCTGACAGATTAAGTCTCTCTGGGCAGTGCAATATCTGGGCCAACATTAAAGCTAGGGTCTGTAATGTTGTTCAGAAACACATTTTGTTATACTGGGTGAAATGGTCCAGCTATCCTGAGAGTAGTCAATACATTACGTATTCAGAAAAAGGAAAGGAAATAATCAGACTTCTGTGGCAGCTACAGGACTGAGAAAAAGCTGACCAATCCCTGCTTTCCACCCGAATAGCACAGATTGGTCAGATGCCTTCATGTCTCGTTCTGCCTGTGCCCCCTTCTGTCACTCCCTCCTCTGCAGAAATACGGAGTTGCAGGAGAAGATTTTCATTTGGTTATAATGGCAGAGAAAATGCAGCCAGCGTTACTTGTAACAGCTCATCCCTCTAAAAAGACAAGGAAAAGAAAGCCTGAGACAGAAATGGCTGCGACGAAAAAGGCTCTGGATAAAGAAAGAAGTCAGACCCGAGTCAACATCGGTGCGCGTTTGAGTAGTGGAGACAACTGGGGCATGTGAAGGACATGAAAAGTGATGCAGTGGTTGCTCTCTTTCTGTTGGACAGGTAATGATTTGTTTTGTTAGTTAATTTTCTACAATATGTAAGGGTTGCCAACTTGGCTACGTTTGCAGCTCATAGCCGAATGCTAACGTTAGTTTCTTTGTGTGTTGTTTTTAGCCATGAGACTGGCTAATGAGTTAGCCAAGTTTTCGCTGGAAACGGATCCGCTGCGTTGCGGCTCCTAACTGGTTTTGCTTCGCCTTCTGGCAGTCCCCACCGATTGCGGTTTGAGTCCACCACGGCGCAGTACGGTAAACAGCTGACCTCACGACGTGTGCTAGTGTCGCCACGGAGTGTTTTATTTTGAAAAGTAACCGGATGCTGTTGGTTATTTTGGCACTGTACTTCCTGTCTGCTCCATGCTAAATTAAGCTGAATTGCTGCGTTGTGCTCCCGCATCTCCTTCTCCCTGCTGAGTCCCACTGCCAGATGCACGTTCAAGTTTGTGGGCGTGTGGCTTTGGACGGTGCACTGACGGGGGGACTTGGAGGAAGTGCCATTTTCAAGCTCGCTTGCTAGCTCTCCAGGATTGTAGACTTTAGCTTTAAGTTCAAGTCTCCAAACATTGACATCCTTCTGTCTGCCAAGTAAAAACACAGTCAGCTCTCCACTGTCCTGGGGAACTCTGGGATACTTCCTTCCGCAGAAATAACAAAAGTTTTTATCAAACAGGGAAAATGTAACCTTTATCATTTTTAAAGACCATAGAATACTCTTAAACTCTTAAACGGTGCGTGTGCTGATGCAAAGCTAGAGAGTCAGTTAATGGATATAAGTTCTCCAAAAAACCACAAGGCTTGATCTTTCCTGTCCTTTAATGGAGTCTTCTATTTCTCCTCCGTAAAACTGAAATTATCACAGATAGAAACACAATTTACTTACAGTACTTACAGTAGCATAGTATGAACATATTTCAATTAGCATCCATAGATTAACAAGTGAAAAGAGTTAGCATAGACTGAAAGCTAGCAAGGTGTATTTACCGAAAACATAACTAGTCATGTCTTAATTACAAAAATACACAATCATGTAACACTATTCGCGTATTATACTCACAGATAAATATTCTCCAAGACAAAAGGCGTCCAACAATATTATTTAGCAGTCTGTTTAGCCGTCTGTACTCATTTTTACACCCAAGCATGAGAACTGAGCATGCAACAGAAAAAACACAGCATAGCTGGACTTGACGAGCCGAGTGCTCACTCTGACGCGGTTTCTCTGAACCAAAGAGAAGACCACTCACTCTGACACTGTTTCTTTGAACCAAAGCACATATACTTTTTACTTTAACTTAACATTTTAACTTTCAAGGACAGAACAATAACACATAAATTACAGAGTTAATATATTAACGGTATTAATTTTAACATGACTATGGCAAAAATAGGAAAAAAACAGAAGATTCTAGGAAATGAAGTCCTACTCTACTCTGTCTTCTAGAAGCAATATAAAGGGATAATCTGCATATTTTTACCATCAAAAAGATTATAGAAACACAGTAAAATAAAAATGAATATTTTTACACATTTTTACACTCTATCGTGATGTATATATATATGTATATATATATATGTATATGTAGATGTGTAGTCAAAACTGACAAACCCCCCTCATTCATTTTTTAATTTACATCAAGGTGATTGTAAACCAATGCAACAAGATGGTGATGATAATAAAGGTATTTCAGTCAGGAGAAACTCGTATTTTTAACATATGTGTTATATGTGTGAAGCATAAAATAACTAGAAACCCTGATTTTTTTCAGGTAACCCTGCATTGTATAACGACAAATAAAATACCCCGATAACTTGAAAAATCTACTACATATCTTGCAGATTGCCAGTGTTGTGTTGCAAGGCTAGTAATGATATAGTTTGTAAAAATATGTCTGTCTAAGTGTGTTTGTGCATGTCCTGGACACTCCTATTGGAGTGGGAAATACCAGAGTAGCATTTCCAGGTGTTTATGTGTATGTCTGTCTGACACGATAGCATGCATGGCAAAGACACAAAACTTTACAGGTGTGTAGTTGAGACCTAAATGAAGGCTGAGTTCGGAGATGGATGTGGTCCAACCCATAAGTATTGAGTACTCATGTCCTGTGATAGTAATCACTAACAAGTAGTCATAGGTTGAACTGTGAATAATGCATCAGTTTGTGTTTAACAACTTGAAACTAAGAGACATGTGTGTTTTTATACCTAGATGAAGTTGTCCCCTTTCCACTGAGTCCACCGAGTTTTGAATGGCATTCATAAGCATAGTGTCATTGATGTCAACTCAAGTCAAGCAGAAATTTAAAAGAACTACATCAAGAATCAAATAGATCAGATTTGATATTGTTTAAAAATATTGCTCATTTGTGAGATTAATTGAAAGGAAGTCTGTTTTAAAATTTAAGGTAAAATGTACATTTGAAATGTGACTCATTTTCCATAATGGAACTGCATGGTTTCTTTCATAAGAAACTGTGCCTGAAAACAGCCCATGTCTTTGAATATTCACAGACCAAGTTGGTAATACATGTAACATAACCTTGATAACATGACATCCTTCTGTCCACTTAATGAACAGTGTCCAGTAATAACCCTAAGGTGTGACACTGGTGTAGTGTTGGTTTGTGAGTTTGCTCTGTGTTGGGACGATGTTTAAGTGAAATGCTCTGTCTTTGTTGTATCACTCAAAAACACCCACATAAAGATAGCATTTTCAGTTAAACACCCACCTGCTTTGCTGGATGCTGAAAACAAACCAAATCCCAGCTGATTCCCTTTATGAACCTATCTTCCATGATTTTGATTGAATCATTAATGGACTTACATTGGAAATACCATATTATATATAATGTAATGCAGACTGCGGTACCTTCTGGATTTTGGTGTGATGTCTAAAAAGCTTTCCTCAACCCTAAAAAGACCTAGACTGATCTAAACAACCAGGGTACCTGCTCAACAGCAGCCTCATGGCATGTAATTGGACCAGAAGTGAACAGGGCAGACCAAGAGCTTTTTCAACCAGAGGTATTTTTAGCCACACTAATCAGTTAGCTTATTATTTCTTGGGTTCACAGGACCTTTGAACCGCAGACTCTCCTGGCCTAAAAGATTCATGAAGGAGAGGCTATCGTGGGACCTCCTCAAGGCTGGAGAGGTCAGAGGTTGGTGTTATCCCTACGGCAACCACAGAAAAACAAATTATAAGTGTTAAGGGTGCACTGCTTGTACATTTATTGTTTATGTTAAGCGTGCCATGGGTGTAGCTGATTTATAAGTGGGGGAGGCATATTGACATACACAGCCATGTGGAGATACATGAGATTTATTGTTATGCAGGATAAAGTCCATTAATGTATTACAAACAAATGTGGCTTCCAGTGTAACAGGTCATGCTAGTGAGGACCTATGGCATAAAGCAATCTTTTTAAGTGTAAAGGCAGAGCTCTATTGTACATGTCTCCCTGTTAAAAGTTTTCTCTGGCATTGAGGGACCTACTTGAAATCATCTTAAAGTGTAACTTAACACAAAACACTGACCCCAGATCAGGTTGCTAGGAACAACCAGTACTGCTTACCAGCCATGAGCAGCTGACTAACTAACTAGCAGCTAACTTTGATATTCATTAGAACAGGGGTATTAATTAAAATCCAAAGAGGTCCAGCTACAAAAACAATCCTCAAATGAATCCAGAACATATGGATGTCTGTCCTAAACAATATGCTGTGGAAGCCCAGTAGTTCGATTAACCTCTCTATGTATGTAGTCAACAACTGACCATGTTGAGTACAATTCTATAATCTTTTGTAGTATATTACATTATTCTCATACTATAATATTGTCACTTTTTACATTAAACTGGAGGGATTATCATTATTGTTTTTGTTCTTATTGTTATTATGTATTTAAAATATTTATTATATTATATTATGGTATATTATTTTATCTTATATTAAATATGTAACATTCCTACAAAGCCCTCTCATGTCCTCACATTGTCCTCTTCTGCCTACATACTCACAGTTGATAAAGACGGTCAAACTATCTGTTCAAATTGTTAAAATGAGGACAGATTAAGCTACCGCAGCCTTACAGAACTATTTTGAGCACAGTGACTGGTAAATGTTCAGAGATGCTGCCAGTCAAGATAACATCATATATACACATCGCCAGTGACATCATATATCAGCAAATGTGTTGATGATGTAAGGAAGACAAAGACAGGAAGATCATTTACCAACCAGAACACATAAATGAATGAAGAGATGAGAGCTCTTTTAAGAGCCAACAAAGATGCCTTTCAGTCAGGTGACATGGAAGCATACAACTTTACCAGAGCAAGACTGAAGGCTGGCATCAAGGAGGCAAAGAGGAGATATCAGCAGAGACTTGAGGGACTGCAACACCAACAGCAGTAAAGATATGTGGCAGGTGATTCAAAATGTCACAGGCTACAAAAGCAGGAGTGCCCCTATGAGGCCACACTGCAGGATGAGATGATCACATTTTATGCTCGCTTTGATCTCCTCTACAAAGACTCAGCTGTGAAGTCTAGTCTGCCTCCAGAGAACCGACCTCTGTCAGTAACCACAGCAGATGGTGGAGACAAGTCCTGCTGAGAGTGAATATAAATTAGGCTGACGGTCCAGATGATAAAACTGGCTATGTACTAAAAACATGTGCCGATCAGCTAGCTAATGTTATTACTGACATTTTTAATATTTCACGTCTTTAACTGGTCTTCACACAGCTGAAGAATAAGAACAGCTACATCATGATGCAGTTTGTTGACTTCAGCTCAGCATTCAACACAATCTTACCCCTGAATCTACTTGGAAACCTTAAAGGGATAGTTCGGGCTTTTTGAAGTGGGGTCATATAAAGTACATATCTATAGTCGGTCTGTTCCATACCGTAATCACCGATCAGCACAGCCTCAGTTCAGAGAAGTAGAGAGCCGCTCCAGCCCAGACGCTCAGCTTTGTACTAAAGTTTAGGGGTCCAGAGAAAAAGCGAAATAAACCACCTAAAACAAGGCTCACCTTAAAAAATCTATAACAGTTCAAGTGTACGTTGTAAAGGGAAAATTCACACCACTTTACATTGCTGTCAGACCGGCCTTTCTTTTGGCACTAAATTCTCTCAACCGTAAAACCTCTGTATCCCTACGCAGTTGCGCTAATGCGAAGGGATGTGGAGAGTTAAGTTTAGTTTTTATCGAAAGTAAACCTCTCACCCAGGAAATGGGCCTTGCACTGTATTCCGCCACTTGCAGAACTAATGCTAATGCTAAGTTCGCTAATGCGTAGGGATACGGAGGTTCTACGATTGAGAAAATGTAGTGCCAAAGGAAAGGCCGGTCTGATGGCGATGTAAAGCAGTGTGAACAGACCGACTATAGATGTACTTTATATGAACCCACTTCAAAAAACCCGAACTATCCCTTTAACAGTCTAGGCTTGAGTACAACACTCTCCAACTGGATATTGGACTTATTCACCCCTGTGTACATCAGTGGAGCTGAGGTGAAGCAGGTTAACAGTTGTAGGTTCCAGGGACTTGCCTTATCACTGAAAACCTCTTGATTATCACACATCACCGCCCTGATTTGAAAAGCACAGAAAATACTCCACTTCTCATGGAAACTTAGAGAGGGCTAAATTCCAGTTCAAGACTCTGGTCAAATGACTGGAAACATCACAAACTGACATGACAGATTTAAACCACCCAGATCATCACTGCTGCCACCTACAGAGCATCTGTGACATCTGTGAATTGAGATGTTTGCACAGAGCTCAGAGGATATTAAACAAAAACACTCTTGACCCCAGCCAAGGTTTGTTCTGGCAAAAATACTGCTCCACTAATATTCCAAAAATAGGTTGTTAACATTCTTTGACTTTTTTTTAAATACATTTTTTTCATGAAGTAAAGAAGTCTCAAGAAGCTATCTCTCTGTCATGGCTCTAGATTACATGTTTTTGTGTTGTGTCTTGTTGTGTCTTGTGTTTTGATTTCCATGCCCTCTTGTGTCCTTTGAGTTTCTCCTCTCTGATCTTCCCTCTGTCTTCTCCCCTTCCTCCTTGCATGTTTGTCTCCCTCTGTCTGTCAGTGTTTTCTCCTCTGTGCTCCCCCCCTCATTACAGCACCTGGCCTCTCCCCTCCTCTCTCTCCTCACCTGCTCCTCATCCCCTCATCAGTGTGTCTCTGTATTTAAGTTTTTCCCTTCACTCTTTGTCTGGTCATTGCTTCTGTTCCTGCTTCTTTCGCTGTCTGGTGTTCACGTTTGAGTGGTGTTCTTCCCGAGTTACTTGGTTCTCCAATCTCCCAGTGGTATGTGTTTTTTGGATTTAATTTCTGGTTTTCCCATGACTGATTTGAACTTGTGTGTGTGTGTGGGTTAGGGTTAGAGTGTGTGTGTGGGTTAGGGTTAGAGTGTGTGTGTGTGTGTGTGTGTGTGTGTGTGTGTGTGTGTGTGTGTGTGTGTGTGTGTGTGTGTGTGTGTGTGTGTGTGTGTGTGTGTGTGTGTGTGTGTGTGTGTGTGTGTGTGTGTGTGTGTGTGTGTGTGTGTGTGTGTGTGTGTGTGTGTGTGTGTGTGTGTGTGTGTGTGTGTGTGTGTGTGTGTGAGAGACTTATTTTGTTTCATGCTCCTTTTTTTTTGGGGGGGGGTATTCGGCTTTTGTTTGAAATAAAGCTCGCCTTTTGTTTCCCCCATTTCCTGCCTCTTGTCCTGTGAGTATTGCATTTGGGTCCACCTCCTATCTCTGTAGCTCTCCCCTTTAAACCGCTGTGACACTCTCAGCATTGGCCTTGCAAGGATCAGAATGATTTAAAATGGTAACTGATGAAATCACATTTTCATATATTGTTAACAAATGTCACCTGCATTGACTTGTTTAATTAGTGTACAGTTTATATAATTTGACAACGCAAAGAAGAAATAAGAGTTCTAATTATTAATGGACAAGAATGCTGTTATAGATGCTCTTGTGAATTCCTGGACCCTAGATTGTGAGTGAATATGTTGGTCCTCAAATAAGAGCAAAAAACACAATCTAGCTGGGGCCAGCTGGTGAAGGAAGCATGCAGATTATAGAGTGAATTGCCGGCAAAGCACTCAATATAAATTGTCAATGTGGCTTCTCCATTTGACCATTTTAGCTCAGATAGAGCAAAGACAGATTCCATCAGGTCCTTATCTGTTACAAGCTGCATTGCTTGCAACTGCATTCAATAGGTTTCAATAATGGTGTTATTTATTTTTTTATTTTTATTTTTTTTTAAACATTAGGATACCTAGGTTTTCTGCATTGGTCAGCAGTGAGATAAATCACAAGAAAAGCATACAAAACATGCCCAACTTCCTTCCCCTCTGCTGTCTGATACCATGAATACTGTATTATTCCTATAATTTTTCTGACTCTCTGGAGGAAAATGTAATTTTATCTCATGGGGGGGGGGGGTGTATTTTTTTTTTTTTTTTCTTCTGCCCTCATGTCCTGAGTGGTTTACATTGTTCTGGGATGAAGAATTCTTCCTGTTGCATTGATACATCATTGCACCCAACACCAATCACTCTCTGCAGGCTGTCAGCAGAGACCAATTTGGACAACATACACTCTGACCATGACATTTAAGACAAATTAATCCCACAATAAGCCTTTGAAAAGAATTAACTGTGCTGCAAATTGATGATCAAAAAAACTGCATGTGGGGTCTTACATTCTACAGTTCTCTTGTGTTGATAAATGAGAGAAAATATTTGACAGGTTTTTGTGAGTCAGCTGACCCTGTTGCTGTATGACTGGATGGCACTAGGAGACACATCTCTCTCCTTGTTGGAGATATGCCAAACAATCAAATTGGATTATGGAATGTTGAGTGAGTAGGGAACTGTCAATCACATGACTGACATTGCTGTTTCAACATATAGATAAAGTGGGATGAAGGCAGCAGCAAATCGAACAATCTGCAAACACCACATAGGTGATGCTTTCAAAAGAGAGCACTCCAGAAGCAATGGGAAGGTTTTTGCCCATTGAGGCAGCAGCAACACTCACTATCCTAGGTTATTAGCAGGTTCACGAAAAAAGAAAGCTCTTAGTAACATGACAGTGAGACATTTCCCTCAGACCCACACATACATTCTAAAATCATATGTTATGTCAAAGCTTTAAAGGTAGTCTATGCAGGAACAGACTGATCATCACTGCTATAAACTAAAAGCCTCACTTATGTCTTGTCTTTGATTTCAAAAATGTGTCTTCACACTTCAAAATTGCATATTTTTGCTCATAACAGGTTGAGCAATGTGTGCATGTGTTTCCTGAATATGACTAGTAAAACTTGCTTAATGTGAAGTTCCTTTGACTGCTTAAGACGTCTTGCATGCTATGTTTTGCCGGGGAACGGAAAAAAAGCTGCAGACTCCATCTTGTTTTCATTTTCTTTTTCATAACCTGTTCTGTTACAGGTTACTGAGTGCAGAAAAGGAAGGAAGGATGAAAGGAAGGAGGAGAAAACAGGCAAGAAAAAGTGTGTGTCAGTGCCAGGGCGCCTGGGCCTCTTTTTAAGCGCTAAATGTTCTGGGGGGTGGGGGGTAATGAGAGCAGAACTCCTTTCCAAGACAACCACATTCTTTTAATTGTTTAGACGGGAGAACGGAGGGAGAAAGAAGCAGAGTCTGTTTTGTTAGAGTCAATGCTAAAACAGAACAAACCTGGCTTTTTCCTGGCAATGTGTTGGAGCAATTATGTACAAACCCAGTAATTATGCATATCTTTTGGAAACATGTAAAAGCTGTATGGAAATGAGACTGGGCTGCTTAAGCGGCACGTGCGGCGCCCCCCATGGCTGTGCATTGTTTGATATTTTGGGCAGTTTTTGGCAAAGTAATGGGGAGTTTAAGACACTTTGCTGTTTTGTTGCATTTGTTCATGAAGCTATGTCTATGTGCAAACATGGATGGAGGCAGATTGCTCAGTATGGATGTTATGTGGGCAAAAATTACGCACAAACACCTCCCCACACACACTCTAACTCTGTATCTATGCACCCCAACACCCACACCACTATTTCTAATCCTCTCTCCTTCTTCCTTTCTCCTTCTCCTCGCTTGTCTCTACATGTGCTAGGTCCCACCCTTAATTAAGTCTGCTGGGGTTTAAAGTGTTGAATCTTGTTTAAAGCCCATCTCAGCACATTTAAAAGGACTGTGAGAGTGTGCATGGTAATCAGGACATCCATAGCCGTTTGGGTAGGAGCGTCAGCCACTGAGAGCCTGATTTCAGACTTGATTCCTTTACAGTTTTTTTTTTTTTTTCTCCTCTGCATATGTTCTTGGGAGAGAGGGAGAGGATGTGATTATTCCCAACTGTCATACAATATGTTTCCTCTGTACAGACTCAAGGCTCCTACTGCACACAATTACTGCAAGTTAATCTTATCACAGTAAAATTCAATTACTTTTATCAAGATTATTTCATAGACTACAGATGTAGCCTGGGTAGACATATTCTGCTGGCCATTGTGTGTCTTTACGTGTGTTTCTGTGCCAATAATTGAGCTCCGCTTTTACCCGAAGAACGCTGTGTCCTGAGCAGCAACAATGCAACATGTAACAGCTCTATGAGAAACCAATAATAGGAGCATTTCTGCAGTTCACCCCAGGCCAACACCTGTTACTGCGTCTCCATTCTGTGCTCATAGTGACATTTAAAATGGACATTTTCGGCATTGATAACAGGTTAGCGGCAGGGCTGCAAGCCAGGAGTCTGATGAAGGCTATTTAAATGCTTGCAAAGTGGCGAGATTAAAATCGAATAAGTGCAGCTTTTTCCCTCCCTTTTCCTGCTTGACTTATCTGTATTCGCTCCCCTAGACCCATGCCGCAGTGGTTTCTGGGTAACCCCCACCCCAACACACCAATTACCCCTGGATGGATTTTTTTTGAGTGAGCCAGGATAATTGTGTAATTATCTGGGTGAAATAGGAAGTCTAATGTGTTAAAGTGGGATTTTTTTAAGCCACTGTGAGTTGGCAAAAAGTGGAGACAGTGGGGCAGGACTGTGCCACTAGTGAAGCTGCAGGACCTGCTAACAAAATAGATAAATACATATGGCCAATAAAGGTTTATAGTGAGACCACTGACCTTGAAGACATCAAGGCCAAGAATACCATTGCAGTCAATTCGGTGCTTAGTGTCAGTACCTGAAAGGACAGGTGGAGCTCTAATGCATCAGTAGAAATAGATGCATTAAATATTGAGATTGAAATCACAACTGTTTGATCTGTTCACATTGTACACCCATGACCGCCAGGCATGGAGAGAACTCTGTTGTGAAGGTTGTCATGTCTCACCTGGTTTCAAACAACAATGGGAGGAGTAAACAGGATTAAATCAACAGTCTTAGTTGTGGAGGGAGACCAATCTACTGATCAACATCAACAAAACCAAGGATCTGGTGTTTAATTTAGTAAAAAGGAGTCAAAGAAATGATTTGAAAGTAGAGACATGGAATTCCACATCAGCACCATCGGTTTCCTAGGGTACATCCCTGATAGTGGGCAGGTGAAGATAGACCCAGAAAAGGTCCAGGCTTTGTCCAACCGGCCGAAATCATTGCACTATGAAAAGCCCCAGCAGTTTCTTGGTTTTGCTAAAGTTTACTTAAGTTTATCAGAGATTACAGCCATGTAACTGTGCCCCTCTTACTTAAAGTGAAATTCTCGCCAAAATGCAACCTAGGCTTTTTTTGTGAATGTATATAAGTCAAACCTTGATGTAAAAGCATGATTGCGGTGAACAAAGCACTTTTAAGATTGACCATATTTTTGTTTTCGGGTCAAAACTCATTTTCAATGGAAGTGCTTGGGGAAAAATTTGCCATAGCAAAATTGCTGTTTTTAAAACACTAAGAAGGCTTGACACAACATGAAACTTTGTTTCATTGTATCACCAGGGTCTCTACACATGAACATGAGCATTGAGAACATTGTGTACATAGAGTTCACTAAAATGAGAGTTTTTGAGCAACTCATAATAGCAGATGTTTCCTCCGCTCGCTGCCATTGTGCCAGTGAGAAGTGTCGATCTCCGAAAGCGACATAACATGGAGGTGAGTTAAGGTGGACCGCTGAAGAGCAGAGGAGGGGGACTGTAGACCATCACTGCTCCCTGGACCTGGATTATGTGAGTATCAAAAGTCGTCCCATTTATCTCCCTAGAGAGTTTACTGTAGTCCTGATCACTGCTGTGTACATTCCATCAGATGCTAATGCGAACGCAGCTCTCGGCCTTTTAAACTGCAGCATTAGCAGTCAGCAGAGCAGGTATCCTGATGCATTGTTTATCATTGTCGGGGACTTCAACCACGTGGATTTGAAAGCTGTGCTCCCAAAATTCCATTAACATGTAAAGTGTGAAACCAGAGGAGCTAACACACTGGACAAGGTCTACTCAAACATCAAGCTAGGCTACAGGGTCAGCCCACTACCACACCTGGCCCAGCCCGACCACCTGTCACTGCTTACAGTCCCGGCATACACTCAGGAAAGCTGATCTTACCATTTCAAAGACTATTAAAACATGGCCTGATGGAGCCTCTCAGCAGCTGCAGGACTGCTTCGACGGGATCTGCTGGGAGATTTTTGAACATCCAGACCTGGATATGTTCAGGGACAATTTTCTGTGTTACATTAAAAACTGTATAGACATTGACACAGTAGGCAAACACATCCAGGTCTACCCAAACCAGAAGCCCTGGATGACTAGGGAGGTCCAGCAGCTGCTAAAGGAAAGGAAAACTCTGAAGAGGGGCATCCATAAGGCCAAGTCGGACTACAGGAGGAGGATCGTGGACCACCTGGACAGCAACAACAGCAGGCAGGTGTGGCAGGGAATCACCAACTACAGGACCAACCTTGAGAGTGCCGAAGGGGATGCCTCACTTTGCTCGTTTCGAGGTTAAGCCACCAGAGGCAGCCATCCCACATCCAGCAGCCCACAGCAACACCATCCTCACGGTAGACGAGCATGAGGTGAGGTGTACATTGCGGACAGTCAACGAAAAAAAAAAAAACAGTTGGTCATCATTCTCTATCATCTGCACACTTTGTGCATAGTCTTAATAACCGAGACATGCTCATTTGTGCTGCAACAAGACCAATCTGTGACACAGAGATTCAATCCAATCCAATCCACTTTATTTATATAGTACGATTTTTAACAAACACAAGGTTTACAAAGTGTTGCACAAAAAGACAAAACAGAGTTTAAAATATGCATGTATGAACATAGAATCAACACTCTATATCAGCGGTCCTCAGAAGCCGGCCCCCGGGCTGCATCTGGCCTGCTAGCCTCCTGTTTGTGGCATGACTGAAGTGATGGACACAATGTTTGAAGGCAATCAAAAAGAGGTTCAACTATGTATTTTAATTTATGTGTTACCTCAATACATGGACCTTTGAGTGATTGAAAAAAATCATTGTAGCCCTTTAAGATTTGTATTTGAGTACCCCTGCTCTACATGGTGTCAAAAGCCAAAGAAAAGAGGTGGGTTTTACGAAGAGTTTTAAAATGAGACAGAGAGGAGGCCTGCCTAATATGCAGCGGCAAACACTCCCCTCTGAGCTTAAGTCTAGCTTTAGGCACTGTCAAGAGCAGCTGGTCAGCTGTCCTGAGAGATCGGCTGGGAGTGTAGGGATGCAGCAGCTCAAAGAGGTAAAGTGAATCCACTTTTACACCCAGATTGACTTGCAATACTGTGCCAAAGAAACCAGATTAACCAGGGGGGGTCACAGAAGTGCCACCAAAGACCATGACTTCTGTCTTTTCTTCATCAAAATTCAGAAAATTGGGACTAACCAAGCAGCTCTTTGTGGACTGGTGCCGGCAGAACTACCTCCAGCTCTATGCCGGGAAAACCAAAGAGCTGGTGGTGGATTTCTGCAGGCACAAACAACCCTGTACACAGGTGAACATCCTGGGAACAGACACTGAGATGGTGACATCTTACAAGTACCTGGGAGTTCACCTGAACAATAAACTGGACTGGACTGATCACACTGCAGCAACATACAAGAAAGGTCAGAGCAGACTGTATCTGCTGAGGAAGCTCAGGTCCTCTGGGGTGCAAAGGGCACTCCTGACCTCTTTCTATGACTCTATACAGTAGTCTGCTGGAGCAGCAGCATCTCGGCAGCAGACAGGAGGAGACTTGATAAACTTATCAAGAAGGCCAGCTCCATCCTGGGATGCCCTCTTGACTCAGTGCAGGTGGTGGGAGAGAGCAGGATGATGGACAAGCTGTCATCACTCCTGGTGCAGGAGTCCCGCCCCCTGCAGGACACTATCTCAGCACTGGGCAGCTCCTTCAGCAACAGATTGATACACCCTAAGTGTGTGAAGGAGAGGTATCGCAGGTCTTCCTTCCTGCTGCTGTCAGACTTTACAACCAGCACTGCTCCCAATAGCCTATAGACCTCACCCTGTGCCCTGCACTGTGCAGTATGTCTGCACAAGGTCACTTCTGCTTTTGCACTGGTCAATTTCCATATTTATTCTATATTTATTATCTGTATTTAAAATCTATGTATAAACAAAACAAAACAAAAAACTGCTGTTAATTTTGCACTATATCATGTAAATATGTATATATGTCTATTTCTTCCCTTTTTAATTTTATTACTTATTTTTTCTATTGTTCTGTCACTGCTGTGACAAAAAAATGTGGGACATTAAAGGATTTCTGATTCTGATTCTGATTTAAAGACATCCAAGCTTTAAGGTCATGTAAACAGTTTAGCAGTGGGTTAACAGAGTATGAATCAGACTTTTAAAGGGGGACATGTGTCATAACATGGTGTTTTGAACCAGCCTTAGTGTGCTTTCTGGATGTCCTACAGTGTCAGTGCACCTGAATGCACCGTGAAGAGCTGGAGGTGACAGCTGAGTTAAATGAACTAATCAGTGTGGAATGGTATGAAGACTGTGCTTTTCAGACATTCAGTGTGAGGACTTGCTGCGAAGAGGAGGCTGCTGTGTTGTGCTGGGTTGGGCTGTGTTGGGCTCACTGGCACCCAAGAGAAGAGGAAAGTTGAATACTTTTCCCTGCTCATCTCTCTCTCACTCTAACTCTTTTCTAGAGATCAGTGGGCTGTAGGAGACCAAGATCAATAAAGGCTGAGGCATCAGCGATGTGGGACTGTGGAAGAGTGGGTCCCCCTCCCCCCTTGGAGTACTACTGAGAGTCCAGCAAGGAGTTGAGGAATATATTGCCCCACTTCCTCTGTGACTGAACGCTGTGCTGCAATCATCTTAAACCCAGCCCAACAGAAATGCACATTTATTGTTAATTAATGGTGTTCTGCCTTTTTACTTCAACCCTGTGTCTTGTTATTTTAACTCAATGTGGTTCCCGACCGATCCAAGTTCCAGAACGTTTTAACTTTTATTCTGTGGTGTGACACATAGATCTGGCTGTCATCTGTATAAAGAAATGTCATGTTTCCTGAGAATGGAACCAAGTGGGAGTAGATAGAGAGAAAGTAAATGAGGGCAAAGCACAAAGCCCTGTGGGACCCTACATGAGAGAGGCGCAGTGGAGGACACTGAGGCATCAAGGCTGACACAGAAAGTCCAATGTGACAGGTAGGACCTGAACCACTCCAGTGCTGTGCCACTGATGCCCACACACTGTTCCAAAGGTGCAATCAGGATTTCATGGTCCACTATATAAAATGCTGCAGTCAAATCTAGAAGTACAAGGACAACACAGAGACAGTAGCTAAAAATACATCATTAAAAACAATGCAATGTTTTAAAACTGGATTTGAAAATCTAGTGAATATTTTGTTCTTTTAAAACGTCCATGACCTGGGAATAAGCAATGTTCTCTAAGATTTTAGAGAGGAAAGGCAGTTTAGAGATAGGCCTGTAATTTGCCAAAACAGTAGGATCCAGCCCCATTTTTTTGTCTTTAATAAAGGCTGCACAACTGCATGTTTTAGATTTGCAGGGACTACTCCAGAGGACAGATTAATAATGGTGAGACAGGATGACCCAACAGTGGGAAAAGCCTGCTTAAAAATTTGGGGCGGGACAGTATCATTCGGAGAACCTGAGGGCTTCAAATGACCCACAGTCTCCTGCACAAAAGGCAGGGTCACAGGCTCAAACTTGTACAAGACAACAGAGTAGGGGACAAACACCGAAGGATCAGAAGCAGGAGGTGGAATAAGTGCTCTGGTAGAGGTGACTTTATCAATGAAGTAGTGAAGAACATTCTCACACACAGCAGTGGAGGCCTCAGTTCCCGTCAGTGGTGCATTCAGAACAGAGTTGATAACTTTAAACAACATACAAGGGCAACACACATGAATATTACAATCTCCAACAATAAGGATCTGGTCATATTTGGGCATAATATCAGCCAAGAACACAGAAAAATCTGTTAAAAAATCTGTTATATTTAGGAGGCCGCTAGACCACAGCACACAGCACCATGTGAGAATGCCCCAACTCAAACAGCTGGAGTTCAAAGCCGGTGAGGGAGGATGACAGCAATAACTGTTTACATTTAAAGTCACTCTGAAAAACAGTCGCAATTCCTTCTCCACGACCAGACATCTGGGGAGAGTTAAAAAAGCAGCACTTATCAGGTAAAAGTTTGGTGAAGACACTGGACTCAAAAATCCTCAACCAGGTCTCAGAGAAAAAGAGGAAATACAGTTCCCGGGATACGAAGTAATCCTTAAGGATGAATGATTTATTTGTAAGCGATCTGGCGTTTACCAGGCCAACCCTGGAAGAAGCTGGTGTGTCAGGGCAAACAGCTGACGGGGAGGCCCAACACAGAGGCCGCATGTACCCCAGATTTACTCCGCCCCAGTGGAGACAAGGAGAGCATGGTCCACGGGGCTGGAACATCACATCCGAGCCCGCCACCGGTACCAAGCAGGTAGCGACAAGGTCCAGCGAACGTTGAGAGATCCAAATGCGAGGCCCCGCTCCATAGCCACCTCGATCAGGACGTACCAACCCAGCCTTCAGCCTCACCAGACAGCCACTATGCTTACCCCGGCGGTGGTGCCATTTTCGCTGCGGGGTTGGCACTGGAGTGCAGCAGAGGTATGTCAGGAAGTCCGATAGGAAAGGAGGGAGAGTTCTTTGTCCATAATAATCAAAGTTGGCAAGATTTTTGTCGGAGAGTCTCAGATTTAGCAGCGTTTGGCAATCATACACCAGCAGAGTGTTGACAGTATGTGCAACAAGTGTTACAAGCAACAGAAACACACACAACAGTTGGAACAGCTGACGGCCCGCCTCACTGGGGCTATCTTGCCACCTCCCAGTCCAGGTCAGGTTTCCACAATTAGTGCTACAAACTTTGTTAATAAACTAACTAGGCCACTGTCAATAATGATCAGTTCTGATAGATTCTGTCTTCTGACCGATGATTCTTTACCCTCCAGGGTTTGCACTGTGTTAAAATCATATAAATGACTTAAACTATTTTGTTCATTTTAATTACACGTGCTTTAATTACTTATTTTTAACTATTTCATTGTGATAATGTGATAGCAATGTACCTTTGTAGGAATTTATCGGTCGAATCTGATTTGGCTGCTCATATGACATCCCTTTCCATTCTCTTGGCATGTTGCCTCACTCTTCTCCTGGAGTTCTGGGAGTTGGCTGGAAGGTGGAGCTGGGAGGGTGGCTAATTAATATCTACCCATTTGAGCAGGGCCTCCCAAAAGGCACAAAGGTTTGCCCCTCTGGTAGTCACTGTCTCTCTCTCAGCTGGGCCTGCTGCTGCCACTACAGCCTGCTCTTGCTTGGTTTGGTTTGTTGCTCCTTACAACATACATTACAACATATTTACACATACACATACACTCATCCATACTCCACTGATATGACTGATGACTATTTTACTTACACACCCCATTTGGTTGTTTTTTTCATTCATTTTGAGTTCAATAAACAATTTATTGTGCTGTGTGTGGCCTCTGTTTTTGTTGCTTAACTTGAGCCAGTCGGTAAGAAATGGGAGCTTGCCTGGGTTCATCAATTGTAAGTGCTAAGAATCTAAAGTTTCTGTAGGGAGTGTGTCACACACTTCGGTGTACTCTGGAGTTTTAGGGGTTTTGTGACTTGCCTTGTTGTACTCCTCTAAGAGTGCTGATCCTTGGATCTTGGCCTGCAAATATTATGTTTTCCTAGACTGCCATTTAGGGTTGAAAACTTCTGAGAGAAGATTAGATTCTTAAGATTCTTTGTGAATACGGGCCCTGATCTTTAATTTCAGGAATCCCAAAAGTTGTCCAGTCAGACCGGGAATCTAATTTGTCCTCCAACTTGTTGAAGAAGTTTTTAAACATACACAGTCCAGCGCCTACCATGCCCAGATCCAGGGAGCTCTTGAACAGCTCCATAAAACCTTGAAGTCCACTCTCCATGCATATGCATAGAATTAAACTGCCAATGGGGGGAGGTCTCCCAAGAGAGCCTTTGTTATAGTCCCCACGACCTGTTATTTGTTCACACAGTTTGAAGCCCTTACGCAACCCTTAACAGTGACTGGCAGACAAAGAAGGCCCCAAAAAGTTTATTAGATTATGTAAATGGTTTCCAGTAGCGGCTGTACCAGGCCGACAAAATGGTATGAGAAAACCTGGAGGCCGCACAAAACAAAATGAAAAGTCTCTATGATCGATAGGCAAAACGATGTGAATACAGTCCTGGTGATCAAGTGCCAGCACTTTTGCCTTTGGTTGGTTCCCCTTTCCAGGCCAAGTTCTCTGATCCCAATAGTGTGACCCAAAAAGTATAAAACCTAAACTATTTGATTTCAACATCTGACCGAAAGAAGTCAGTGCAGTTGTATAACTTGTTGAATCCCTATTTTGTTTGTGTCATGCTGGTGCATTACTGTTTTTTATAATTGTTTTTTCTATTATGTGCCGTGTTTTTTGTATCTAGTTTAACTGCATGATTTATTAATCTATTATGTGTGTTCTGGAACCTCTTCAGTCATGATTGTTTATGATTAGAGTGTATTTTCTTTTGATTTGAGTTGATTACATGCATGATTTAGAAACGGCCCATTATGATTTTGAACAGCAAATGCCACCTTTGATTGACACCGGCATCAGCCAATCGGCTGCCAGAGCAGGCCCACAGATTAATTTATAGGCAGGCCAGGTAGTCCATGTGTGTGCTTCTTTTTTGTCAATAGACTTGGACACACTAGTGAAGAGGCAAGGTATCTGTATCTGAGAAGTGTCAATCACTCTCATGCATATGCTGCTGGCAGCCCCCCTCCCTCACGCAGCACATACTGGGCAGTGCCCCTCCCCCATGCAGGTACTGTGTCTGCGCTTAACTGCTCAGATATGTTCATGCTCAAACTCTAAACAATGGTGGAGAACAGACAACAACAACAGAGCCAAAAAATGCCCCACCATTGCCGGCATCAAAGACAATTAACCAGAACACTACGAAGAAAAGCAGGGTCAAAAGAAAGAACTGGACCGAGCCAGAAAGAAAACAACAATAAATATTGGAGTGTCATTTAAGAGGTGGAGGGACCTGCAGGATTTGTAAGGACTCAAGAGTGATGCAGAGTTTGCTGCCTTTCTGCTTGAGATGAAGAAGGAGGGACCTAGGAGCTGTGCTCATTCAAATTTTCTGGCTAAGTCCACTTTTTTCTCAAAACTCCAGACTGCAGCTTTAACATAGAAGAACTACAAGAGCAAGAAAACTGCCAACACACCTAGCTCCTCCCAACCATGCACTGTCATGGTTACACACTGAAGCTTACTAGGGGGCCATGCCCAAGAGTCAGTTGTGAATGAGAAGGAAACTGCCGAGATTATAGTGAATTATGTCTACTCCTCTACATATGTCCCCCGAGAATTCACTACAACAGTAATAACGTGACAACAACAATGTGTTGGAGGACAGATGGTCTGACCGTAATGGCTCTGCGGAACAGAAGTGGGGGCTGGGGTTCCCGTCTGGGAACTGTGCAGCTGTGTTGCGGTAGCCAGCCCCACAGGTCAGTCCAAGTCCAGCTGAGATGGTTTAAGATGGTTGTTGAAACGTACTCTGGCTTGCAGCTGAAGCGAAATAATGAAACTAAAACACTAAGACAAATACAAACAACAAATAATAAACAAGCATGTGGAGTGTGTGTGTGTGTGTGTGTGTGTGTGTGTGTGTGTGTGTGTGTGTGTGTGTGTGTGTGCATGTGTCAGAGAGACAGTAGCCTTTTTCAAACAGAGAAGCCACATTATTGCTGCAGCGGTGGTTTGCCAGTTCTCAGTTGTTGGTCATTCACACAGAGACAAGCAGCACTGCGGCTCCTAAAGGGGCGTGACGGGAGACATCATGATGATGACGTCCAGGTGTTTTTAAGTGTCCTCTGGTCAATCCAAACCCACGGGGGGGCAGTGGCCCATTTGTTGAAAAACGTGCACTAAAGTGCCCTCTTGGGAGCCAAAACGTGCACTAAAGTGCCCTCTTTTGACCCTAAAAAGTGTGCCAAAGTGCCCTCATGGTTGGCAAAACACACTAAACTGCCCCATTGGCTGGTTAAAACATGATAAACTGCCCTCTTGGGAGCCAAGAATGCGCTAAAGTGCCCTCTTGGGAGCCTAAATGCGCACTAAAGTGCCCTCTTTGGAGCCTAAAAAGTGTGCCAAAGTGCCCTCATGGTTGGCAAAATACACTAAACTGCCCCATTGGCTGGTTAAAACATGATTAACTGTCCTCTTGGGAGCCAAGAATGCACTAAAGTGCCCTCTTGGGAGCTAAAACATGCACTAAAGTGCCCTTCTTTTTTGCCCCTGTCCTTCAAAAGTCTGTGCACGCCACTGCTCGAAGTATAGCAAAAAGGGGGAAACACTAATAAAGCCTCACTTGCAGTGCGTGTTTTCTTGAATCCAGCTTGCTTCCTGGGAATGGATTAAAGGTGCTGCAGCATCGTGCATTGGTTGTTCAAACAACAGAGTCAATGAGGGCATTAAGAAAATGGATCAAACAGGCTGGTCGTGCAGCTTTTCTCAGGATCCAGAGCATGTTTGCTAAAAACGGGGCAGTTTGGGCTCATCCAGTGAGGTTAAAGACTGCCCGCTATGTGGGTGAAATCCAAATATTTTGTGCTTCCTTTGAGTAACAGTTGTGCAGGCTTAAGCTGATGCTTCCAGCAACATGTTGCAATGAGACTGGCTTAAAACAGACATGCAGTTGTTATATGTCCTCCATGTATCTGGTCCAACACAAACACTGTGAGTTGCCGTACCTCCAGCAGGAAACAAAAGTGTCAGATGGCGATGTAGAAACAGAGGAGTTCATGGTCGAAAGTGCTTTACTTATGTTTGTTAGAGTGTAGCTGCCAGCTGAAGAAAGCTTTTCAGTGCTTCATAAGGGGACCGCATGATTTGGGCAACCTTGTGAATGAGGTGGTGGTAAAAGTGCACCATGCCGAGGAACTCCTGTAGGGACTTGAGAGGGTGTGGAAGGTTTATGTCCGCCTTCGACTGGAGGGGGATGGGTCCGTCTTTGGTGGTGCAGTGTCCAGGGAAGTCAAAGGTGGACTGCCCAAACTGGCATGGGTTGATGATCAGTCCGAGCTGGTTGAGCCGCTTGAAAAGAGTCTGGAAGTGGGACATGTGTTCTGGATTTGCTGGCGATGAGGATATTGTCCAGACAGATGAAGACAAAAGGCAGGTTAGGCATTGCAGCCTTGTTAAGCTGATGGTGGTCACCACATGGGCTCCACCAGCCACTGGGCTTTGGGACAATGTGGAGGGGTGAAGCCCATAGGCTGTTTGAGCACCATTTGATGCCAAGGTGCTCCATATTTTTTCAAATTCTGCCTTGGCGACAGTCAGCTTGGCAGGATCGAGACGTCAAGCCCAGATGTAGGCTGGTGGGCCGGTGGTGGTACTGTGGTGCTCTAGCCCATCATTTTAGGCAGAAGATGAGAACGTGGGCTGTGTGGGGTTCAGAAGCCCATCGAGGAGACAGAGAAAATTGTCTGTGGCTGATAGCATGCTAGACACACTGACGGAGCTTGTGCCACTGTGTGGACATGCATATGAACAGAAAGGGGAGGTCCAGCACCACTCTAAACACCCATCATTCTATATGATAATGTTTTACCTTTAGCTCTAGACTCATGTTTTAATGCCTATCTTTGTCATGAGTGATTTTCACACATTCTGAGAAAATTAAGTTGTTCATAGTTCATTAAAATCCCAGTGCAACACAGAGCATCTTTCCTGATGGCTCTGTCAGAGCACTGCCAGTTCTAGACATTCTGGTTCCCTAGCTCAGATTAGGATGTGCTTTTACAACTTCTCTCATCAGTTAAACAACATTACATGTTGTCAGGCTGATTTTATTTGGCCATGGCACTAGCTAATATAAATATATATTTATGATTTCCCTTATTTATAATCCCTCATTTAAATTTTGCTCCTGTGCTTTTTTGTGGGTTTCTGTTTCATCCTGTTATTGAAATGCATTCTGACAGAAACAAGTAAGAAACAACTGCATGTCAATCTCAGCTGACCGAGAACACAAGTAAAGTGCAGAGTGGTACATATGTATAGAGACAGAGAGGCTTTTATCAAAACATTGTGGACTGATGGTTCAAATCCTCACACTGGCAAGATACATCCAGTTAGGGAAAGGGAAAAATCCTTGCTCTTCCCTCACTACAACCACTGATGTGTCCTTGAGTACAACCGCTTCAATGGAGCGCTCCAGCTTCCATGTGTGAATGGTGTAACTGTGTGAATGTGATCAGGGCATTCCTGAAAAAGACAGCACTGTTCTCATTGAACCCTGCCCTGAAAGAATATTAAATAAATATGAATATAAAGGGATATATATATTAAAAGACTTAAATTAGTACACTAAGATAAAGCATGTGCAGCAGTTACAGGAGGCAATTATAAGAATAGGAATATAATAAATATACAGGTTTAAGAATGAGTAAGGCTTTAAGTAAACATATACAAAATATACAGCTGGATATTAATACAGTGTTTATAGTATGGAAAGCAGTTCCAAGTGCTGTATCGTAGGCAATTGGACGTGTTTCAGTTTCTTTATGACATTTCACCTCTCATCCAAGAGGCTTCTTCAGTTCTAACTAACTAGAGGGGAGTTTGCAGGCTTTTAAAATATGTGTGGGAGTGTCCTTATAGAGTTGTTAAGGAGCACTGAGTTTCAGAGTATTTAAGGACACTTGGGGTCATTGACCCCACCCGCCTTCATGTGGGTTGCTAGGGCTAGGTGAGCTCTGGTGTGAATGGTTGTTAAGCTGTCTGGGGAGGGAACTCAGTACTGTATTGTAGGTGGGTGATATGTAATGTCTCAGGCCGCCACTTCAGAAATGATCGTTCCAGTTTGACAAAGGTGGAACATCGATCTTCTCTGGCCAAGATGATTACATTGTCCTCAAAACAAATGGGTGTTCTCCTTGAGATGTAAGTTGACAGCAGAGTCTTGACCTGAGGAGCTGGCCCTCCTGTGTTGTGCCATTCATTTGTGGAAAGGTTGTTTTGTTTCTCACCACAGTTACTTAGGACCTATTTCTGACTTGTGTTTGAGACTTGCTTGTGACTTGCACATGTGAGACTTACTCCCACCTCTACCTGCATGGGCATCAAAAACATGTACCGATCAGCTAGCTGATGTTATTACTGATAATTTTAAAATCTCACTCTCACATGAGGCTGTTCCCTCATACCTCAAGGCAGCCATCATTTTCCCTGTACCGAGGAAAGTCTGCTGTTTCTCATCTTAATGACTACCATCCTGTGATCTATCATTTTGTGATGGTGTCTCAGCAAAGTGTCTTTGACTGTGGTTGTATTTACATTTTTTATTTATAAAAATTGACACATTTTCCAGCATCAACCTCAACCACAAGGAATAATAGGCTACAAGATTCAAAGCAATAGATTTATATTGGTTGACTGTTGACTATAGGTCATATGCTTGTTTTAACATTGTATAATCAGAGTTTTGTAGTAGAGTAAATTGTGAGAACTAATCACTAGGCAGCAGCACAAATGTTACTGGAATATTTGATTATTTTCTGAATTTCATGTTTTCCACAATTTGTCACACAGCTATCAGATAGCATTTTTCTGAATGCTGAATTTTCTTTTCAGAGCACAAGGTTGACACATTTAAATTTAAAATGTGTAGTAAGAAAAAAAAATAAAAAATCCAGGGGAGCATGACCATGGACCCCTAAGACGGTCTGAGGTGCACCCGCTAAAAGTCTCATTACTTCATCTGGGAAACATTGTTCTATGTTAGTGCTCAACTAGAGCCCCCCCACAGCTGTGTGCTCATCCTCATCCAGTTCACACCGTACACTCATAACTTCACACCTAGACATCAAGTGAATTTAATGTGTGTATGTGCTAGTATGCAGATGATACCACCACCATAGGCTTTATTACGAACAGTGATGAGAGTTCATATCAGATGGAAATCAACAATCTTCCAGAGTGGTTCACAGACAGGGCTACTCCTCAAAGTCAGCAAAAACGAACAACCTTATTTCAGATTTTAGAAAAAAGGAGGCAAAAACACACTTCTGTCTAAATCAGTGGAGCTGGGTGATGCAGGGGAACAGTTTTAGGTACCTCTGAATTACCTTCACAAAGATCATCACACCTGTTAAAGAAACATAGAAAATTCTATATTTCCTAAAGAAACGTCTGGTAAACTGTTTCAGAATTGTGTTAGTTCTGTGAATTCAAACTAACACTTTTGTAAATCAGAAGTGTCTTGTTTCTGTTTATTGGTTAATTTTACAGAGTAGGTTCTGTAAATCTTGACTGTCAGCAAAACATTTTCATCAATAATTGTTTAACCTGCTGGATGTTACTTCATAGCTGTCATTTTTGTCTTTGAAACAGGGTTGCTTCACCCATTTAGTACACATAAGTGTTATTGTAACACTAATACTTTTTTAGTTAACATTTTTTCATTACAATCATTTTAATTTTGGTAAGTATGGTTTTGGATGATTCGGTCAAATAGCCAAACTTAAGTTCAAACCGGACGTTGAGTTAAATAAATGTACAAATTTAAACCAAACATATGTGTGTAAAGTTATCACAACAGGTCACATTGGTAATGTTGAAATGGATGTGTAAGTTCAGTAAATAAACAAATTTAATTTAAATGGCCAGACCCTTTTGAATTAAACTGAAAATAGATTTGCAAGCACAAACAACTACACTAAGCAGTTCAACCAATCAACAAATCCAAATCAAACAAACTTACCCCAAATAACATGAGCAGATTACATTTTATTTTTTCACTTAACTATTTTTAGGCGGCTGGGGTTTCTGGGCTGTCTTCCTCAAAGGTGTCAGCGTGTAGTATGTTGATAAAAGAATTCTGCGGAGGCAAGGCTGGGTGAAATGATAGAGCAGTCTTTATTAAAAGAGACTTCAGGTAGACTAGCGTTCGAGCAGAGTGTGGCCACACATCTGGTGTTCTCCAATCTAGGGCAAAGTAATGCCACACGCTTTGCCCTCTGCCCTATCAGAACTCCTATGCCTTCGACCTTAGGAATTCTACCAAATGCCACCCATCTTTCTCTGGTGTGGGGACCTTTTTTAAAGTCTATTTTCTATAACCGCCTACTTCTCCCAGTTAGTCACTTCGTTAGATTAAAGGTACATCCATCCAATGGGAAAGAAGAGAGGGATGGGTCTGCCTCACATCCTCTATGAAATAACTCGTGTGTGTTACTTAACTTTGCTGATGTCAGCTAAAGTGGACAGGATGGTATCTCTATACTTAGATGACAATAAATATGTTGAGTCAGCTCTAAACCTCTGGTGTAGGCTCCTTCCTGTAGCTTATCTCTGATGCCTACCTCAGGGCTGATCAGGGCTCCTAATCATTGGGACCCTCACACTGTCACATTCCCGCAGTTGTCTATGGGGAGCATCTTCTATTTTTAATTCGGAACAACATGTTAGATTTGACATTGCAGACAGTGAGATGTTACTTTTACATTTAGAAGATGCTTTTGTCTAAAGCGACTTACAGTAATACACTGATGGCGATGACAACCATGCAAGGGGCCAACCAGCACATCAGTAGCCGACCAGCTATGAGGATTACTGGAACCTCATTCACATCAGTCACAAACCACAAACAAAACTCATGAAACTGCCATCATCATGGATCTACCTCCCCCCTCCTACAGACTATTTACCCACATCTTGTTAGAGGTACTGAACCATCTTTGCAACGACAAACAGACTGTGCACCAGCTTCTTACATCAGGTATTCATTGTCTCAACTCCCTGCCACCTCCTCCAAATTACACACTTTTATATCTGTGTCTGTGTTTACAAAGCTACATGCTGCTTAAAGAATAAAAATGTTAATATACCTTTGCACTTCCCTGCAATAAACACTTTGATTTTGCAATATTGTCTTTGTTGGCATATGCATTGTTTGTGTCTTAACATTTAAGGCTGTCCAACAGCTTTTATAATTCAAAAATGTCTTCTGATTTAAAAATGACAGAAGACTATGTCCATTTTATTTTGTGTAAATAAGGCCTAATCTAAATATAAAACTAAGACTATTTGATAAACATCTCATATTCCAAAAGCATTTAATCAAAGGTGTGTAAAGTAATATCCTTTAATGCTATATAGTATATCCTTGTTCATAATGTATGTAAAGGCCAAAGTGCCACATTGTAACATATCAGTATATAGCTGCCTTACAGTGGCAGCTTAGAGGCCAATTTCATTCATGCAAAACCTACATTCAAGCTCTGTAGTCTTAATTGATACGGGAAAGGAGGGAAGAAAATCAATGGAAAGTGATGAAGGTATTTCTTCTCCAAAATAACACATTTCATTGACCCTAATCCAAATCCACTCAGAGAGCAGGCAATTTCTCACAGCCAGTCTCCAGACCCCAGCTCTTGTTGTGGCTGCAAGCAGGAGGTAAACACTCAGTTGTGAAGGGGGGCTAAAATGAAAATTCAAGGAAAGGAACATAAGATATATTGTCTGGTTTTAGTGGTTGTTAGAAAATAAATTGCTTTTGAAAGTAAAAATGTTTACCTCAATTGAGAACCATTTTATGCCCTTGACAGGAAATTATTTCACAGTTTCTCAAGCAGTTGCTCTTTCCAGTGGTTATGTTTCCTTAACCCCACCAAATAAGCTGGCCTTCACAGCTCGAGTACAAATAGCCTACTTTGCCCATGTTTGGAGGCCTTTCTCAATAGGTTTCTAAACTAATTTCTCTCCTCCATGGAGAAGCTGGAATGTTTCCAGCATGTTTCTTGTATATTTCAATAACTACTGTAAATGTTCTCAAAATTAACTTGTTCCTCTGCTACTGTTTGTCCGTCTTCCACCAAAGCCCCTAGCTCAGTTCATCCCTATTGTTAGATGAAAAATTCAAAGCTCAGTTTGAAAGTAATTTTGCAGCCAAATTAGAAGCTTTAGAATTACAATATGTGACCCTTGATGCTAGCTTGCAATTTAACTTCAACGACCACACAGCCCTACAGAAGGACTGATTAAAAAAGAGATTAACTCTTTTCTGAGGCGACGCTCAGTGTTTCTTTTGCATAAAACGAGGAAAACTATTTCAACTCTTCAAATCCCAGTCATCTACTAGCAATGACGCCTCGGACGGATGAGCATTTTGCTGATATTTTTTGCATTAAAGACAAAGATGGCATTATACAATCTGACCCAAAAAAAAGCAAACACTTCCTTTGCCTCCTTTTATCAGGAGTTATGTAATTCAGAAACTAATTTCAACTTCAACTTTCAATTTCAACAAAATTACCTCGCCTTAGTAACGATGACGCTGTAAAACTAGATGCCCCTGTTACATTGCAGGAGTGTGAGGCGGCTGTTAAGGACAAATGTAAAGGTAGATCACCAGGGCCAGATGGTAGTCCACCCAAAATTTATCTCACTGTTTGGCCCTTGATCATCTCACTGCTAGTGGACATGATCCAATATTCAATCAAAGAGGGTTCATTTTCTAGGGATGTTAATTTGGCACTAATTTCACTACCTCTTCAAAGGAAAGGACCAAGTAGAGTGCTCCAGGTACAGGCAACTTTTACTGTTAAATACAGACCTAAAGATCTAAGCGAAATTATTAAATCTAGACTGGCTAAAGATAATGTTAGAAGGTTATTACACATTATAGATGGTGCTCAAAGCTTAAGTTCCCCTGCTGCTGCCCTTTTACTAGATGCAATGACGGCCTTTGACCGCCTGGAGGGGCCTTTTTTATGGTCAGTGCTTGAGTTTATGGGGATTGGCATGCCGTTCTCCTCCTTACACTATTTCAAGAGGATCAAGACAAGGCTCTCAGTCCTCTGAGGTCTGCCCCTCCTCTTGAAACACTGGCACAAGCCGTCCGCAGCTCACCTACAATCTCTCCAATTTCTATTAGCGGAGCACACCATCACATCGCACTATATGCTGATGATGTTTTATTATATTTAAACAAACCAGTGCAATGTATCCCACATGAGTTGTCAGTCTTTGAACATTATGGCAGGCTTTCCAGTTTGTGTAATGCTCCCATCCCTGCATCTATTCCAGTTACAAAAAACTTATTTGGGGATAGATATTTATTCCTCTACACAGACACTAACTAAAAACATTTTTTGTAATACACTCAACAAAGTCATGGCGGATCTCGACAGGTGGTCTGGCCTCCCAAATTCACTTTGTGGTAGGATGGCTATAATTAAAATGAATATTCTGTCCAGAGTCAATTTTGTTAGCTCAAAGCTCACTCTTCCTCTGCCTCCTCAATATTGGAGCAAAAATTACAATCAGAAGTAACATTTATTTGGTGGTATTAATCTCACCATAATGCAGAGAGAAAGGCAGGCCAGTGGCCTGTATCTCCCAAACTTTAAACTTTATTAGTGGGCCTTCACACTGAGGCCTCTATTAACTTGGTTTCAGCCTGATGCACAGATGTCATGGCAAGCTCTGGAGGAGCGGATGTTTGCCCCATATTCTTTTGCTAATATTTTGCATTCTAATATTTCAGCCCACCAGTGTCGCATGAGGTTTGGTCCCATAATTTCATATTTGCTATTCATATTTAGCATCCAGAGATCCTGATCATCAGCAAATACATTACAATTTTGTATATAGGGTATATTTGATTCCTAGGAAGCTTCACTTGATGAAGGTTATTAAAAATCCTTTATGTACTTTTTGTTCTTTCAAAATGATTGGCAGTTTTTTTTCATATGTTCTGGGAGTGTACCCCAGTGGAATTTCGAAAAATGGTTGCCTTTAACCTTTCGAAGTTGTTTAAGATCAGGTTGCCCTGCTTGCCTGTTCCACTAATTTTGAATGATTTGTCAGAGCTTGGTTTGACACTGGACAAGAGAGGAGCATTGCTGGCTAGACTAACAGCTGCGAAAAAACTAGTTGCTACACATTGGAAACCTCCACACTCACTTTCTTTCCGAGCATGGGTTTTAGAGTTCTCAACGGGCCTGAAAATTACAACCCAACCCGGCCCGCAGGGTTTTAAGCCCGAACCCGACGCAGCCTGACACACCGGCATGAATTGTCTGCCCGAACCCGGACCAAACCCGACCCCCCCGCTCGCCTGCATTATTTTCCTTAAGGGTGAATTCGCCTGTGGAAACTTTATCCATCCATTTTTGTCCACTTATCCGGGGCCAGGTCGCAGGGGCAGCTGCCTGAGCAGGGACACCCAGTCTTTCCTCTCCACAAACACTTCCTCCACTATTCCGGGAGGATCCCAAGGCGTTCCCAGGCCAGCTGGATGACATAGTCACTCCTGGTTGACAGAGGTCCACTCCGTATCTCTAAGGGAGCACCCCACCACCCTGCGGAGGAAACTCATTTCAGCTGCTTGTATCCGGGATTTTATTCTTTTGGTCATGACCCAAAGTTCATGACCATAGGTGAGTGTAGGAACGTAGATTGACTGGTAAATCGAGAGCTTCGCCTTTCGACTCTCTCTTCACCACAACAGACCGATACAATGACCGCATTACTGCGACCGCTGCACCGATCCGCCTGTCAATCTCACGCCCCATCCTTCCCTCACTCGTGAACAAGACTCCTCCACTTGAGGCAGTAACTCTCCCCCAACCCGGAGGGAGCAAGCCACCTTTTTCCAGTTGAGAGCCATGGCCTCGGACTTGGAGGTGCTGATTCTCATCCCAGCCGCTTCCCACTCGGCTGCAAACTGCCCCATGCTGGAGGTCCTGGCTCAAAGGAGCCAACAAGACCACATCATCCGCGAAAAGCAGAGATGAAATCCTGTGGCTGCGCCTAGAAATTCTGTCCATAAAGGTAATGAACAGAACCAGTGACAAAGGGCAGCCCTGCCGGAATCCAACATGCACTGGGGACAGGTCTGACTTGCGATGCGAACCAAGCTCCTGCTCCAGTCGTACAGGGACCGTACTGTCGCTGCCCACGTGAGCGTTGAAGTCCCCCAGTAGAACGACGGAGTCCCTGGTTGGAGCACTCTCCAGTACCCCTCCCAGCGACTCTAAGGCCGGGTACTCTGCACTGCTGTTAGGCCCATAAGCCAAGACAACAGTGAGAGGCCTATCCCTGACCTGAAGGCGCAGGGAAACGACCCTCTCGTTCATTGGGGTAAACTCCAACAAATGGCGGCTCAGCTTAGGAGCTATAAGCAAGCCCACACCAGCTCACCACCTCTCACCACTGGCAACTTCAGAATAGAAGAGAGTCCAGCCTCTCTCAAGGAGTTCGGTTCCAGAGCCCAGACTGTGCGTGGAGGCGAGCCTGACTATCTCTAGCCTTTACCGCTCAACCTCCCACACCAGCTCAGCCCCCCCCGGTGAGGTGACATTCCATCCCCCTGGCTCGAGTCACCGTCCGGGGATTGGGTTGCCGGAGCCCCCATCCACGACCACCACCCAAATCACACAGTACCTGCCCCTTCTGAACCCTCCTGCGAGTGGTGAGCTCACTGGAGGGCGGGCCCATGTCGCTCCTTCGGGCTGCGCCCGGCCGGGTCCCGTGGGCAAAGACCTGTAAACGTCCTCGATATTCTGTCTGTCATCGGGGGCTTTTGAACCGATCTTAGTCTGACCTGTAACCTAGGACCTGTTTGCTTTGGGAGACAAGGTAAGTTTACCTTTAGCCAATTCTATCTTCCCCAGTCAGGCTATAGGCGTGAGTGCGTCATGCAGCAGCATCAGGTTTGCGTCTCCCCTTCCCCATAAAGCAGCCAGCCAGACTTACTTTTCACCACACATGAACTGCGATGATTCACAACAAGCAATATATAATTTACTCTTTACTCTTTATAATTTAATCTTAACTGGCGGGTCCGGTCGGGTTTGTCAGCCCGCCCCGACCCATTGAGAACTCTAATGGGTTTTGACATATTTGGACATTGTTTATCTGGAGTTGTCGACAGCCAGAGTCCACGGAGTTAAAGAGTCGGCAATAAAGGCATTCACTTCTAGCTATCCTCTGTGGCTTTTAGGTGCAACATGTGACTGAGGTTTGGAGTCCTTGATCCAGGGAGTGGCTGGGTCATATTTGGGGTTATGATTTCAGTTCTGATTTCCTTATGTATGTATGTGTACGTATATGTGTGTGTGTGCGTGTGTGTGTATACGTATGTGTGTGCATATGTATGTACATGTTGAACTTATTCCCTTTATTTTTTTCTTCTTATTTATTATTTTTCTATTTTATTTTAGTTGTTTATTCATGCACATATGTATATAAGCATATAAGTATGTGAATGTATATTTTATGATCTATTTTATAACATGTGCACATACCTACCTATGCCTTTCTTTAAAATGAAATAAAAATTTGATCACAAACAACATTGGCCTGCGTGTAAATAGTCACATACATGTAAATAGGTTTCATACAACTCTAGTTTAACATAGCTAGCTAGGTAACGTTAGCTACAAGCTGACGATGCTTATGACTGGCTAATACATATGATAGCAACATAAGAAGCTAATGTTAGCTATGCCCCGCTGGCCTTAGACCCTCAATTTGAGTGAGGAAAAATTTGACACATTGAGAAAAAAAAACTTTTTAACTTCAGGACATGCCACAGAGGAGAGATCCCTCTCCCCGAACTGACAGACATGCAATAGATTTCGCATATACAGAACAGAACAGCAACATCACAGTTTACAAAATGCATTGACAGGATATCTGATACAAATTATAATATATGTCAGGTGTATGGATCCAGCAGAGGACTGAGACCAGAGAATCAGTCCCTGGGGGAAGGAGCAGGCCAAGGCCAGGCCATCACCAAGTGGTGCTATAACCACATGACCTCCTGTCCACCATGGTGACCTGGAAGACGGCAGGACACACAAGATAATCAGCGGCAAAACAGAGAAGATCAGAGGAGGCATCAAATTTTACAGATATATGGAGATTGCAAAAACAGAGCAGAGCAATGATCCACTGGAACACAGGGTATGATGATCCATATCCACAGGATACCTCCAGTAGGAGCCAGGAGAGGTAGATGTTTCCGGAAGCCCATGGTCCATCAGAAGGGAGCCTGAATGAAACAGAAGTGGAGGAGGAGAAAGCTGTAGAGAGTGAGACAATGACACAACTTGCAGTTTATGGGGACAGAAAACAAAAACTAAAGTTAGAGAAATGCGATGTCTATAAACAGATTGTTTCTCAGTGGCAGGACTCTGTGAATTGTCAAGTGATCCGAAGGTCGCTGTTTCAAATCCCAACTACCCTGGGCTGAGCTGAGCTGTATGTTGAAGTGTCCTTGAGCAAGATACTGAACCCCAAATTGCTCCTGAGGACCCTGCGATGAGCTGGCGACTTGTCCACGGTTGGCTACTGTGATTGGCTCCAGCAACAAACCCTACGACCCCTTGAAAAAAGGGATAAAGTGGTTACAGACGATGACATGACTACAGGAACTCAGTGAGACTAAGACCGATCTACTGAAGTAGCTAGCAGTCCATTGAAAGAAGTAAGTTTTGAGTTTAGATTTAAAGCCTTCAGTGGAGCCAGATTGTCTGATGTCAGCTGGGAGGTTATTCCAGAGGAGGGGGGCACAAAACATAGGAAAAAACCCTGCAGCCAGCTGACTTCTTCTTAACCATGGGAACCATCAGGGGCAATACCATGGAATATGGTATAATGAGATTAGACAATTCTTGTACATGTTAAGACTCTTGCTGCAGCATTCTGAATCATCTGAAGACTTTTAGTGCTTCCATGTGGTAGACCCCAACATAAGGCATTGCAATAATCCAACCTAGACAAAACAAAGGCATGGCTCAGGATCTCTGTGTCGGCTTTGGACAGGAAATACCTAATTTTAGATCATTTTATATACAGTTTTTCTGTCGCTTTGGCGCTTTTCTCTGATCAGAATGAAATTTCTCATAACTATTAGTTCAACCTCCACAACATTTAGTCATTTGTGCACATCATAGTAGCAATTTATCCTTCCTCTGAACAAATTGCAAATGCTTTTGGACATGTATCACTTGCTTTCATACAATTCTCTGCTGTCTTATAACATTATCATTTGCTTATGTCATGTCAGTCAAAATGAACTATACTTATGGATGCTGAATAGCTGTTCCCAATAAAACTAATAGTCTTCATTTCATTGCTTCAGTCATTACATACAAAATTGTTGAACTAGTTATCAAATTCTGTCAAGTAAATTTTATACCTTTCTTCATCATTTTTTCCTGGAAATGTCTCCTGAATTGAACAATCTCAGGTGAACTTCAGCTTTCAATCATGAGGAGGTGTGTGAAATATTAGTTGTAACCAATAACAAGCCACTTGTTCACAGTCACTCAGGGATGAATCCCATGAACCCTCACTTGGCAAGCACATATGAACAGAGCAGGACATAGTGTGTACCATTTCAACAATTCTGTGACACAGAAATGGAAGGTCAGCATTGTGGAAGAGGGGTGAGGATGTGGGGAGGAAGAGGAAGGGGAAGGGGACAAAACAGGGGAAGAGGGAGAAGAGGCCAAATACATAGGCAGATTCCTAATGAAATTAGGGCTACAGTTGTGGACCATGTTGTAAATCACAGCCTCACAATGGCTGAGGCTGGTCAGAGGGTGCAACCAAATGTTGGAAGAGCCACTGTGAATACAATCATTCAAAAATTTTGTAGGGAGAACAGGTATGAATAGTATTGGACAGTAATCCAACATCTCATAATATCTCATGTTTCCTGTACATTCCTGTAATTTTACTCTGCACCACATAGGATTTTTACCCTGTAGCAAGAGGAAGCCATTTGTTCAGTGGTGAGTGCAAACAATGCAATAAGGCAAGCAGAAATAAACCTCCTTGAGTAGAAATAGATAAAAAAGGGGTCTTTTGAATGGCAAGCGGGGGGGAAATTCTCATCATTCAGGTAGACAGTTGCTAATTCTCTTAAGAATTTTAGACTCAGTTTGATGAATCAGATCTCTTTAATACATGCAGCATGGAGAGACGACCCACAGTGTTCCCTGCAGTCTTCCAATTATTTATGACTTAAATACAACAGAACAGTGGTTAAATACTTTATGGCAGTTTTGTTACCCTCTGATATTTTATTATGACAATAAGTGTCATGGCTGTCTTCCTCTCAACACCTTATGCAAAGAGAATTCCCCCTCATGACTTCCTGACCTGTTCTTACCCTGACAACATAATCTCCCCTCCTCTCACATCCTGATATGTTCTCTACCACACATTGATTCCTGAATCCAAAACTGTTAAATTTCAACATTCCTCCCTTTTGACACAAAGTGTTAACACCACCTTTTTCAAAATTACATTCAATATTCCAATTCCAAACAAAACCACTCACAAATTTAATAACTTAATTTGACCTCAAAATAGTGACTCTTCATTACAGTAAATAGAAAAAAAAACACAATACTCATCAAAAGAAATAATACTGAAAGAACAGAGCTATACCAACTTGTCATTTGAATCACTTATAGGTTTCCTGGGACCCATTTTAACATGGAATAGTTTTTTCTCCTCCATCTACCCCACTTTTCCATTTGTAGTGTAACCTCTTCCGGGCTACCGTGAGTCGTCTTAGCAGTCACAGAGCACACAGATGTTGATTTAAGCCTTTAGTTGCTTCAATCAAACAATCACTGCAATATTCACACAGGACTGAATGCTTGTGCGTCTCATCTCCTGAGTCACTTCCCTCCTGGACACCTTCCATGCCTCCTCCAACTGAGGTCCAGCCATTTGCTGAATGCCAATTCAGAAGGACAACATGCATCACAAATCTTTTCAAGTTTGTCAGAACTATCACAGATGAGTGTGACACATGCCTCATCAGTAAAATTTTGTGTCATGCATGGACCTCTACTAAGGCGCTTGATAATTTTTTTGGTAAAGAACAGAGTTAATCTGTGGGAATTATCATTTGCAGCTAAATACTGGAGACTCTTTATTGTTTCATTCACAAAAGCAGACAATCCAATACCCTATTTTTCATCTAAAAAAATATGTTAGTGGTAAAATGCAAGTTAAGGAAACCATGTCAATACCCAGTTGCGAAATGACCATCCTCTGAATGTTTATAGGGAGTGTTTATAGGAGTGATAGCATCATTGCCACACAACTAATACAAATCCTTCTTGCCATACAAGATCTCTTGCCATCTTTCTGTGATGGATGGGGTGTCTAAGTATCAGTATAAATTACAGCAGTTTGACTAGTGATTGCAAGTGAATCAGCAGGTGGTGTGGTAGGTATGAAAATATGGGTTACAAGTCCAACTGTTGCAGGATTCTGGATATGCAGGAACAGCTCTCATCTTGCTGCTAAACTGAAGGCTGAAGCGGAAGGGATTGACCAACACAACGATGAAACTGTAGCCAAGATCCATTGCGGAGGAAAAGTTTGCACTAGGATGCTATGATCTGGATTCACATCTCTTCCTCAGCTATCCAGAAACAGTTTGAGTCATCAAGTCTCCAGACAAGATGTGGCTTTTTAACTTCTCTGTTATGTGTGTGTGTGTGTGGGGGGGGGGGGGGGTCAATCGTCATTATGTGTGTCTAATTGTGCTAAATTGTAATAAACTAATAAAAATGTCTAATTATGCAAAATTGTACTAAACTAATGAAAAGGTTAGGGTTAGTGACATGTGACATGTCTGTGCTACTAAAAGCGAAACTCTCACCAAAATGCAGCCTTGGCTTTTTTTGTGAATGTATGAGTAAAAGCATAATTACAAAAAGGCACTTTTAAGATTAACCATATTTTCATTTTCGCATCAAAACCATTTTCAATGTAAGTGCTATGGCCATCTGTATGGTAGCATCAAAATCGTTATTTTTAAAACAGTAAGAAAGGTCGACACAACATGAAACTTTGCTCGTACTATAGCAGGGTCTCTTCACATGAACTCAAGCATTGAGAACATTGTTTGTGTACACAGAGTTTACTAAAACAAAAGTTTTTGAACAACTCACCTTAGCAGTTGCTTGTTCCGCTAGCCGCCATCCTGCCAGTCCAGAAGTGTTGATTTCTGAATGCGACTTAACATAAAGGTGGGAGCCGGGAAAGTCACGTTAGATACTGCGTGGATAGTTGGTGCTGGAAGACAGTAGCATTCCACATAACTGCCCTCCATGTTACGTTGTATTCGGAGATCAATACCTTTATCCTTTGAGCCTTTTTTCTTCATCTAGTTTCTCCGTTTTATTTTTTCTGAACCAGATGAATTGGCAGTTGGGTGGAATTCTAAAACATTGTCCTCTTTTGTGTCACTTGTAACATTTTCATTGGTTTATTATAAAAATCTGCTTCATGTGTGATTAAAAGCAGCGTCTGATGTGAGCAGCAAGTCTGCTTTTTGGTTTTGTCAGGCAGGACCTGGCAAGCTGAATACATTCTCACTCCCAAATCGGCTGCTTGGTCGGTGGCCTTAAGCTTCAAACTACTTAACCCTCTACTATCACTTGTACAAGTGAAAAGCTCTGTGGTCAAACTAGCAATGATGATTTGGTTAGACTTTCAAAATAAAACTTTTTGACAAACAGTTCACATTGTTTGACAAATTATGACTTTTTGGATGTTATTAATGTTGTCAAACAGTCATGGTTTGATTAGGTTTAGGCTCCAAAACTACTTGATTAGGGTCAGGATAAGATCATACTTTGGGTTGAAATAACTATGTTCAGTCTTGTACATTTCAAAGTCATATGCATCAGTCTCTTAACAATAACCTAAGTTAATGCAGGTTAATTTACTGAACATGACTTACAAACATCTCACGATTGGTCCCAAACAAGAAGCCCTGGTCTTTTGAAGGAACGTGCAGTGTATGATCCATTCAACCAGCACGACCAACCCCCTCGCAGACTTTTCTAACTCTTTACACTGCACTGGAGGGGCGCTTTAAGTAGTTATGTAAGAGGGGTAACTACCTACAGCGTCAAACTTATAGAGTGTATAGAGACACTGACCGGCCTGCTGTATCTGATCTAAAGTGGGAATGAGTTGGCAAGTCATGTCAAACGTCCCATAGTTTACACTGGCTTTCAGATAACTCTGTATGGGATAAAAAAGTATGACCGTGAAACCCTCACTCTTTGACATACTTTACGGTCCATCTAGGTTTTAGGGTTGTTATTGATAGGTGAGGACTGTCTGAGTATTTTTTTTAATGAGGCTATGAGGAGACTTCATTGGACTAGGCCATACATAGTAATTTGAAACTTCTCCAGGAAGTTTTGTGTGACATATTGCAGCACAGCAATTTCAACCACCCAGGAAAAGCAGCAATAATCATGATTGAATAGTGATGACGACTGTCATAAAGCTATGGTTGTCTGATCATGTTAGTTCACCAAGACTAACGACTGCAGCAACACAGAAAAATTGAAGATGACTAATTAGCAAATCCATAATGTTTCCCTCCTATTAAGCATTTCCCTTGAGGATGTTTTGAATCATTATGCAAATGATTTTGTCAAATGTCAATTAACTGAAAGAGCTGAAATCTTGTGATGTATTATTTTTCAAGAGTTGTGTGCAGGAGGAAACTTTCCTCTCCCAGTCATTAAAACCGTGTGGGAGATTAAGGTGGCAGGGAACAAATGGAGGATCAGCTAACTAGCATTTAGTTTTAGAGACAGAATGCTGTTGTTTGGATACCATATCACTGACCAGGAGAGACTGCATCTCTGAGCCAGTTTTCACTGTGATGGCACCATATGTTTTGTAATTGCTCACCACATCCAGTTACCAGTTACACAGTCATACTCACATGTAAGAAAACACCTAACATTATCATATTGAACATAAATTACAAATATGGCGTTTGTTAGCACTGCTGTCAAGCTGGTATTAGTGTTGTTTTTGGCAGCCACTTGTAATTTTAGTTTTAGTCTAGTCTTTGTTTAAAACTGTCATTTTAGTTTTTATTAGTCTTAGTCACGTTTATACTCTTTTTAGTCTAGTCAAGTTTCATTTGACTAATAGTCTGAGCATTTTAGTCTTATATTAGTCAGAATTATCCATGACTATTTTTGTCTTGTTTTAGTCAACGAAAACTGATGAAATTTTAGTCTAGATTTAGTCCATGAAAATTGTACTTAAGTCTCTTTTTAGTAATGCAATTTTTATCTTTGTACTTGTCTTGCATTTGCTATGTCATACCCTTCTCCCCTCATAGGCCAATGTCATTTGGTAACAGTAGCACACACACACACACACACACACACACACACACACTTTTTGTTTTGTCATTTTTGTTTGTATTTTTATGTATTCCTTGTTTTGTTTTCACACACACATATACACAGTATCTGTCACCAGCAAAAAAGTTAACTCACCCGCAAGTGAGTCAGACAGCATCCAGTTTACTGATGATGATCATGTAATTATGTAATTTAGAGCAAAAAATCTAACTTTGTCACTTTCCAGGATGTTTTGGTGGGTCAGTATCTCAATCACTACACATTATAACAGAATCCATATGATTATAAACTGTCCGGGTTTAGACGGACAGGGGACACCGGAGGGAACACCGAACTCCGACTGGCCGGCCATCGGTCCCTTTCTTTGTGCCAGACTTAACTCTGTGTCTTTGGTTATCGTGAACATTAAGCCACCACAGCTGCATCTTCTTAATAATGCCGCGCGGGTTGGGGCTGAGGAGGATACGTTGCCTGTGTCTGTGCAGTGCAACCTGATGCAGCACCTGAACTGAGACTCAGGAAACAGAGATATTGCAATATAACAATAATAGCGAGACAAAATAACTTCATTACATTTCGTCTCATCTCGTTTTGGTCAACAAAAATGAAGAGATACTTTAGCAGAGTTTTTATTTTGTAAACCACATTTAGTCCCGTTTTTATTCATCAACAATAATGCATTACACATTTTATTATAGTTTTTGTCACATGACCACCATTTACGTTGCGTCTCGTCTCTGTCACGTGATAAAGGTCAGTTGACAACGATATTTAGTCAAAATTTTCGTTGACGAAAGCAACACTAGCTAGTGTACTGGTATCAGTGAATTTTGGCTGCTAACTCGCTAATAGCTTAGGTAAAAAACTCTGGAGCCTTGTAGAAGACTACAGTTACGCGTACTGAATACAGAGTGCAAAAGGCAGAGCAAAAAGAAAAAACTAATAGCCTATCCAATCTTTTCATACTAGCCACATACATATTTTTTGTTATTTGTGAGAGCATTTTATCAACGAATGCTGTCTGTGTCTTTTCTACTAATATAACAAATAATGCTTATATAATAACTTACAAACCCTAGCTTTAGGCAAACAAACCTGACCATAACCCGCTGTTTTAGCTGCCATAACAGCTGTCTCGTAGGTGCTAACTCTCCGAAGTTCGTTTAAGTCAATGTTACAAAACAGAAAGATCCGACTCTTAGCATTTTAGGGTTTAAACCCAAAGTTTTGGAAAGTTTCATAAGGCACCCATGTGTTGCTGTCTCCTGGTAACAATGTGTATTCAATAGTGCTTCATGGATATAACCAAACAATGGATGAAGAGCTTGGGGACCATACCAAAATGCTCTTAACACAATCAACAGCTGCAATCAAAAACACAATGACATCTTTTTTTTCTCTCTATTGTTGCAGGCCTGATGAGTAC
This sequence comes from Acanthopagrus latus, assembly GCF_904848185.1. Taxonomy (NCBI): domain Eukaryota; kingdom Metazoa; phylum Chordata; class Actinopteri; order Spariformes; family Sparidae; genus Acanthopagrus; species Acanthopagrus latus. The sequence continues at coordinate 2,016,376 of NC_051052.1, read as the reverse complement.
CCTGTGAATAGAAGGCACACTGACTTTCAATAGCAAAGGTGTAGTGGCTTTTTTAGAGGCAGCACAATTATCCAATAAATCAACTGATAAAAGAGAACACAGGTGTCATTTAGCTTGTGTAATTGAATAATTACTGGCCATAGAGCTCAGGCACTGTCACTGCAGAGGCTGTTCCCCAAATGTCAAAAAGCAATTGAAATAAACAACACATCTCTCAGATCACTTCAGCGATTAGGATGGCCATAGAAATTCACTGTTTACTTACAATAGTTCCCTCAAATGGGTTTACCACCACACAAACAAGCACACTTACACACACACACACACACACAATCCCCCACACACAAAGGGACTTTGTGCATGTTTCTCACTAACATAAACCTTGACAGAAACCTCATATTTATTCACAACTTTATATGAAGGCACATAAGACCTACATTTGACTTTTCTGACCATGACATGACATTTGTTATAAACTGAACGAGTCTTTAGAAATGTTTAAATGCTGTCATTGAGTGTCATTTTGTCAGTTATGTCATTCGTGCTGCAAAGTTGACAATATTTCATATAGGACAACTTAACATGCTTGGACTTAACACAGCATAGTGCCAGCATTAGTCCCCGTAAACGCCTGGAAATCTCCCTAATTTTCGGCAGTTAACGACAATTTACAGCCTGTGAATGTCACGTTCGTCTGTACCACATATTGACGGAAAAGAAACATTACTTGTGTGGAGCTCACAGAGATGCTAATTGCTCTAATTAGCATATGAATAGCAGTGAAACCAGCCTTTTAAAACAAGCAAAATCACTTAAAAACACGACACTGACAACACAGACAGCCCACTGTTAGCTGCCCCACACCATTAACTCTCAGCTCCTTCTTCCTCGCACTTCAGTCTACCTGGAAATGTAAAATCTCTTCAAGGTCATGAACTCTCACAGGTAATGAAAATTGCTTTTTTTTTTAAACTTCTTACAATATTCAGAACCCATGAAATGATATTTTAAAATCACATATTTTAAACATAAATATTTATACATTTTAATATCTGATTTATTTCAAAATATTTCATACACATTTTAACTTAACAACTGGCGTTTTATCTTTAACTTGTTCCCAGGAGAAAAAATTAATAATTTGGTGGATATTTTTTACATAACAGTGGCCATTGCTGATAATGTACACAGTAATTAATCTAGCATACTTTCATTAAATAAATCAATTCAAGCTAAAATTTAAGAGTCTATAATTAGGCTGTACTGAGCCTGATCTGTTTATACAAGAGATTTTCTTAAAATTAAATACCTTTTAGAAAAATGACACCTGGGGCAAAACTCCCCCTGCTACCCTGATTTGCATTTGTATAGCTCACAGCATTTTCATTTACATGTTAAAGCTTCCCCTAGAATTAGGGGGAGGGGGGTCGTGAGGGGACAACTGCCAAGCAAGGCCCTCGTCAATTTCCGACAATTCACAGCAGTTTTTGAGATTGGCTGCAAATTGCTGTGTGCAGTTGTGAACCTGAACTTCCACAACAATCTACAGTGCTGCTTACTGATGAAAATCCCACTTTTCATGAGTGGACATGAAAGTCTCATGAAGTCTGTGTTGCACTTGGACATTTCATTAGTTCAGATTATGTCCAGAAGTAGTATTTTATTAGTTCGTATAAGTAACTTGGTCCCCCCACCATTATTGTTCTTATTGATTTAATTTAAAACGCCTTCTGTCACTTCAAAAACACAGGAGAAGCTCACCTGTTTCACTTTATGTACCTGCTGGGCAATATCCATTCTCGCCATAGCTGTCAGTATAGGCATTTCAAAGGGAGTGACTGGTGCTGCAAACCTTGTAAACAAAGAAGTAAGCTCAGTTGCGAAGCGCATGACAGTCAAGATAGCAGCATGGAGAGCCTGTACTCACACAAGACTGACTTTTGTTGTATTTCCATGTGAGATAAGTACACAAGTGCCCTGTTCACTTATGTTAAGTTTATCCCTAAGTTGTGGTGCCATGTTTATATGTTTACAGTGTCATAAATGTCAGGAAGTAAGGGCGCTAATAATTGCTAGCCATAGCTGCTAACATTGGCATGTCGAGTACGCTAGCTGTAGACTGAGAGCCCTGTTCTCATGCATATAAACATTGAGTTCTGGAATTTGTAAACGTGAAGCCGCAGATTTAAGCAACCACTTAAAGCCATTGTTGGAGCCATATTGAATCCTAAGATATAATTAGAAAATATGTAAACTTGTTTTCAGGTAATTATGTAATGTGCCTCCCATGGACGGGTGGCTATTTAATTTTTTAAATGAAGTTTTGAGAGGGTTAGGGGGCAGAGTGTTAAAACTTTTCTGATCACACGCTCAGCCACGCAAACCAGAGATTAACATTCAGTAAACATCAGACTTGGACGAGCATTGTCTCGGCGCACTTATTACAACATGTGTCAGTACATCTGCACCTTATCTCCCTCAGCTGGCAAAAGGGAGATACTCAAAGGATTAGCCACTTCAGCTGTTATAAGTAGGGATGTTCCAATCAGGTCTTTTTTTACCCTGATCTGAGTCCTTTAATATTTAGTAAATACCGATACCAAGTCCCAAACCGATCCGAAAAAAATGTACCTGCATCCAAGCTCTTCCTTAATAGTTTTTTATTTTGTTGAAACAAAGTATGTATTTCATATGGCTCTTTCTTATTCTGCATATGCTATTGCAACATTGGCCTACCACTTTCCTTGTGTTCCAGGTGAGTCTATGACGCTGCACTGTGACAGCAGACCCTCGAGTACAGCTAGCAGAAGTGTGTCCAAGACCAGGCTTGGTACCTCCATATCATCCATTTTTTTCCATATTCCTTACGTTGTCACATAAAATGATGTGGACGCGTTGCTTGTCTATTTCACACGTGTACAGCATCTCCTCGATTCCCTGTTTTACATGCTGTATGAGACCCACTAAACTAGTGCACGTACCAGCACGTAACTCGAAAGTGGAATAAATGTAATCTAATGCCGAGATCGTAGGGCATCCTGGGGATTCAAAAACTCCAGATGATGAAGAAAAGTCTCATCCTCTACCACAGAGATGAGCTGGTTATCCAGAGCAATTAATTTAATTACCTTCTCTGTAATATTCTATTATACTAAATGAGTAGTATTAGATGCAACTCTTCTCTTACCCCCATGCAAAATGGCCATATTTCAGATGTTACATGTCGCAGTTGGATTGCTTTCGCGTTCTGATTTAAGTTATTTCCACACTGCAGACATTTTATCCACAGGTCTTCGTTCTGCCACAAATTGTGCTGTGACGTAAAAAAAAAAAAAAAAAAAAAAACGGCCTTGGGTCCACGTCCAATATTGACGATCCCCAGTCAGTGGAAAAATGCCCATATCGTCTGAGTCCCGATCCTGCAGATCTCATTGATGCACTGACAGCACGTGTGCACTTCTGACCGGGAAAAGGAGCAACATGGAAGCGGCTAAAGCGATGCCAATGCAAAAATAAAAGGTCCAAAATTAGTCAGATTGGAATTTGCCATGGGCCACCTCGGCAATGCATGTGCATTTGAAGGAAAACACATCTTAGAGGACTCAAATGCACTTCGGTAAGGTAGCTTGCTCCCATGCTAGTAGCTAGCCTATTACTATATGTGCAGACGGAATTTTCTTGCGAAAGGGAATGCAACAATAGTCTATATTATTTGTGTTAAGGATCATGACAGTTTAAAGAGTAATGTTGTCATTTTGTCTGATAATATCATAACAAAATGTATACAGCGTAAAGAAGAGTACTGGAACCCTAGATGGCTTTTGCATAAAAAGCAGAAGTGTACTCTGCAGAAAGCAACTGCTCTCACCGAGTCAGTCTATCATATTATACCCTATTTCCACAAGTTAACCTAGTTCACTGGTGTACTAATGAAGTGTCTGTGAAATGCTTTGGTCAAAATACAATAAGGATGAAGCACAATAGCAGTACATAACAGATTCAATCACCCTGCCAAAACAGCCCTGTTCAGAACAGTCTATTTTGAGTGCCTGTCTCTTAAAATGCAAGTGAGACATAGGTAATCCACCCACTTCTTCCTGGTGGTGTGCTGACACCGGCACACTCTGCTACTGTGACAACAGTCAAAGGTGAACCCTGGGAAACATGTGGCTCCTGGAGGAAACTTTGCTGTCCAACCTTATATGTTTGAACCAGAGTCAGACCCTGAACAAGAAGGAGCTAGCCAAAAAAGTTGTTCAATGTCGACTTCAACAATATGTTTCTGAATGGTGAGTTATGAGCTTCATTTTATTTTTTTTCTTAAAAATGTGTATGCTTGTACGTCGGGTAAGTACGGTAGCTGACTAAATACGGTTGACTGCTTGTTTCTGTAACTCACTGCTTATAAAAATGTAAATTTCTGTTAATTGAGTAAACATAAGTAGCATGCTATTCCCGTTACACAAGTACATTTGACGAGTCCACAATATTCCTCTTCAATCCGAGGTTCGACGATCGGCCAAACCCTCCTTTCCAGCATCTTGAAGTAGACTGCCTGGTAAAGTTTTTTGCAGGAATTTATCTTTTATACATTAGGAAACTCATCCCACTTCAACAAACCTGTCTCTTGCCATTATTTTTATGTCTACATGTCAAACACTGAAAGTACAAAAAACAGCTTATGTACTTTTATTTTTTATAAATACAAGTACAGCAAACAACACACAACTATTCAAAGAACCATTATAAAAAATATTGAATGTACAACTAGTTTTTTATTTCCTATTGTTAAACAGTAGGTAATAAAAATACTAGCAAAAAATGTGGGTAATCATAAATTGTGTCTAAATATAAATGTCAATTTATAACTAAATATGTCCACTCTGTTCAGCCATTACAGATACTTACCGATATACCGGATATTTGTGAGCTGGTGTTGGGGCTTTCTGGGCCGAAGAGTTTGTGTGGCACTGCCCAGCTGTGTGTTGCTGCATATACGTACGGAGTTCCCCGATGCTCAAGGCATCTACATGGGGTTCAGACCAGCTCTTGACTGAACCTCGTCACGTAGTGGTCTATCACCTCCTTCTTGTCTGGCTTTTCGAACTGTGCAGAGAGAGCCTCAGGAATGGAGATCTTCAAAACCTCATCTGCATATGGACCAGGGTCTGGAAAAACCTTCTCAAACACCAGGTCCAACATTTCATTCACGTAATCAGGAATTAGAAAAAGGGAAATACTGTGTTTATCGTGTTTATATATTATTTATTAAAACATAGAGAAAGCCATAGACACTGGTTAATTTATCTTTCTCTTTATCTAATTTATCGTTCCTTCACTGGCTTTGCTGTGCATTCTCCCTTGTTCCACTTTGGAAAATGAAGCCTGAACAGCAGCTCACCAGCTGAGGCTGTTGCCTGTGGATGATCTGTATTTTCATTGAAGTGCAAGGCTGCCAAGTACAGTCTTGGGAGGAAAAATAATAAAATGTTAAATAAGATTGAGAGCACATTGTACACATTGCAAAACATCAGAAAATGGTGATTTTTTTTTCAAATAAATAGCTTTATTTATAACAACTTGAAGAACGCAGGACTCAAATGTCCTCTTATCACCTTTTTGTAATAGGTCAACAGTAGATTGCAGGGGTGCCGCTTAGCGTGGTTGGTAGCGTGGCGACCCATGTGCTGAGGCTGTGCAGCGGACCAGGATTCGGTCCGTTTTCGTTTTCTGTCACACTCTTCAGCGGTTCTGTCCATAAAGCCAGAAAAGGTCAGCACTTTCGCCAGTCTGCAGAAGGCTGGTGTTCCTGTGAAAAAAAAGAAAATGTTTCATATTCTCATTAAGTAGAGTAACACTGCCTATACATGATAATTTGTACACACCTGCTGTAAACCACTTGCTCTTGTCCCTTGAAGTGTGGGTTGGATGAAAACACTGGGGGAAAACAGTATCTTGGTTTAAAATGGGCATCCACTTTGCTACTCTCTCTGGCACCGATGTAGAGGAACCAGCCGTCCAGTTGATGTGGTTTTTAATACTGTGAAGCCACTTGTTCAGTTTCTCACACTCCTTGTTCTGTTTGATCTTCAACAGTTTCTTGGACAGTCCCAACAAGACAAAAAGCTTTAGAGTCTTTCACATATATATATAGCATATATTAATAGTGAACCACCAAATTACTTTGAATTAACATAGAAGAAATTATATAGCTTACAGTCTAAATTGAATTAATAATAGGCTGGAACACATCAATAACTATGTCAGTGTAACAATAAAGGAACTACAGTGATCATAAATACACTTTTTTGCCCTCTCATGTGGAAAAATAAGACACGGAATAATATCTTTTTCCATGTGCCAGACATCATAGTCATGCGTGATATTGGCCTCCCTCAGGAACTTCTGGATTTGGGGGTGACGGTCCGTCACAATACTATATAGTAACACCCCGTTCCTCCAACAGAGCAAGGCTCCTCCTGCAGGCCCTCCATGTGGTAGCTTCCACCTACCTCATTACTCTGTATTATTTAAGAAAGGAGATAAAAATAGATTATTTCAGCTGATAAGAGCTACATTGTAACAGATTACAACAGAGTTTATTTATGGTCTGTCACTCATTTGAACCAGCTGTAAATTAATAACAGTGTTGCTCCTCAGGTCCATCATTGTGTAGCTGCAAAACTTGGCACAATGTCCTTCAAAAGTAAAGTAATTATGTTTAATATATACATTACATTGTATTTATCATTGTGTGTTTATTTATTTTCAAGTTAATTTGTTTATATATATATATATATATATATATATATATATATATATATATATATATATATATATATATATATATATATATATAAAATGATTATTATGACGAGTAACAGAGTATTACATATCTGGTGAGTCTGCTCTCAAGTTACCACCAAGGATGACATTCTGCTGTTCCAACATTGCAGTCTGTGCAGTCTTCCACCTGTGTACAATCGCTGGCTCTATGTACATCCGAGCATGCCTTCTAAATGAGTCATATTGAAATCATCTTCAAATGCACTGCCCGGAAGGTACAGACAGTACAGGCACCCTCACTTTCTCAGAAATACCACTTGTTTTTCTAAAAGAAATTCACAGTATGTATATAAATTTAGCTACATAATATGCTATATTACATTACTTTATCATAGTTAAGTCCAAATATAACACCTTTTCAAGCTTGAAGAAAGAGGCACCAGTGGCATACACTGCAGTGGACAGCTGGAGGTTCCCAGCAGGAGTGCTCCCAACAAAAGGTTGGCTATTCCACCCTCTCGAGAACTCACAATGCAGACACTGCTGTTCCACAGAGAGGAACGTGCCTAACCTTCTTGTCTGCATGTCACATTCCCGCTTGCACACAGGGCACACCTGAAACAGCTCCATTAGGCACTTCTCATACACAATGTCAGTGGGAGTCTTATGGACAGGGATAGAAGATTCCATTCTGCAATAAACACAACACATTGACAGAAAATTAGTCAAAGGCAATCCTAGAAGAGCTACAATAAGTAGAGGAATGTAGCACAAATTAATAAAATGTTTAAGTTGAAAGATCAAGTAACTCGTCACATTTGCTGACTCTGTCAAGGTGTCTGCAGGGTCATATGTTGAATCATGTGGCTCTGTGATGTCAACAGAACTGCCTTCTAAAGGGTTCTCGTCTTCTTCTTCCTCCTCCTTCAGTTCTGTGTGTTGTCTCTTACTTGGTCTCTTTATTGGTGTAGATGGCATAGGCGGTGGTACAGCTGAGGTGCCAACACCAACGTCAGTACAGGAAACAGTTTTCGATGTGCCTTTAAAACAAACTAACTGAACAAACTGATATTGTTACTCATTAACAGTACACAAGCAGAAGAAATCACATCACCTAATAAAGTAAATTCTGGTCAACTAACCTGCACTTCTGAGTTGTGTTCCAATTAAGTGTGTTTTTGGTGGGTCTCTGCTCATACTAGCAGCGACACACATAAGCATAGTACTTACTGAAAAGCATGCACGTTTGACATAAAACAGAGGAACATACTTTCCCCAGCCACAAAACACACTACAGTATGTTTTACCAAGTCATCCTCCTGCACTGAGATACTGGCAGCGGGGGTAAAATTGCTTGGCAATTCACAGCACAAACTTTGTGTGAATCTCCATAAAAAATAGCAGCAGGAAAGAATATAGAGACATCTGCACCAGCTGGCTTCATATATTATCCGCACCTTATAAGTTTTAAGTGCATATTGCACACATGTAACAAACAGAATAACCACATTAGCGTCATCGAGGCTCCAACAGCTAACAGCAGTTAGCATTAGCTAGCTTTACACGAACAATGAAAAATAAAGCATAACATTTTTAAAAATACTTGCAGTTGCTTCCTCTGCCGGCTCTCCACAGACAGTTGGTACTGCTTCCACTTTCAGTCACTCAACTACAAGGCATGTAAGTTGCAAGAAAGGCTCAATATCTTCTGTGGCACGAACACGAGCATGTAGTCCACCATTGTTGTTGTTGTTGTTATGAAACGTTGCGGGGTTCAGAGGTCAGAGGCTAGAGGTCGAGGGGTGGGGCGTTGGCATCATCATTTCGGAAAGTATGCGGATTCGCCATCCACATGAAAACGGGAGGGCTGCGTTTTCGGATTTCTCCACCCTGAGACCCGTTTTCAAAGAAGTGCGTTTTCAGGCGCTGCTTTTTCAGGATCCATGTGAACGGTCAGCCAAAGCGATGCAATACGTGTGCGTTTTCACAAAAGAGCGTTTTCGTGAGGACGGCCCCTTAGAGGGTCAAGGCGGAGCTCCGCTACACAACAAGGAGGTAAACTTCCTGAAAAGGTAGTGACATTCGCGGTCCAAGGTCACAAACTGAAGTGTGACATCACAGGTGGTGCGAAGTCTACATTGCGTGTTTTATCTCCTGTATTTTGACTGAAGCAACCCACAAAAACATGACTGAGCCATCTTTTTTCAACCTTTGCCTTCTGATAGGCCCTCTAGAGTCCCATATGTACATAATCAAATTAAAAAGTTGGTGATGCTCAAAGACATAAGGCCACTTTCCATCGTTGATGGGGAAGGATTTCAACAAATGACCCCGAGTGTGTGAAGGAGAGGTTTCGCAGGTCCTTCCTTCCTTCCTGCTGCTGTCAGACTGTGCAATCAACACTGCTCCATATAGACCTCACTCTGTACTCTGCACTGTGCAATAGTCTGTACAAACTCATGTAATTACCCATATTTATTATACATATATAAAATCTGTATATAAAAAATGACTGTCCATTCTTGCTTTATATCATGTAAATATGTATATATGTCAATCCAATTCTATTTTCTTTTCTTTTTAATTATACTGTCTATTTTATATTGTCTATTTTATATTGTCTATTTTGTTATTGCTCTTGCTCTTGTAATATCCCGAGACTGCAGTGAATTTCCCCGTCTGTGGGACATTAAAGGATTTCTGATTCTGATTCTGATTCACAAGTTCAACCCTGAGTATACACTGCCATCCAGGAGACCCTCTCAGACGGTGGAAGGAAAATGAGGGTTGTTTTCCCACTCTGTCTAAGCTTGCAAGGTCTTTTCTGTGCATTCATGCAACGTCCACCCCAGAAGAGCGAATCTTCTCTGCACCTGGAAATATCTGCTGTCAGAAGAGAGCAACCCTCACTCGAGACCACTTGGAGATGCTGACTCTACTCAGTATGAATACACTGTGATTGACCTGTCACTTCATAAAGTTGCATCTTGCAACTCTTGAATCTTTAGACCAGAGAATGTTTGTTAAACAAACTTTATGTTATGCATGCTGATTGTTATGCACAAAATGCACTTTTGTTAAAGGAAAGAAAATTCATTTTATTGCTGCTGTCACTTAAATAAATATAATAAGTAAGACACATTGTTTTTTGTGCAATTCATAATCTGACTAGTCAAATTGCTGTTACAGTAGTCGATGACTAGTCGACTATCAAAATAGTCCCTGCATAGCATTAATATATCCATATGTAAATGTAAAAAAAAAGTGTGGAAGTAGTAATACAAATACTACAACTCGTGTTTATGATGATGATGAGAAAATACGTAATTATAGAGGAGGTTTTGGACCACATGCCTAGAAGAAGCAGCAAAAAATGGGGAAATGTTTTGGATGCGGTGATCTGATCCAAAAGTGTTATATCATGGACAGAATTGACTGGTCAGAGGTTCACACTCGTATGATTTGGTGAAACGTGTCACTGCATCACTTAACGTTTCAGACATTTAAAGACCTCTGGAGAGGGACACATTTTTAAAAACTATGGCTGATGTAAGCATACCTCTCTCTGTTATCCTGAACAATATGGTGCAATGGGCTATTGCAGAATATAAAGGAGGCAATGACACATCTAATGAGATGAGTCAACGAAACTTGTAAAATGAGAAAAAGGCTTGACCTGATTGACTCACACATATCCAACAGCCCTCTTTGGACACCTGGGTTGAGGGTTTTTATGTACAGTTTTTAACAGTATTGTGAAATGTTTTAATTTATTGCATGCTATGTTCATGTACTAATGATGTAATTTGTTGTTGTTTATTTACACTATTGTGATTTTCCATTTATGACCGAGAGGGTCTTCTTTTTATTTTTCGAAGAAAGTGTATAAATGAATAAAATAAATGAATAAATAACAACACTAGTTATTTCTAAAGTATTAAATGTGTTTTAGTAGTTATCCATAAGAACTTGTCTCCTGTTTGATATCTCAATAACTGAATCCAAAAGAGAAGATAAAATGAGATTAACCATAAGGTTACTGGTGATAAAAGGCTTGATCTGCAAGACAAGAAACATGGGTTGCACAGGTAGGGATGCGGGCAGCTTGAGGCTGATGGCAGTTGGGTTGATTATTCGATCCACCTCAAAATGGTGGCCAATGATGCGTTGAGCCAGCTTGCAGGACTCCACATGCAGAGGGAGATCACACAAGGAGAGCCACACCTTTGTCCCAGTTGATTTTGGGGAACAGGGACACTTTGACAGCCACGGACTCTGCTAGGTGGAGCAGCTATTTGAGTCATGGGCCAACCTCCAAACCCCACTACACTAGCCTTAGTCTCATTTAAGGTTGAAAAATGAGTTATTTAATACTGACCCATTAGTTGTTAGTTGTTAGTGTTTATAACAATAGTCTGTGCCAGCATTCATTTGGATTTTTGTAGGCTTACAATACTTGCCCAGAATGATGTTATAAGCTACTGAGCTAAGACCTCGTTCCTTTGCATATTTAGAAAACACTTTAGTACAGGTTAGCAAGTATCTCACACTATCGTTTTCGGTAGAATATTCACATATATCTGCTAAATTGATCTGGAGCTGTTTGTTGATGCTGTTTACCAAAACCCCATTCATAGGGAAATGTTCTACTGCTTGGGCATGAAGTGTATAGACATCCTGTCTCATTACAAAACATTAAACATCTGGTAGCTTCGGTGCCACCCCTGTAGAATCCCTGACAGAACTGCGAAGCTTATGAACTCTTACATACCTCCAGGATGAACTGGATCATAATATATTATAGATAAATAATCTTTTGCAAAAGGCTTTTCCTGATAGAGATGAGACAGAAATTATTTCGCAGTTTTGTTAATCACACATATACACACATTTAACATCATATAAATGTAAATGTGTGTTTGCACACAATAATTATACAAAGGATATAACACAATATTAACAAAATTTGTTATTAGTAGTCAGCGTGTCTGATGATTTTCAGAAAAATAAAATTGTGTAAATGCTGGAAAAACGATTAGCTAACATCCGATATAGCTCTGGTCCAGAAGCTCCGACCCACTGAGACACATAAACAGTCTCAGAAAAACTAGGTTGGTCAAGGTCTGAGCAGACAGCAGAATGAAACAGCTTCCAATCTTTTACAGACATACATACACTCTGTGTTTCACCACCCTCAAAATCCTCGGCCGCATGACTGCCAACACTCAACATGAGTCTTCCATTGCGATATTTAACAGAGTACCATACCAATTTAAGCCCTCAAATTCAAGATTTAATTCAGACACCGACATAGTAGTAAGGTCTCCTGCCACACATCTCTTTTTGGGACAGGAGGAGCCCAGGATTGGTACACCTGGTCTGGTATAGGTAGACATACCATCAATGTTGCATGCTTGGTCCAGATCCATGCATCCACCATTTGCCATGTCTGTGAAGGGTCCCTTGATGTTGCTAAAAAGAAATTAAGCTTAAATGGAAACAAATGAACTGTGCTTATCTAAACTGAGAGGCTCTGCCACAGTTTCACAATCGTCCATCCCATCACAACTCCATTTGACTGCAAATGAGAAAATACGCTGACATTTCACTTAAATTTGTCTTTAATGATGAAAACATAAATAACATTACCTGCAGCGATCCTCCAGCAGCAAAAACAATAAAAATATCTCTCCTTTTAACATGTGCATCTTCGCACAAGTAACTTAATTGATTATGTAAAACTCTTGACTCGCCGATAGTATTGGTTTGTATTTCCTCTTATTTAATGTTCTGTGTTCTTCTATATATAGAGGTACATATACATAAGGTCACACACGCAGTCCAGATTCATACAGTAAAATGGTTTGGAGTGAAACAGCCATCAACCTGATAAATCCTGAGATCCTGTCAAAACGCTTTATTTCAGAGGAAAAAATATTCCACTATAACTAGAATTATAAAATAACTGAAAGCAGCCTCTCCGATCAGAAGAGTGTTATGAACACTATCTGAATGATGTGCCTTTTAAAAAGCAGAAAAACACACTGCATCATTGACATTACCAGCCTTCTATTTGTCTATGGCGTAGTCCCTGTCTGACACTCAAGATAGCTGGGCACCAGCAATGCTCCTGACCACACCTCATTTTAAGACCAACTCCCAGGGTGCACAGAGGGGTGCAATTGTATTGTAATTGGAGCATGGTGTGAAAATGACAACTGCGTCACATGAAATAAGCAATAACATATGCACTGCATGCCACTTACTACAGGCGTAAGACACAGCCCATTCTGTTAACTGTGAGATCCTTGTGTGAACAGTTTTGGAGCAGCAATGGAGTTTTCCATTACCTAATTAGAGAACTCATCAGGGTTGTTCTGTGAATGCTTTATTCATTATCCAGAGGTACATTTAATGGGCCAAAATCATTTAGATGCTCATTATCGAACCTGGCATCAGATCATATTATCCTGCTGTTTTGATCTTTCTGAGGGATAGAAGTGTAAAGAAAGACTCTGAGAGTTGGGTGAAAACTAACAACGTGCCAGATCAGCGCTTTGATTAGACACTGAAGGATCGCCTCTCACAAAGACAACTGTCATCACTCTGCTGTGTTTCCAAGGACTCCCATGAGTCTCCTGCACAAAAAAAATTGTCCACCCTGCATTGCAGTCAGACCCTCTATCCAGGGTTAACCTCACTTTAATGGCCAGTCCAACCTTTGATAGCTTCCCCGATGCCAACAGCAAAGAGGACGATGTGGAATATCCATTCTCCAGTCTGATGTCTAATGTGCAAACATGGGTGGGAGCCCTCTTGATTGGCAAGCTAAACTCAATATGGTGTATCAAGGTCATCATTAATAAAATGCTGTTGACTCATGTTTGTCATAGATCCACTGTAACTGCTAATAATGGAAGAAAATGGGATTAAAAAATGGATATGAATAAAACAATTAGTGGTAGGCACAAGGTATTGCCTCATGTTTGTTTTTTGTTTTTTTGTTCTTCTCATATTTCATTTGTTTGATATGCATAATGGGGTCACCATGATTGGCTTACCCTAAAAGAAAAAAGAGTGACAGAAAAACAGGATATTAAGAGAATAAGAGTACAAAACACAGCACAGAGTTAATTCCAACTGCAGTCGTCCATGTTGTTAAGCCATGCCATGAGAAAACCAAAGCCAATAGTGTGTTTGTCTGTCTCTCAACACTTAATGACTTCCCTTTGCTGTCTGTGGCTCTCAGCCCCAAGCCCACTGGATCCTATTGAAGGTGTAAAGTCACAAATATGGCTGGTTATATTATTCTTAAATATAGTACTGACCAAAATGTGTTCATTGCACCAGTTTCAAAAACTGTAAAGAACTCCATCACTGAACTGGTCAGGTTTGTGCTCCCTTTTTTCTTTTTTTTAATTAACCTTTATTATATTGTTTTTGTTTGAATTAGAAAACATGTCCAAATGTTTGACTATTTTATTAATTTTAAGTACTTGTAGAGCTGAGATTTAAAGCTAGGGTCAGTAATGTTGTTCAGAAACACATTTTGTTATACTTGGTGAAATGGTCCTGCTGTCCTGAGAGTAGTCTATAAGGCTACGTGCACAAGCATAGTATCAAACTTCTGGTTGGGCTTGTCGGCTTCCGGTGATCAGCTGGTCACAACAGAAATGGCAAGCGGGTTGCCCTTTTCCTGGTGTCTCATAGATTCACCGACAATAGGCATCAGCGATGTCCATAGGATCATCATTGCCCTGTCCCAAACCTCAAGAAGCAAAAGGGGCAAGAGTTTTAAAATGTACATATTATCGCACATTCATAACTACGAGGGAAAATATCTGATAGCTGCTAGCAGACTAGCTGCACCAAGTACCAGCTAGTGTTTTTGTTTACAACACATAACTTACTTGTTATCAATACAAATATTTTCATATTGAACTATTAAATATTACATATGCTTCTATCAGTTTCCATGAAAGATCTGGAAATAGGAGAGATAGTCGTCAGGGCATTGTGTTACAGGTCACTGATGAAAAAAGAGCAGCCTCACAGCTTGAGTGTATGGTGATGCTAACGAATGAATAAAATAAGATAAGATAGCTTATCAGCCAAATAACCCAGTGTTATTGATGTTCACGGGGATTAGCAAAGGTAAGTTACAGTATAACATGTTTACTATACCTTGCTTGTCCCCCCCCCCTGGGTTTTTGCTTGCATTATTTATTATGTTGCCTGCTATGAGTTACGAGCTACATTATGGGCCCAGTGTTCCTGACGTTCCTGGGGGCTCGTCTAGGTTACAGTTTAGTGAATGGTGACTTGAAAATAGTGACTAATATTGGAGTAAGCACTTTATAAAGGTAAGTTTACCTAGCTGGTCCCCACTGGGTGAAGTTTTTCTTACTCATTGTTTAATTTGCTCCTTCAATTAAGCTGCAGTCTGTAAAAGGTACTACTGAAATTCAAGAGAAAGCCATATGGCATAATATTCAGCACATTAATCCAAACACATAGCTCAGAATATTATATTTTTACCCAATTTCAAAATGTCAAGATGGCCGCAAGTGACGACTGTTTTTAGATTAAATTTCACATTAACAATGGATAATGTGTGATAGAAACATACATTTTGGTACAGTTTATAGCCAGAGACATGTGGAACATGTAGAGAGATCAAGACTTTTCCATATGGTGGCCTTTTTTCAAAATGACTGCCACTGACAACTGTTTTTAGATGAAATTCCACATTAATAATAGATAATATGTGATAGGAACATCAAATTTGGTACAGTTATAGCCAAAGATACAGGGAACATGTGGAGTGATCAAGACTTTTCAATAGTGACAACTGTTTTTAGATGAAATTCCACATTAACAATAGATAATATGTGATAGGAGCATCAAATTTGGTACAGTTACAGCCAACGACATGGGGAACATGTGGAGGGATCAAGACTTTTCAATATGACAAAAATTATATGTGGAGGCATGATACATTTTTAATATGGCAGCCATTTTTCAAGATGGCCACCAGTGACAACTGTTTCTAGATAGATAATATATAATACATAATAATATATGCAATATAAGCATCAAATTTGGTACCGTTATGGCCAAATACACTAAAAAATTATCAATATGGCGGTCATTTTCCAAATTAGCTGACAGTGACAGCTGCTTTTTCATATTAATGATGGATATAATGTGATGTTGATTATATATCAATGATATATGTTGGATTTATCTGCATTGCACTTGGGAACTATCATGATGGCAGTCAACGAGCAAAAAATGGTAGTTGCAATGAAGTTGCATAGATTTCTCTGATTTGGATGATCTTTGTGTCGTTATATTTTTCTGGATCTGAAGTAAAGTAAATGAACATCAGAACTGTTCAGAAGCTGCAATTCAAGACTCAAAATATGTGATAGTCTAAGTAGGTCCAGTGCGGGAAAGTCTATTTAGCACTCCCCTTCACAGTAACAGAGAGCTGTGCATTCTAAGGCAGCTTTTTTGCACCTGCACCACCTAACACAACCCTTCTTACATTGACAGGAGACAAGTCCATAGCTGGACTGGCTTGCATCATGCAGGCATGTCCAGAAGGGTGCATAATAACCCTCAGATGTCTTTGACCAGCCCCATTTACATGGTGAAGGTAGCTCTGGTGTAGGTACCAGCATCTGACCCCACACATGTCCTCCTCGTTAAACTGCTCTCTTGACATGTTCTTCTAGGGCAGACTTTGTCGGTGGGATAGACAGCACATTCTGTTTTTTCACAAATAACTTCCTCCTTGCAGTGTCTATTTCTGTGCATTGGCTGGTTCGGTCATATAGCAGTATAACAAACCTCTCAATTGTAGCTATAACATCTTGTGATATGTTATCTGGGGCAGAAGATACTTTTAACAGGGCATTTGTAAGTTCTGGAAAGACAGTCCATACAGCCCATGCAGTCTTCTTCCCATGGCCAGCAAAGCTGGATACAGTGTCACAGCCGGTTAGTGCATGGAACACTGGAAGTGCTTGTAACTTCTCAGGCCCCAGTCCTGCTACAATTTCATGGGCTGCAAGGTATCGAAAACCCTTTCCAGTTCCAAATGCCAACCATAGCTAGGGCTGGAGACCCTGAGCAACTGCCACAGCCAGTACCACAACATCAGTATCAACAGGTTGTATCATCATTTTCTGATGGCTATTTCTTGTTGCATGGGCCATATGTAATAACATTCTACTGTCAGCTTCCTCATGTGTAGATGGAGCAACTGAAGACAGATCATGAAGTGGTGGCTTTCTGAGGACATCTACATCATTTGTGACAACAAGCTGTTTGTCTTCCAGCACAAATTCCCTGAGCAGAGCCTCTGAGAGTAAGGTGAACATGTCAATGCTTCTTCTGCCTTGACTTCCTGAGATGCACAGAGATTCCAGTCTGTCTTAGATGTAGACCTTTGATCAACAAGATTCACAACTTTAAAGTTCTTCGCTACACTACCCTACACCTAGTCTGATCGTTCATCCAGTGACATTTAATTCCTGTGCGATCTGTACACCTTCCAGGAAACTAAATGAAAGTCATTTAAAGCCCTGTTACCCTTGGTTCGGCTCTCCTGAGCTGGCACTTCCTGTCTATTTAGGTGCGGCTATCTAGCTACATCATGTCAACAACAGCTAGATGTGGGGCTAACATTAGATAGCATTTAGAAAACTTAACTACACTATCACTAAACTACCACAAATAAGCGAAGCTTTATAAAGCAGAGTGTATTAGCCGTCACTGAACCCAATGCCAAGTTTCACAGCAGTGGTGTCACCAGTGTGCCCTGGTTGTGCTTTGACATCCACTCTATTTTGGACAATTTTATGTCATGGAAATGTGAATGTACACAAATCTACAGAGAATAACTCTAACCCTAACTAATATCCAAATTAGATAAATGCAACTGTATTGAAAGCACTGTTTTCCTAGGCGACCAGACATGCTCACCATCTTGAACATTTTTGGTAGTTGGCTGCCGTCTTTGCCACCATATTGAAAAAGGAGTAATTCAAATGTAGGCTCCCAAGTGCTATGCTTAGTAGATAAACCCAACATATATCCTCATATTATTTATGTCCATCCTTATTTTGAAAATTGATCTAAAAAGAGTTGTCACTGGCAGCCATTTTGCAAAATGGTCGCCATATAAAAAATGTATGATGGGTCCATATCTGTATCGTTTTTCCTTTGTGTCTTTGAGCATAACTACCAAATTTAATGCTTCGATCTCTTATTATCCATTGTTAATATGAAATTTTATCAAAAAACAGTTTTCACTGTCATTTTGAAAAATGGCCACCATATTGAAAAGTCTTGATCCCTCTACATGTTCCCCATTTCTCTGGTTATAATTGTACTAAATTTCATGTTACTATCACCTATTATCCATCGTTAATGTGAAATTTAATCTCAAAACAGGCGGTCGCTAGCGGGCATCTTGAAAATGGCCACCATATTGAAAATTTGTCGTGCCACCACAATTTTGTTCTATATGTCTTTGGCTAGTACCAAATTTGACGCTTTTATCATAAAATGCACAATCCTTATATAATTTCTAGCTAAGCTGCCCCACTACAAGGAAAAGAAAGCCTGAGGCAGAAAAGGCTGCGACAAAAAAGGCTCTGGATAATGAGAGAAGTCTACTAGGAGTCAACATTGGTGCAGCGTTTGAGCGGTGGAGACAACTGGGGCATGTGAAGGGCCTGCAAAGTGATGCAGAGGTTGCCCTTTTTCTGTTGGACAGGTAATGATTTGTTTTGTTTCAGGTGGATTTGTTATTTTCATGAAATATGTAAGGTTTGCCAACTTGGCTACATTTGTAGCTCGTATTAGCCCAATGCTAACATTAGCTTCCTTGTGTGTTGTTTTTAGCCATGAGAATGGCTAATGAGTTGGCCCAACAGTCTGCTGCGTTGCGGCTCCAATCCGGTTTTGCTCCGCCTTCCGGCAATCCCCATCAGTTGCGGTTTGAGTCCGCCATGGTGCAGTACAGTACACAGCTGGCCTCACGAGGCCAAGGAGTTCCCCCGATAATCACATAATCACTCGTGACCGCAATTGTTGGTCTGTGTTATTAAAAATAACAACACAAAGTTGTTCCGACCGAAGGATCAGCAGAAGAGCTTGTGTTTGTCTCTTTTTTGAGATTTGTGTGCTAGTGTCAGCACGGAGTGTTTTATTTTGAAAAGTAACCGGATGTTGTTTGTACTTTCAGCACTTGACTTCTTGTCTGCTCCGTGCTAAATTCAGCTGAATTGCTGTGTCGTGCTCCGGCATCTCCTTCTCCCTGCTGAGTCCCACTGCCAGATGTGTGTTCAAGTTTGTGGGGGCGTGGCTTTGGACGGAGCACTGAAAGGATTGGGGGGGGACTTAGAGGAGGTGCCACTTTCAAATCTTGC
Organism: Acanthopagrus latus; assembly: GCF_904848185.1. Classification (NCBI taxonomy): domain Eukaryota; kingdom Metazoa; phylum Chordata; class Actinopteri; order Spariformes; family Sparidae; genus Acanthopagrus; species Acanthopagrus latus. Next base: position 1,997,147 of record NC_051052.1, on the reverse strand, counting down.
GAGCTCTCCAGGATTGCAGACCCTAGCTTTAAGGCAAATTATGTAATCACTTTTATAAAATTGTTGTGGTAACTGTTTGAGAAAGTAAACTATTTACACATTCTGAATATAACATATCTCAATCCCAACAATCAATTACAAAAGTCATAATATGACACACTATGACGACTGGATGTCAGCAAGCTTCATTCCAAAAGTTTAACCAGATATTGCATATTACATATTATTGCTAACTTGACCATGGCCTTCACTGATTCTATTGTGGAAGTCATAGTTTGTACTATAAACTACTGACCATACAGCCATATTTGAGTTAGTTGGTTTGGAGTTAAAAACGTATTGGAAGGATATGTCTTTTATCTTTGTTTAGTGAGTCATCTCCTCACATCATGCCTTGAGGAATATGGAATCTACCAGCATGTAGACTATAAAAAACTTGGGGGAAAAGACTGTTTTAGATCCTGGCTGAGTTGATGAGTCCTATCTCCTTTAATTTCCCATCAAAGTATCAGTAAGATCACTCGTTTCCCAAATTAAACATCATTCACTGGTAACTTATTCAAGAGATTCCAATTAGCTGAAAAGTGGTTCTTCATGATTGTGGCCCCCCTCCCTTCCCATTCAAATACTTTAAAGAAAGCATTAAAGGAGAAAGCTCCCCCTCACCACCCATCCTTCTTTATCCAGAGTATGTGTGCTACTGCTAGTGAGCTCTATCAAGTAGTATAAATCTTTAATTTTGGAGATCAGCATTAATGGCTGAAACAGCCTCAGATCTGGGCTTCACTCCCTTCTTTCATCCTCTGCTATAGGAATTCTAGGAGGAGGGGGGCTACACGATCTTTTACACTGATAAGTACACAAATTAGCTGCTTATCAGTTGATCTCCGTACATGATCCTTAAGAAATCTTTTCAAAGACAATAAGGCCTGAGCCTTTTCCTCTCGCTGAACTTCCCCTGTCGCCCACATACACTAAGCTTCACCTTTGTACCTCAAGCTCTGTGGCAAGAAGGAAGTTTAATTATCATTAATGTGTTTAAGTTTCCTGTGTTGCCCATTTTTATCCAAATTAAGTTGGCTAGAATAAACAGGGAGGCAGATAGATATACTAGGTGGAGAGCATTGAGCACTGCAAGGCTGATCTTGTTTTCATGTATGCCCAATCAAGCACAAGACACATCATGTTGCTGTCCTATCATGACTTCTTTTGCAAAATGCAAGCAATAGTTATTCTCCAAGCTATTTCATAATGTTGCTGTTGCCCTGTATTTCTCTACATTAATGAGTGCAGGCTGTGGAATTAGGCTGGGCACTGCCTGTTAATAGGGCCTCTGAAAGCTGGAGAGTGACTGCAGCTCTCGTTAGCTGAGCCGGCGGCTATTGATTGCGGTAGGCCACTGGGGGCTCCCTACCTGCGGTTGACTTTGTACTTCTTCAGGAGTTGTAAGGGTCTGCTGAACAACAGGGACCACGCACATCTCAAACAAGGTCTATGAAAAGCCTATCAATTAGGCTTTGAAGGTCAAGCAAACTCTCCCCCCGTGCTTTCTGTCTCCCCACACTTGCTTGGTCTTGAGAAAGCAGTATCTCCTCTGCTCTCTCCAAAATACATCTGAAGACTCCATTCAATTAAATATCTCTCAGCTCCAGCTGCTCCCTAAGTGAAAGGTCAACTAAGTCCAGGAGGCTAAAAGAGAAAGGCTTGGCTTCTTCACAACCGCTCCCCACAACAAAGCCTCCCCCAAGCAGGCGCTCTCGCTCTTAATGATACCCACTGGTCAATCGCTAACTAGCAGTGACAGTTACCCCCAGAAGCACCACTGCAGACCAGAGCCAATCGATCAGGTGAAAAAAAAATACTTATAATGATAACCTGCGGACATAATGTCAAGCCCTTGCACTGTCCCGATTGGTTGACATTCAGGTAGATAGTGGGGAGAGAGAGCTGTCCAGACATCAAAAGCGAGTTGCAGCAGTGAGCTGCCTTGCTCTCTTGCGCCCACTGAGGTGGGTTAACCCTCTCACATGAACTCTAATTATCCACACTGTGGCCTCAGGGAGTCCCTGAGGGATGGCCGGCGAGCTCGCCAATACACACACTCAATAACCATCAACACAAACACCACCTAATTGAGTCAAATTGGGCCCCAGTATTTAAGATTAAGTGCAGCCATGTTGAAAACCAACTGTGTGTGTGTGTGGACCCAGGGAATGCCACCAGTTTCTAGGGCAGCGGTGGAAATGATTTAAAAAAAAAGAAAAGCATTTAAAAAAAAATTAAGACGCAAATCATGGCAAAATTTTTCCAAATGTTACTTAACCATTTTACATTTTTGAATATGGTTTATCTATTGTACATTCCAGGAAACCTGTAGTTACTAATTATTTCAATTAGCCAATCAGCAGGTCCAGTCTGCTATCAATCACAACACACACACTGAGAGAGACTGCTCACACACAACTAAGAGGATGAGAGACAGATCAGCAAATATATATACAATAATGACTCAGGGTCATAACACTAGCTGGTAATTAAAAGCTAACTGCTAGTAAACATAAAGAGTTGCCTGTATTACTTAGCTGTGAAAATGAAGATTGGTAACAATTATAAATGTGTTTATTGTATTTCGTGGGAGGAAGAAATTTATAACGTATCCTCTGAGTGAGTACTTACTGGAGGTCAGCCATTGTGTGCTACAGCTGAGGGTTGGAAGGTAGGGGTGACTTTGCGGGGAATCCAATTTTGTTTTTCCTATAGTAGGAGGGCTGTGTCCCCCTTGTTCCCCCCGGATGATCAGAAAATGTGTCAGTCATGAATAAGAGTAGTCAATGTACCCCAAAGTTAAAATGTTTGTTGATGAGTGGCATTTTGATAGAAAATTGAACAAGAAAGAATTCATAAACTCAGCCAGGATGTAAATCAGAATTTTTTTTTCATCGTCTATACATCTATATAAATTCTATCCCAAGTTTTATTTCATTCCAAAATTATCCTGCCTAAGTACTGCAGAGTTGTGCAACCCGCCATCTCTTATTGGAATGATAGATTTTAAAAAGACGTGACAGGACCCTTAACCTTTGCTACAATCACAATATATATAGAATGTGTCACTGATGTGACACTTACTTGCAAAATGTGACTGATTTCAAGGGGGTATTAGTAACAGGCTGTATTCATAAAGGGTCTACTAAGAGCTGATAGAGATAGAGATGAAAATCCAGGGGAATTCTTTGAAATTTGACCTTCTCTATGAATTTTTCCCTAAAAATTTGACGAGATATTAGTAAAGAAACATTTATTCACAAAGCCCCTTAAACGAGCTCCTAAGGTGAAAATCTGTGAGGAGAAGGGAGGAGGACTTTTAAGAGCCTTAGGAGTTTCTTTAGTAAAGGATATAATACTGGAAAAACAAAGAGGGAGGCAAAATAATGAAATTAATGAAACGCTACAGATTAGATTATGCAGGGATAATGTTTCTGGATGATCCCATGAAACACAAAAACAAGCAGCATCAAACTTATATCCTTATGTAACAAAACGCTCTACAAACAGTTACAATTTCTTGTCTATTGTCACCCCTTTTGTTTTTTTTACTTACACTCCTCCCTGGTGTGCTCCTTTTGTTACTATTTTAACTCAACATCATGTCTTAATAGAGATCTAATTTGATGATATTAGGCCTATTGACTTGACTGTCCTTTTTTTATTATTATTTTGTTTCGTTGAGCAACCATCATAGATTTAAAAGAATGTGTCATGCCCAACAATGGGGTTCCTTACTCAGAGATGCTTTAAGGAGTTACCTAAATCACTCTTAAGATAGGACTCCTTGCTGGATGTTTTTAGGCTAAGTTAGGAGCTCTTTGATATAATTCTCAGAACGTTTGTGAAGACAGGCCCAGATGATGTATCCCAAAGACTTTGTTGATCTCCTGACTTTATCTAGTGCTGCCATGAGACTGACTTTTTTTTACTTTTAGTATCTTGACAATAATTGGATCTATTTTCATTAACATTCAACAAATATTCCTGTCAGAGGATGAATCCTCTAGATCTTGATGATCTTGATGAACTATTCCCAACACCATCATCAGGTCAAATTTTCACTGATTTCCAACACAGTGGTTAAATGCTGATATGCAACTGTTAGCATGCTAGGGTGCAAAACTATGAAAATGTACAGTAAACTTGCTTCACATAAGCACATGAGCATTGACATTGTGAGCATGTTAGCATGCTGATGTTAGAAGTTAGCTCAAAGTGTCTCACCCGTGCACACTCACATTCATGAGTGACAGTGGCCCTGAAGCAAGGCTGACTGCAAAATAATGCTTGGTCATCCGGAATACAAGTTAAAGCAAGCTTAACTTACTCCAACAGGTCTTTCTGAATCATATTTCATTGTCTCACTGGTACCTTAAAACAACATTATTGGGGGCAGCTGGGGTTTAGGAAGTAAACTAGATTGCCCAGCAATTGGAAGGTCATTGGTTTCATTCCCCAGGTCCCCCAGCTGCACGTTGAAGTACGCTATAGCAAGATATTGAACCTCAAAATGCTCCTGATAAGCAGGGTCGCACCTTGCATGGCAGCCTCTGCCATTCATGTATGAATGTGTGTGTGAATGGGTGACATTTGTATTTTGTGGAATTTGTTCCCCATCGTTTCTGAGTGTAACATAACTGTCGTAGCCCTCTCACAAATGTCTGGTTTTTGTAACAATTTGTGAGATATAATGTAACATTATATGCTGAGTAAACCTGTGATAAACATTTTTGCCCAACAGCAAAGTTTTCACAAGAACTTCACACAACTCACAACAGCTACAGCACACCAGGCTACCATAACCTGAACCAGAGACAAAAACATCTGGCTAAAATATGCTAAAGGCTAAATCTCAGTTGAAATCGGTTGACTTGGTTTATGATCAGAAACTAGTGACACCTTAACCCTTAACACCCAGCCAAATATCAAGCAAGCACTATAATTTAAGACATAATTTATAACTTAATCCATTTAATAATACTTACTATTCAACAAGTCAAGCTTGGTGTCTGTTGTGTAGCCTTTTATTTGGCACAGCTGTCACCAGTGACTAAAAGCAAGTCTGTGATTCTTGTCGATTGCCCCCTGCTGGGTCAGTGTCTCTTTTGTCTTTTGTCTTCGGTCTCTTCACCTCTGTCATGGCTGAAGAGGCTGCTGAGTCAGTTTCTACAAAAATTTCATCAAGTGTAATCAAAATCATGGATAGTTCTGTGTGTGATGTACTGCACTGGGATCTTACCCACTCACCAAAGTACTGTGGAGACGCGATATGTGGGCTTGAATAACTGAGACACCATTCACCCTGTTTTAAGTCACTATACCATCACAAACATATTGAAGCTGTTATATGAAGTTAAAAGGTTGCTTTAAACAACACACTCCACAACGCAGACCCCTGCATTCTTTTAACATATGTTTGTTTTTGGTCTGAATGATTTCAGAATTATCTGAAAGGGATACAGCCCAAGAATACATGCTTTTGTAGGTGCAGACTGATTAATACACTACATAGAAATAGCATTTAAAAAAACACCACAGTATGTGATCAGCACTGATGCAATATATACATTGCCAATGTATACATAATTCTTTACTTTACTGGATATGATCCTACTTGTGCAAACACCAACACGGTTCTAATTGTAGGCGGACAATTGGAACTATACATTTCCCAAAAACCTCTGAGCTCAAAATACTGTACCATTTCCATTGATCTGTCTGGTTTAAAACCTGGTCCCCTTCTCAGATTCAAGTCGAAGTCCCATTTTTGGATATGAACCGGACAGACGCATGACTCCAGTTGATGTTGAGAAAGTGCTGGGCTGGGCCACCCCAAGCTCCCATCAATAGGTTATGGATTGTCAGCCAAGCAGGAATAAGACAGGATGGCTGCCGCTGCTTCCCTGATTACAATAGCAGACTGAAGGAGTATGCAGCAAGATGCTAAGAAGCCAGTTGGATCCCTTACACACTTCCTCTGTCTTCCCACTGAATTCTCTACCTCCCTTACCCTCTCTACCCAGTTGAAAACATGCACACTAAAGGTGATCACATTTCCCATATTATCAATAGCATCTACTCTGTGGCCCTGCTGCAACCCTGTCACCCATGGAACTGTAACCTTGTTCCACAGTCTCTGTTTTTCTCAACTACTCAAATACACTAACAGGAAATGTTGATGAATAAACACAATATAATCTCATCCTCAACAAAACAGAAATATATCATAGTGACACAAAATACTCCAGTCTGATACATCACTATTTGAAATGGAGTAAATATAATGAACTGTATGTTCATAGCTGGAAGGTGCTGATTCATCTGTTACTATCCTGCAGGTACTTTCGTTTTAAGATTATATTGCCCAAAAAACTATAACTAATACAAATGCCGATTATATTAATTATTGTCAATTATAGTCATATTTAATGGTCTGTTTAAATAACTGGAGAAGTTGAAAGTAGTTACATTTTTTGCCCAGGTGGAGGCCAGCTTGTGCTTCTGAGTTTCTGTTAACTCCCAACAAACTCAATCAATCTAATGGTAGCTGGCGCTCTGTCTATACCTCAAACAACAACGGCCACTTCCAGGTAGACTACTGATGTTTAAAGATATATAGTTAAACAAGGTGACCTGACCATGCTGATGTTTCAGCTGTGCTAATTTCCTGTGCTGTGTTGCTTTGCCAGCATCTTTGACTTCTACCCAACAGTGAGATCTCAGACTAGCTGCTAGCGTGTGGTAACCAGGATTAGTTAGAGTTGTTTTTAATCAGATATGAAAGCATCAACTATGTATTTTAGATGATGTATATACACTTTGAAATAAAATTTAAATTAAATTGTACTAAAGCTGGTGTCAGGCAGGGGCTTTCTAACTGGAAGTTACTGTAAACAAACATTGTGATTGATTCAGGTTAGAAATAGAGCCGGCCCTTGGCATAGGATGTATTATAGGCGAACACTAAGGGCACCATCATCCTGTGGGGGGGGCTCAAACAGTGCCATTACTACTAATGTTTAGTTGAGAAGCAAGTTGATCACGAGAGAGATTTATCTGTACTGTAGCAGAATCACAATGTCCAAAAATGTACAACCACCCACGCCCAAGGAAGGAAAAGAAGGAAAGAAGAAGATAGAGGTACAGTAACGTCAATGTGATGAAGTTAATTAAATTAATAGTTTAATGCATCGTAGTTACCATTGTTGGGGCAGAGTGTTAACTTGCTAGCTTACCTTGGATGATAGCAGCATTGTTTAATACTCAGTAAATACCTCAAGTCGACCTAAGTTCACATTACTCCACCTTAAATTCATCAGGGACATTTGGAAAATTAACATTAGGCCTGTTCAGGTGTTATTTTAGCCTGTTGGCTGCGTATTCTCTGCTCGTATATCAGTTAAGTTTTCCATCCCCCTTTTAAGTAATAGGGTAGCCATAAGCCTTTGGTTTGAATGAATTTCATCACATTTTCATTATTAGTCTATATTAGTCTTAGTCTTATGTATAGCACACACCAAGCATCTGTTTTTTTGTTTTGTTTTGTTAATTAAAATGTAACATGCAGTGGTCATATACATTTCTCTTCTCTCTTCAGAGGCACTTTAACATATTTCACCACACCCCAGTGTGACACAGCACAAGGTGCTCCTGTCCCTCTACCTCAGCACAGCAGAGTGACACAGCATCTCATTTATTTTGTATTTTGAATTCATTTTATGTCACTTGTTTTTGTTTCCACTGTTTTTATTTTGTATGTAAATAGAATATTCTTTAATATGTATGTGCAATGCATTATTTATACTGTATTTCTAAATTATCACTTCTTTCTTTCTTCAGTTTTTATTTATTGTGATATTTTTGACTTAATAGAACTAAAATCTTGAATAAATACATTCAGTTTCTGTGTGAGTGTATGAAAATTGATTGTGAAATTCACTGCAATCCAAGGGGGCGCCAGTTAAAATCTTGCCTAGAGCACCAAATTGGTCAGGGCCGACACTGCTGGTCAAAAGTGTTTCAGTTTAGGCACTGTACATGAGTATAACTGACACTGCTCTGATTTGAATTGGTTCGAGTTACTTAGAGGTGATACGCAGCCTAGGAGTACAGCCTGAACAGGACACTTCAGTGGAAAGAAATGTCCAAAAAATCCATATATTACTTTTTAGGTAAATACTAGCAAAGATCCTCCAATCATTCCTTTGGATTTGTATTGATTTGGGGATCATTCTTCCTCCATGTAAAAGAAAATAAATGCTGTTGAACACTTGGATTTATTCATTATATTCATGTCTCCACAGTTCCACCAGCAGACCATCCAGTCAATATCACATGTTCTCAATGTATTGCCCCAGACAGTTATTACCTATTGAACCCTCCCCTTATGGGAATGCTTTAAATGACAGAGGCTCTGGTGACATATTTAAATATCCTGTAAGCATCTCATTTCAGTAATCACTAAATCCATAACTGGATTTAAGTTTCTACAGCTCTGGGAAAACTGAGAACATCATAAAATGACTGTCTCTTATGACACTTTAATGCTGTAGTAATTCTGGACAGACTTGGTAAATGCTTTTATTGTATAACAGCAGTCTTGAGCAATTTTCTAGAAATATTAAAGTTTTCTCATTGATGAACAAAATCCTGGATCTTTTAGATTTGGACAGAAAACACAATATTTACTTGCTGTCATTTATAGCAGATGCTTTCATAAATCATTTTAAGACAAAATAGACTTTTAAAGAAGTGGTTTCACAAAACTTGAGATCTCTGCTTTCAATTCAGGTTTCATTTTCTGGATGCAAAAGCTTGTATGAAACTTGAGTCAAACTGCTTCACAACTATAGCCCTAAGGTGAAACAGGCTGATTAAATTCCCCCTCCTCTGTGAGCATTTCACCCAGGTTCAAACTCCTCCTGAGTAACACTCAAAGTTATTCATTTCCTTTAGCTCCTTATTCCTCTCTTTTATTCTGAAGGTACTATTTGCTTGCTTCGATTGAACTCAATGGGATTCCAACAGAGTTGATCACTCCTGGGTTTGTCCACTTACTACCATGTGAGCTCCCCCTGGTTACCTTTTACTTTCAGGCCTTCCATGAAAAAAAACCTATTGATTTCTTGCTGTAGAATTGCGCCATAATATGTGAATCTAACGTCTATCCTAATACTGTTTAATACATAATATGTTAATATGGCACTGGCATTTTCTTATCATTGTCAATAGCTGTTACCAAAAAGGTCATTGGATAGCAATATGGTGTCCTGTAGGGTGACAGATTTTTTAAGTTTTAAGTTTCATGTTCTAAAAAACACAAAATATGTATATTTACACCATTTTCTGACAATGTCTCTGCATCTCCAAAGAGTCTTTAGATTGAAGCATCACCAAGGTTTGTTCTTAGGTTTTCTTGGGTTTTTTCTGCTACAACTATTGCTCTTGTTCCGCCATGTCAATGACCACACTAACAAAGACAATTTTTTTTAAGGCATAGTATGTACAGCCACCATTGCACAGGGGCCTTGTTCTGAAGTATGAAATCTGAACCATAACATGCTTAGAGTGTGGTACCATCCTAGTGGCTTACTGGTTTGATGTGATGAGACATGGATTTACCACCCCCAATCCTGCTGGGTGCTTTGCAAACATCGCCAGCATTTCACACGGAGACTTGTCAGAAGGTCAGGCGGGTATTGTTGGTAATTAACCCCCAGTATTGACACAAGATAACTTCACCTGCAAAGTCTTATCCTCAGAGGGCCATTCACACTTACGACCCACAGCCAACAATCAACATGACCAACACACACACAAATATATCTGAGTGGATGAGAAAAGGTCAAACATAGCACTTCCCAAAACCTTTAGTGGTGTTTTGCTTTGCCACTGGAAGAGTGGCGTATCGAGGGACTGTCAGAACTATGAGGGCTCTGCCAACAGAGAGGTGTGCAACCTTTAGTGTCCCACCCTTGAGGAGCACCACCTCTCTCACCTTAACATTATTTTAAAGGCCATGTGTACTATTTACACTTTACATTTACCCTTTAGTTTGTTGTCTTCTCAGCTGAAGGTGTGACCAGCATATTTATGAGTGACCATAGAGTCCATATATGACAGCTCATCAAGGCATAAGAGCATTGTAAAGTGCAAAAATAAAGGCCTCTTGATCCACACTTTAAATCAATTTAAATTGTTTCACTGAAGGTGGAACTCTAGTACACTTCCACAGTCCTAGAGGAACACTTAATTTCACTCAATCAGCATGATCAGTGCTTGTGGTTAACTTCTCTCTGATTGTCCCATTGGCAGAGGTGGTTTTTCATTAAAGGTGGTACCCAGAAATCTAGGAAATGTTTCACTGCAAAAAGAAGTTCACTCATGAGCTAGGTGATAAAACCAAGGAAATTAAATTCATGTTTAATAATTCAAAGTTAAGCATTTGCATGTACTGAATGTCATAGATAAATTATCGTTTGTATTTACAATTTGTAGAGCGACATTTAAATTTGTAATGGAAATCTGTCATGCCTTTGGAGTTATGTAGTGATGCAAAAAAGTGAAACTGTTACTACGATCCTGCACTACAAATATGAACAAACATGCACTGTATATAATATACTAAACCCAGCCCTAAAAGCACTTATGCACAGGCACCAAACACAGCCCCAATGTCCTGGTGTGCATATACAGGGCAAGAATTGATTGATCATACTTACAGACAATGAAGAGTATTATAATTTACATTTTTCTTATCATTTTTGCCAACTTGCAACATCTCAATAATCAGACTGTGTGCATGGCACGCATGGTGTTAAAGATTTGTACCAGTACACACATTCTAATGCTCTGTGGAATTTTATAAATTTGGAAATCTTCGTGGAAAAGGGGTGTAAGCACATTTGTCATGTGTATGCATGCTTTATTATTTCATTTATTTATTTATCATTTGGCCCCTGGAGTCAAAAATATATATATATATATACTGTAAATATCTTGTTTTTGTTTGGCACAAATCATCAGTTTTCTTTTTTCTTTATTACTTTATGAACAAGCACAGCTTTTGTATTTCTACTTCAACTTCACTCACATGGGTCAGAAACAACCCACATTTATTTGCATATCATTTGGTGTCAACTCTGCTTGTGACATTTGCTCCCTGTGTAAGTTCTATCAATATTTTTCAATTGTTCTAACATTACCTTTAAAAATATTTGATGACAACTGTGAAAGATAACTGTATATAACAGGTTTCGGTTTACTTGAGAGTGAGATTTTCCATTTTAGTTAGCTAATTCTACCATAGTTAGTTACTATTAGTTAGTCCAGCTAACTAGATGAATTTCAGACACTTGGAGTCGAAATCGCTTAAAATAAACGTGTCTCATTCAAATACAGATTACTGCACTGTAAGTGACAGAAACAGACTCCAATCACTCTGAAAACCTCAAATTGACAAGCAAAGACTTCTGACTGAAACAAATGATAGAACAACTGAAATCATGTTTGCAATGCTACAATTAGAAAAAGTTCATACACTTTGAGTGGGATCTAACTTGAAAAAGCAATTTGGAGTGAAATATTACTTAATCTGTCACAAAGGGTAAAAACATGCGTCTTTCGCAAAATTGCAAGAAAAGGCTCCTGACTGAAACTAATGACAGAACAACTGAAATCATGATGTCGAGGCAGTTTGGTCTGAATTTGAGTCAGAAAATTCTGATGATGACCCAGAATATTTGCCACAGGGTCAAGCTGGCATTGTGGGTGTGTCTGGGTATCCAGCTCTCCTACATGAAGCTCGTCTGATGATACAGATGACTCGTCTGATGAGGAAACTGTAGACTGAGTAAAAACGGGTCTTGCTAGAATGAGAACCCCCCCCCCCCACTCATGGCAGAACAAGAAGCCATAATACCATACCCAGGCCCAGGTGGCAGTTCTCGCTCTAGTTATGTCTTAAGTTGTAGTTTATTTTGTTAGGTCACATTTCACCAGTTTACAGTTCAGTTCAATAGCCGTATTATCTGTTATCAGAGGTATGTGTCATGGTTATTTAGCTCCTGTTTTATTTTGTAGCAGCTGTTCTCTTGTGTTTTGTTTCATGTTTACTTCCTGTCTTTGTCTTTGCTCACACCTGTCCTTTTGTGCCACACCTGTGTCTTGTTGTATCGTTTGTTGATCCCTGCCTCCTAGTGTCCTACCCACCAATCTGTGTTCTCCTCACTCCCCCTCACACCTGTCTACCCATGTTGTGCATTAGAAGGGGTGTGCATATGTTAATGCATCAAAAGGTTAAGACAGTAAGATACTTCTAAACAGATGGGGTCAGATGCACCTACACTCTGCTTTACTGATTGGAGAGGCTGCTTTCAAACATTTCCTGAAATCAAACATTTCCTTGTGTGCAATAATGTCAATGTAACAAATATAGAGGGACATTTAAACAGCAAAACCAAGAGTTGTAGTGATAAATTCAAGAAAGAAAACAGAATTCAGCGTTGAGTTTCTGAAATAAATATTTTTCGACAGGATTAATCACGACTGCTGCTTCTCACTTGACTATTTAACTATATGAATCTGGACTGTGTGTGACTTTGTAATGTGTAGAATAACACAGAACATTGATTACAGTTTTTCTTGTTTGCTTTGATCTGCTTAAAGGAACTGGGATCCACTCGGTTTGACACATTTTCCACACACTTTTGCAGAACAGTTAACACCAATGTCATTCAACCAGTCCAAACTCCATTGTTTTAGCTATGGTAACCAAACAGAAACCGTCTGTTCCTAACTATTAGAAACTACCTACATCAGTATGAAATCACTGAAGCACCTGTTTGACACCCCTTCACACAAATCTTTAATGAGCAGTCAGTCTGCAGGCCTTACAGTTTTTTCGGTCGCACTTTATTTTACAGTACGTTAATAAGAAGTAACAGGCCTTAGTTTGAATCAAATTAGACAAAACAAGACGCTAATAAGATGTAACAAGTCATACTTATATAGGCTACTATACATAGACAATATTATACCAAATTATACTGTAATTACACGCCAAACTGGAGATCCTAATACACTATTAGACACCATTTTACAACATATTTATCTAATTAGAAATCACACATGAATTCATATCAGATACAAAATACGCTAGGTAGATTCTATTCTACCTTCATTACCAGGGTCGGTCGCTCAGGTCACTTTTTGTGTGAGAGCCCGGTAAGACTGAGAGCCTCCTGTGAGCATAAACGAGGCTTAATGGCGTCGCGCCTTTATGTTAGTGACCTCACCATCCTGTTTTTTTGTTCTCATTCATATAAATGTTGTGTTTTGGAATTTGTTAACTTGAAGCATCATTGTGCAAGTGTGTAACATGTTCATAAATTTAGGAGATAACGTTGTTTTCCTGAAAGCTTCAATAGCTCAGCAAACCTGCAGAGAAGGACTTCCAGAGAGTGACCATCAGCTCCTCACGAGCAGAGGATGTTTGAGCTGGAGCTCGGCTACAAACAGCTGTGGAGATCCCAGGGCCCTTTGTGAAGAGCGGGCTACAGTGATGCATCGTGAGCCACACAGCGCCCTTTAGCCCTGTGCTGGCAGGGCTCTAGAGCACTGGAGGCCGTCCACAAGGGTCAGAAAAGCGACCCTCTAAGAAAGTCTAAAAGGGTCTAACAGTGAGAGGGACCACTTCATTTACAGTACAGTTCTGTTATTATGTGCCACTAATTACTCCTCAGTAGGCCTAGTAAGACTGTAATAACGGTCTAACAGGGAGCAGCACCACTTTATTTTACAATACAGTTCTGTTGTTATGTGCCACTAATTACCTCCTAGGTAGGCCTAATAACACTGTAATAACGATGTAACAGGGAGAAGGTCTTCACTTTATTTTACAGTACAGTTCTGTTGTTATGTGCCACTAATTACCACCTAAGTAGGCCTAATAACACAGTAATAATGGTTGAACAGGGAGAAGGTCTTCACTTTATTTTACAGTACAGTTCTGTTGTTATGTGCCATTAATTACCTCCTAAGTAGGCCTAATAACACTGTAATAACGGTCTAACAGGGAGAAGGTCTTTCACTTTAAATTACCCTGTAAGTAAGTATAATAAAACTGTAATAAGAGTCAGTGACAATGTCTTGACTTTATTTTACAGTACAGTGCTGTTCTGTTGTTATGTGCCACAAATTGCCCTGTAAGTAAATATGAGAAGACTTTAATAAGTGTCTAACAGTGGGAAATAAAGATGCAGTGTCCTGGCAGCTTCAGTATCTGGTCTAATATTACTGGGGTTGGATAGTGACGTGGCTTTAAATGGTGTGATGTCTTAACTATGGGAGTAGAGCATCAAAGAAGCCACCTACAAACTCCACAAGATTCCAGAGAACATCCAGGTTACCAGGGACATGTGTAGTAGCGACCAGATGTGAACCGATGTGGTTTGACTTTAGTTAAGGTACTGTTTTCTTCTAATGATCAATAAATGACTCTGTAAGAAAGCGAAACTATGTTAAATAAAACTGATATTATAAATGCCATGCCCAATATAATATGTACATTTGTCGAATTAAGCTATAGGCCAATGTTGGTTGCATTATATTATATTATATTATATTATTATGTATAATTTGGTAATGAGGGTAGAATAGCATCTAACTAGCTTATTTTTTATCTGATATGAATTTGTGTGTGATTTCTAATTTGATAAAGATGTTGTAAAATGGTGTTTAATACTGTATTCGGATATCTGGTTTGGTTTGTAGATACAGAATAAATTGGTAAAATAGTGTCAAAGTATAGTAGCCTATATGTCAGGTAATAAGACTGTATATGCAGTTTCTGATTCCAACATAATTTGGGTAGGTTATAAGGTGTCTAATTATGGTATAACTTTTCTTGTTCATTGTCTAATTAAGATGACTATTTGTCTAATTTGACACAAAGTTCGGCATGTTATGTCTTATTAGCATCTTGTTCTGTGTAATTTGATACAAAGTAAAGCTTGTTACGTCTTTTAGCATCTTGTTTAGTCTAATTTGATACAAAGTATGGCCCGTTACGCCTTATTGGTGTCTTGTTTTGTCTAATTTGATGCAAAGTACGGCCCGTTACATCTTATTAACATACTGTAAAATAAAGTGCGTTTTTTTCCACTTGCTAACACACTAAAATGACACGCATAGCACAAATATTTAAACTGACACACAGAGAGCAAAACCTCTTGTCAAGTCTCCAAACTTTAAACACATTTTCTGATTTATACACATTTTGCAATTCAAAATGGCACATTTTAAATGCACTGAATACAGTTCTCTGCATAAGACACAACAATCTGACATAAAGTCACATGTTTGCCATTTCAAAACACTGCCATTTAAAATAACACTACATGAGCTTATTGGCCACTATATGTGCCACCTGCCAAACAATTGTTACCGTAACTGTTACCACTTCAATCAGGAAGTAAGCACTAAAAGACCACAGGTGAGAGGAGGAGGAGGAGGAAGTGTTTTCGCATTAACGCATTTCGTTTCTGCAATTTATTTTTCAGTTTACTGTTTTGTGAGTGTATTTATGTTCACTCCAATATAATTATATCTGCTGTGCATATGTTGCACTGACTTGTTTTACTGAAAATTAAAAAAATAAATAAATGTTTCAACAGCATGTATGTGTATCTGCAAATATTTCTATGCATGTGAACAATCTGAAGAATTCTCTACAGTTTGAACTGTGTTAGTATTACGGCAACGCATACTAAAGATAGTAATGCTTTTCATTGTGCCCAACAGTGTGTAGTTCGTTAGACAAGAATCTGTAATATGAATGAAGTGTTTGCCATCTGGTGGAAAAGTTTGATTTTGATAATGCTATATGTCGTTTTGGTTGCAGTGCTTCATTTTGCAGGATATATGAGGTATTTTGCATTTTAGGTGTGTGGTTTTGTGAATTGTGTTAAGTATTTTGATAAAACCACACTAGTTTGCAAAAATGTTTTTTAGCAATTGGAAAAAACTGTAAAAGGTGCAGCATCTGTGTTGTTCTTTGCTAACATGGATGGAAGAGGTCTAAGGCAGATGCGAGTGAGAAATAGGTATAGAGGAATGTCAAGGTGGGATGAGGCATGCAAGAAGATTTTTCCCTCGGTCCATTGCAAGAGAGGATGTTAAATGTGATGTGGATGAGGCCATGTGGCCCCATCGTGAAGACAGAAGAGACTGAGTATCAATAGTGGCTATTTCACATACTCTAGAGTAATAGATTTTTATACTTTATTGTAATAGATTTTATTTTGACCTTCTTCTTTTCTACATTTTAAAACAAGTCCCCAGCTACGTCAGTTGTTCAGAAAAATGCTTGCTGTGAAGCTGCCGAAATGTTTTGTGGACTATGAGACTACCAGCTTTCTTAATTTATTATACTCTAATAGATTTTATTTTGGTTTACGTGTGATTTGTGTATTATTTACAGTATTTGAGTTTTCAGCCACAGTTTGAAAAAAGAATCAATGAATCAATACAATTTGCATCAAAGCATCTCTGATTCTGGATCCAATTCTTTCCAAGAAGGCAAATTTGACAACAAATGGCATTGGCATGAAAGCTACGTACAGTAATACGCTACAATGAAAAGCAGAGGTGCACTGCACTGAGTGCTGTATTTTGTATTCTGTTGTCCACTGTGTAATGGTTGATTGGAAGAGCTCATACACTTGTTTGTAAGTTGTGTTGTTTGAAGGCAAAATTTGCTTTTGTTGCATATTTTGAATGTTTTGGCATGGTTAGAGCCTTTTGCAAATGTATCATTTTGACCATGAGTGCCACTGTTTCGGCCTGTGTGTTAACTGTTTTGAAAATGTGAAGTTTGAGTTGACTGCTGCATCAAGCAATCAAAAAACCTGTAACATGAAAAACTGAGAAAATTCACATGTTAAGGGTGAGATACATATATTGTTTCTGCTGCTGGAAGATCACTCCAGGTAAAGTCATCAATATTTTCCTCACCAAAAACATAATTCACACCTGCATCCCACCTGCTATTGATCAGAATGATATGTGTATGACCAAACCCACCTGATCTACACATCAGAATTACACACAGCGGGACACACAGCCTCCTCCTAATGAAATATCAGTATACAGTGTTTTTTCATATTCAGTCAAACACAGTTGTTGATGGGACAGATTATTATGATGATGATTATGGGTCCAGCAGCCACAAAGCACAGAGATGACTCTCTGATTGGTTAAATCTGTGTTCCTTCTAAAACACACCCATGACTAATTTAGAGTCTGACTACAACCCTTTTGCACCATGTGCCTTACTTTGCACCCGCATAATCTGCCTTTCAGTGGAAAAAATGGTGTTGGACACATCCTTAACACACCTGCCCCATGCGCTTTAGACCAAGCACCATTGCTTGTTTAAATATGATTGATAATTTTTTTCAGCATCCTGATTATTCTATGGGTGACAGTAGTGGTGTAGTGTGTACAATTAATTTTGGTTGGTACCAAGTTACTGGACATAGCAATTATATTACTAAAATCCTATTAGAAATTCATTATATTATGCTCTTGACACTGAGCAACATAGCAATATATTAGTGATGAAGCACACTACCCCCAACAAGACATTTTAACCTTTACCATCTCTCTATAAAAGCAAGGAATCTCTGCCTGTCTGTATGTGTGTCCCTGAAACATCTCTGCAGATCAGGATCAGACTGACGTGAGATTTTCATCATGGCTGCTGTGTGGTTTAAGGGTGTGCAACATCAGATTTGTTTGGACTACAATGATACCATTAAGAAATTATTTCATAAATTCTTTACAAATTCTGCTAGCATTGTCAACCATAGCCACATGCACACCTCACGACACACCTTAAGAAACAAGCAGCTTTACACCTGTATCGGCGCAAGCTGGACCGGGATTTTGCTGGCGGTCCGGTCCCGTTCTATGCATCTAAACTGACTGTCGTGGATTAATCAGACTAAATGAGTTCCGGAATGAATCTGCTCCGGTCTGATACGCGAGGACAACAAACCAGAATCAGAATCTGTGGATGTTCGTGTGTAGCTAGCACCTAGCCCACCCCCACGCCCCACCTCCTGAGTCAACGGACATGCCGGCGTGTCCAAAACTGGATTTACGATAAATAATGTCCACCACGCTTTTTTGCAAACATTGCTGTCATGTTTGCTTTGTGTCTGGTGCAGGGAGAAACGATAATAACGGGCTTTCGTCATGAAAATGTCCGCAAGCGGGAAGTGTTTGCAAGCAAGAAAACATGTTCTTATTGGTGGAAAAAGGCACCACACCAACCAATCACAAAATTATATGGCAAACCACGTGATGTTGTTGCTGGGGAACAGGGGAAAGTTGAGGGGGGGACAGCAGTGGAAGAGTGACAGCAGCAATGACAGTGACGGTGATAAAGATAGCGAGTTTTGAGAGTTGAGAGATTTGTGTGTGACCGGGGTACAGGGGCAGCTGTGTTTAATTCCCAGCTCACACACTATCTAGGAGCAGGTGCCTCATAGACAGGAGCTGTCCTAGTGTGCTTTGTGTCTGGCGAACAGAAAGGCTACAAGCCTGGGTATGTACAGCAGGATTCTTAAATTGTTTCTTTTGAGTAACTTATTACCCAGGGACCTAACCATTATCTGCACAAATAGCCATAGCAATGGAAGCATATCGCACCGTCAGGCAGATTCGACAGCAAGAGGTTGGCCACAAACAATTAAATGCCTCATTTTAGCATTGTTGCGGTATATTGCTGGAGAGTAACTTTTGTCTGTCATGTCAGAGCCTGGTGCATGGTGCAGTTGTCAGCCATTGTTTTAGTATTGTTTGACGTTGGTTTCATTGATTTTTTTTTTAGTTAAACCTGAGCCGAAGCAATTTTTCATCTTGTAACAGTGGTTTGATTACGGGGAGACAGAGGCTGGGCATTGTGAAATAGACTTTTATTTGCATGGCTTTATTATATATTATATATTGAGAAGGTGTTTTAATTGTATGGAGTGTGTTTTGTGTTACTTTTGTATATGTCACCTTGCATCCAGTGTTTTTATTGTCATACTGTCTATCTAAGTCTATTTGATCCATGTTCTTAATTAAATTAAAATTTTAAAAGGAAAGTATTTACTCTCCAACAGTTATCCTTATTGCTACGGGCCTTACAGGGGGGTTTATAGTAGTTAGTCACAAGCCTCAGCTTCTACATGTGACATTTATCGTGTTTGGAGCGTATAGTTAGTGTGTTATATATTGTTTGGTGTAGTGTGTTTATTGTGTAGTGTAGTTGGGGTTTTTTTTGTTGTTTTGTGTGTCAAAACAATGAGGAGACAGCTGAATGTTGAGCAGGCAGTTAGGAGCTGAGGAAGACATGAGCCTGAGGCATTGCCTGCATTTAAATGTAAATAGTTACATATACTTTGTAAATTTCAAAAATTCATGCACAATTTTAGCAAACAACAATTTATATTTGCATTATAAGTACTGAAAATGGTTCGTTAAACATGTGTTTGTGGTTTTCACAGTAAAAATCTAACTTTTTCCTACGCGGGCTTTGTTTTTTGTGATTTTAGTTCCATTGTGTTAATACAGTATATCAAAATGAAAATAATAATGACACCAAACAAGGAAAGGTAAATAGTTTTTAAGGTGAAATATAAGTGCTAAATCAAAAGTAGTTGAAAACGGCCAATAATATTCCTGACATCCCACCTTCAAACACGGCCTCTTTTGGCCGTCCATGAAAAAGCTTCTTAACCTCACACTTTTCTATAGGAATACATACTTCCTATGCACTAGTTAAGGTAACATGAAATATATTCCAAAACAAAGCAGGTGAGATTTATTTGTTAACTGCTGGCATTCTGCATTACTTTCCCAGTTTGTTGGCAGCTATTGCTCATTAACCACTTAGTATTACCGGAACAAAGTTTGCATGTATGCACATTGATTTAGCACAAATAAGTTAATCAGCAATGTAAAAAATGCCATCTGGATGACACATTGTTTCTTTCACATTGTATTTACTATGAGTAAAAGCAGTTACAGACCAGGAGACAGGGTTGCTGCTGTTTTTGTTAAGACAAGCACATTCACTGAATTTGTAATACCTTAATTGAAATTTCCAAATGATCCTAACAGCAAACTGTTTATGTTTGCAATTTATTGAATAGTGAAGCATGTTTCATTACAGCTTTTACAGATTCAGAATTCTGAACCTATTAAGTGAAGTCGTGTCCTATCCTCCTCATCATTATATCAGTTCTGGTGGCTACACTGATTGCCACTCCATGACTTTTATTGAAAGGTTAATATCAGTACAGTGATAAATGGCTCCAGCAAAAGTTTAGATGGCCCGGCTGGTGGCTCATTTGGAAGAGAAGCTACATACAAAGTTCAATCCCATCTGTCTCCAACAGAGTTCAGAGTCAATGCCGGTGCCACAAACACTCATCCATGACATTTGCAGTCAGCTCTGAGACACAAATCATCCTGTGGGGAGTCTTATAATTAGGAGTGTTTTGCATGATTTAATCGATCACCAGAGAGAAACACAAGAAATATCCACAAGGTATTAATTACTGGTCTCCACAATTTTCTGTTGCCATATCCACAATTCACTCAAGTGGGGCACATTTAGAATCATAGTATCCCCCACCACAATGAAACATGAATGAGCATCCAAGGTGGTCCCAGCTTCTAACTATGCCTGGAGCCAATGCCATAGGCAAGGCACTCCTCTGGCTCCTTTCTATACAGCATACCTCCAGCCAAGCACCAGTGCCTTTTCAAGTGTGTTACACAAAGTGGAAATGTTGAATACAAGGGAGGAAGGAGGACTGCACAAACACAGATAGATGAATCAAAGGCCTATTGGCATCAGGGGAGGGGAATACACACACCTTAATCAAAACACGCTTGTATATTTTATTTATCATCTATTTATTATTGAGTAT
This sequence comes from Acanthopagrus latus, assembly GCF_904848185.1. NCBI lineage: Eukaryota > Metazoa > Chordata > Actinopteri > Spariformes > Sparidae > Acanthopagrus > Acanthopagrus latus. Next base: position 1,976,112 of record NC_051052.1, on the reverse strand, counting down.
GCTGATAAATAATTCACTAATTTCTCTTTTCTTACCTGTAAGTTAGGTCTCGGTGCACAACACCTTGAGGGTACTTCTTTCACATTCTCTCTTTTTTTCCCTAAAGTGTCATTGTTAACGTTAACTCAACCCTCTTTTATTTCCTTCAGGGGATTTTTGATTCATAATTCAATCATTAATTCTTCCAAGTTGACAGACACCTTCCACCAATAAGCATTTTGCTTGAAAATGTAATTAGCCATTAAGAAGACACGTGTGCCAAGGTGACAAGATATGTCTGTGTCAGACTTCGCTACATCCACCCTTGTATACGTTACCAGTGTAATCACAGGTGATACAGCGGCATTGGTGCTGTCAATCAGGCTGTAGTAAAGAGTGTCATCAGGTGGTCATCTCCATCCTGAGTTGCTCTTGGAACACATGAAAAGTGAATAAACAGCACGGCTGGCCAAGCAAGCTGCCAGAGATAGTTTAATTAAAACTGTGACATTGTATCATAAAAACCAGAAAACTAATTGTGATGAATACGTATAATGTAATTATCAGCCAGGTTATAAATAGCTTTAATTTCATGCTTTGTGGAAAATGAAATGGAAATACTGTGGAGGGGATGTGCATCAATGTCTGTGTGTGTGTGTGTGTGGGTGTGTGTGTGTTTGTGAAAGGGTAGTTTACTGAGCCTGTCCTCACCCTCTGCCAGTGTCAAGAGACAAGAGCAAAATCCAGTTTCTCCTCTCAGGTCACATGTCTGTCCACTCAGCCATCCTTCAAATTTCTCTTGATCTGTCACCCTCCTTATCATTATACTCACTGCAAAATTATCCAGTGTAACTTGAAGGAATCCAGGACAGCCATGAATCCACCTGGCAGGCCAAATGGTTCTTTGTTTTGTCACCTTCCCTCTCGTTTACACACTCACACAAAGGCCCTTGCATTCCAGAGTACAAACTGAAATTAAATCACAAATGACCTGAAGAAATACAGTGACGTGAGACTGCAATTAAGAGTGGTCATCAAAAGCTTATTTCAATATGCTAAAGGGTTTGGAGATCTTCTGTAGTTTTCACAGCATTAATACTGTAAAATTAATTAATGCTTTTTACAGCATGTTGCTATAAATCTGCAACACATGCTCAAAATTCATTGTTGTTTGAATTATACTGTAAATTTTAACTTAACTGTGAGTTATATACAGTATTTTTTTCTGCCTTTGCTGCAGATTTATTTTTGCATTTCAACATGGCTATTATCCAGTTGTTTTAGACCTGCAGTCAGAGGAAGAGCCTTTATAATGTTAACAGTTTTAGATTTGATGAGTCTAAGTTGATGGCCACCTGCAAATTTCAAACAATTTTTGTTGCAACTGCTGCAGTTTATCGAGCAGAATCTTCAGCATTAATTCAATTCTGTTTTGCATGTTCAGTTAACTGGGTGTATAACAAGTGAAGTAGACAAACACATCCTCTTTAGCGGTGTGTGTGCACAAGATAACCTAAATAAACTACTTAAACATAAGGGTTATTATTGATATTGTTATCTGCCAACATTAAGTTGATCACATCACATTAGTTTGGGTTCAGAGTAACATTATTGGATGAAAATTTAAATCATGTGTGTGCCTACATGTATGTTTCAAACCCTGTTTGAAAAGCTTGTTAAAGCTAGCTACCCATTTTCTTTCAAGCCCCAAGGAGGAAGAGCATCAGGCTTTGAGGCCAACTTTCGTAGTGGTCAAACCATGTAATTACAACATCACATGATAAGCTGGGGCCAAAAGAGAATTATTTCCATAGGTTTGTGATTGTTTGTGAAAGAAGCAGCTGTAAAATGGCAGATAACTTTTTCTAAACGTCACAACACCCCCGCAAATGTTCTCACTCGATAAAATGTGATGTAGAAGAGCTGCGAGAATAAATAATTTTCCATTCAAGTTAGCCAGGCACAGCACTGGAAGTTAATGGGCCAAACAATGCAGAAGAGTCAGGTAATTTTATATGCAGGTCAAGCCAACACTGTATTCAGGTTTTCATGTAATGTTCATGGTGTCAGACTCGGACAAAAGAGAGGACTCAGATGCAGAATGGCAGAAGTAATGACAGGCTTTATTTTACTGAGTTGCAACTCTTCAGAAGGAATGACAAAGCAATATTCTATGAAACTCTATGGAAGGACAGACAAGACGAACAGGACATAAATCACAGAAGAAACAAAAGATGCTCCCGAAGGAGGATAACCTACACTATTCTTGATTCTAGATATATGAAAATTTAACAAAACAAAAACACTATCAACTATCACACACACAACTATCTACTCTGCGTATAATCAAAAATTACAAAAAAAGACACTCCACAAGGAGGAAAACAAAGGCTATGAAAACACTAAACTGAAAATCAAACTCTGACCAGAAAAATTATGAACACAAACTCACTCTTCTCAAGAGGTTACAAATTCAGAAAATAAAACTTGGCAATCCTTATGAATGCAAGACTGTGAACAGGGCACAGTACACGACAAGACGACGAAATACTCTGGCAACGCAGACAGGGGAAGACAAAGACTTTATACAGATGGGGGAGGGGAACACAGGTGAAAACAATCAAGGATTAGGGATGAAGTTAGACCAGGGACACAAGAGGAAGGGCAAGTGACCTGAAACGAGAGGAGGGTTACTTTTCAAAATAAAACATGAATTTCACAAGAGAAAAAACCTAAGACAGCACATCCCTCACCGCGATGTGACACATGTTTTTTTCTCTCGCTAGTTACCGTGAGGCATGGATACCAAGTACTGAGGTGGGCCAAGATGAAATAGAAATCCACAACAGGTAGGATTGTTACTGTGGTCTGATATTTGCTGAAATTAAAATGTAGTTACTTGCTTAGTTTTAAAGGGATGGTGTAATTTTAATCCATGGTCTAATACATCGTGAAACTGTGTTAGATTCCCTCTCGAGAGATGAAGTTAGTGGACAGCGAATTTAGGGAGTTTTATCAACCTCAGAATCGACCGCACGACAACAATACACTGCAGTAAACAGATCCAAATATAAACCACCACCAAAAAGCCACAAATAATGCTCAGAACAGCACCAAACTTCAGCAACAGTACAAATAGAGTCTCAGCACATAGTCTGGGGCATCTAACCTCCGCTTGCTTGGCTGGATTTCTATTGTGAAGCTAAAAACAGATTTCAACTCTCCTCCATCAGCTTCCGAATCAGGGAAGTTCTGACACGACGATTACCGAATGTGGTTAGAAATGCTCAATTCTGTTCTTTTCCCTGTCCACTCTCGGTAATAACTGTTATAAAGTGGCAGGTAAGACACATATGAACTTTGATTGCTTTTCCATGGAGTCATAATCATACATTTTCATTTGTGGCTTTTTGGTGGCAGTTTATATTTGGATCCATTTACTGCAGTGTATTGTTGTCCTGCGATCATTTCTGAGATTAATAAAACTCCGTAAATTAGCAGTCTGCTAACTTGATCTCTCGAGAGGGAGTCTAACACAGTTTCACGGTGTGTTAGACTAGACCATGGATTAAAATTACACTGGATATCCCTTTAAGTGCTGTTATTGTTTGTGCCACTGTTGCATAGACAACTGGATTGTTTTCCGTTTTAAATAACAACATAAAATATGGGTTTATTTAATTAATTAGTCTGTAATAGAAATGGATCGCCATGTAGCCCCCATTTCCATGCTTCATCTGCATGATCGGATGTGCATCTAATTGGAATGCAATTAAATACATTTTTATTTTCCCCATGTAATATCTAAAAATTTAGCATTACTGTGATAATGTTTGCAATAAAATGTGATGCATGGTAAACTGTCTAACTAGTGAGTGTGTGATTTTATAATGTCACTTATCAGTGAGGCTGAGATTTCACTAGCTCAATTATGTCTATTTGTGTGCATTTTAGAGTTACTGTGTTTTATGAAATAATAACTGTTTTAGATCAACTGTGAATTTTCTTGAGATTGGTAACTAGTTATTTGTGGTTGTTGCTAAAGTAACCCAGTGAGCTGATTAATTGTATATTGTATATGGTACATTATTATTTCTGCTTCTTGTTTTTGCCTTAAAATTGGCCAGCTTGGAAATTTTTCAAACACGGCAGCGAGTTCTTTCAAAAAGTAGGTGGGATACCCTCGGCCCAAATTAGATCACCTTATGGTGATCTGTGCTGTTCTACCAGAAACTTCAGTAAAAGTCAGAAGGCATCTTAATTTGCTCAATCATCTGTAAAGATCAATGGCCAATCTGATAAAAAAAATATATATATATATATCATTGAAATGCATACCAAGCAGTATCAGGTGAAGACTTGAAGGTAGGATGAGGGTCGTACCAACATCAGCTGTGGTGGCAGGAACTAAAGGGAACATTCATACTATGAAAACAATAATGAAATTTTTATGGCAAAAAATAAACAAAAGTTGGACAGGTATGGGTGTAAGCTGGGTCTTTGAAGTATCCTCATTCAACCTGCTTTGAATTAATGACCATGGACGTGACAAAGGAACAATTTCGCTGCCATTGTGGGAAGAAATAAACCAGCAAATACAATTGCAGGACTTTTACATAAGGTTATTAATTGCATTTCATTAACATTCATAATTAGTGTTGACACTTATTAAATGCATCATTAAATTAGGCCAAAATACTGTATTTCAATAAGAAGCTCTTATACCACCCCTATTCAACTTTGTGACAACTTGTTTACAGTGAAGAAAGGTCCACCTGTCAAACAAACAAAAACCTTTTTTGTTATATAATTTAAAACAATGTAATTTCAGTCTCTTTCCCCTTACTGACAACTTCAAAGAGTTTGATCAAACTGTAATAGTATGTCTGCATAGTATGTCTATTAACTGAGAGTTTTCTTGAATGTTCAAGAAACTACAGACTCACTCTTGTAACAACTTTAACAAAATACATTTTATGTAACTGCAGTAATAACGGTTTCTAATTTCAAAAAGACGGAGGTCATAACTATAGTTGTCAACTAAACACTGATTTCATGTTTAGTTTAAAGAAATGTTGCTCCCATGTGATATTTTACCTTTATACAACTTGAAATACTTTACATCAAATGTTCAATGCTAAACCTTTCTAAAAACCAGTGTAACAAAAATAACCCACTGCATTTCATTCAGTCATGAAACAAATGAGCAGTTCTATACCCAACAGCAAGAGAAAAGGCTGAGATGAAAGCAGCACAAACAGCATTACTGATTTGCTTGTGGGAGGATGAAATTTATGAAGAAGGTTCACAGGTGTGAGAGGTGAAAACCCAGCCGCCTGAGAGCCTAATGATCTGAGGGAGCCTTGAACTAGTCCTCGGGGAGCCCCAATAAAGGCAAGCAGGAGAGGACCACACCAAGAAAAGAAATGGTGGTCACACTGAGCCAAGAAGAGTTTTCCTTTCAATAATGCAGGAGCTGATAAGGTTTGATCATTCAAAAGGAAGGCGAGAATGGTCTGAGCTTGCAGAGAAATACACTCAGTGTTGTAATTTTAATAGATTTCTGACTTTTGTCTGGTTGCTATGATATACATATATATTTTGATTCACTGAATGATTGCAGTGAATACACTTATACTAACAACTACTTCATGTGTAAGGGCTTTGCTTAATGTCTAATATGCCTCTTTGCATCTGAATTTTGTTCATGATAATGTGGAAGACTATTCAGAACATGTCAGAGTGTAATTAAAAGCCAAAACTTAGGTCACAGTAATTAATTCACACCTGCTTTCAAGAAAGTTATTTGAAAGAGTGCTTAGTTAAAGTGAAGGTCTAAGAATCAGTATCCATGTTTAATAGAAAAAAAAATCCACTGAGAAACATACACCAGAGAACTCTATGCTTAAGGATTGAATAACAGGGCTGGGGAAAAATATTTGGCTTTTTAAGCTTCCACTTTCGTAGGTGAAGCTGTATTATACCTGCAGTAATGACTGCAAATAATAAAGACTGAATAAGCTCAGGCCACACTTAATGGTGAAGGACAAAGTCAGGTTTTTGTTATAAGCAATGATGAAATGAAATTCCAGGTGTCCATTAAAATGAACCAGCTTATACATATATGTCAAGGCGGCTGTCCCAATTCCCAAAAGCTTCTTGGTGATGAGAATGTCTCTAAAATTGGCTATTCCCTGGTTATCTGTATTTCAGCACAAAACTATACTTTTTATTTTCTCTTTCTGCTGGCCTGCAATATTGTGTCATCTCAATTTACCCTGAAGTGACACGCTGATAGGAGCAGAACAGATGGAAATCTAGGATCTACAAAAATTCATCATGAAAAATGCATCCGACACCTGTGTAATTTGCCTAATCATCTATTCCTAATAAGCTCCCCCCATTAATTATGCACGACTTCCACAATGCAATCAAGATAAAAGTAAATCTGATGACTTAATACCCTTCAAAATAATTATCCCCTCCTCCTATTTCACAGTGCCTCCCTTATCCCACCAGCCCACACCCATCTCTGGGACAGCTTTTCTTTTGATATCTTCCTCCCTGTCGCCTCCAGGATTTTAATTGGGATTAGAGAACAGAAAATATCAAATGCTGCCTGTTGTCTGCTTCTCTGCAAAGTAAGGCTGACTTTGAACCCGAGCTTTCTTTGGTAACCACAAACATGCCCCTGCCTTTTTTCATTTAGCACTTCATTAACTTTAAAAGTCTGCATATATATATATATATATATATATATATATATATATATATATATATATATATATATATATATATATATATATAGTCAACGTACGTGGCGAAACACCAGATTGTCCCACCATATACGGTGACTATGGAGTGCCTCTAACTATTTTGTTTAGTTTAATATTTCTAGTATTGATCTTCTACGTTCCACAATTCCTATTGTGCTATCCTCTGTGAGCTTGCCGTCTCACGTGATTGTCTTTATTCTACCTCGTGTGCAGAATGTCCAGCGCTTCTACACTCTGGCTTCCTACTTCCTGAGTTCCACCTGTGCTGCTCTTGGATGACTGGATTTCAACAAGTGAGAGCCTTCCATTGGATAATTACTGCAGTGATTGATATGTTACTGAACCTTAACTGATGCAGTGAGTAGCTTCTCATTTCTCAAACAACCATGTCCTGTGGTCATGGGAAATATGTAACGCGGTTTTAGAAGGGTTAAATCATTGGCCTGCATCAAGCAAAGAAAACAACTAAGGTGATTACTGAAACTACTAAAATTGGAATTGTCCAATGCATTTTTAAACCTGGAAGGATAGTGGGGAACCATCATCTTCAAGGAAGAAATCTGGTCAGAAAAAATCTTGAATGATGGTGATCGGAGATCACTTAAAGGTTTGGTCAGGTCTAATTCAGCAGCGTTTATTGCCCAAAAATTAGGCCAGCTGACTGACTGAATATACAGAATGACCAGGTGTTTCCATCAATGGATTTTTTCTTCCCTGTTGGCACGGGCATATTCCAAGATGACAATGCCAGAATTCTTAGGGCTCAAATTGTGAAAGAGTGGTTCAGGGAGCATGAGACATCATTTTCACACATGAATTGGCCACCACAGAGCTGGAGAAGGCTTTACGCAGCGACCTGACTCTCCCATCATCAATACAAGAACCTGGCGAAAAATTAGTGCAACTCTGGATGGAAATAAATGTTGTGACATTGCATTAGCTAATCAAAACAATGCCACGGCGAAGGCGTGCCATAATCAAAGCTAGAGGCAATCCAATTAAATATTAGAGTGTGTGACTTTTTTTTGGCGGGCAGTGTATGACCTATAATTAAAGACAAAGTATATCACCAGGAGAAAAGCAACACTTGCCTTGTATAGAAACCAGCAGATGTCTCTGATCAGCTGAATCCATTTACTCTGAAATCCTGTGATTAAATGTCTTCTCTTAAGGAATGTCTATCATAATTTAGAAAAGTTTCAAAGTTAACAACATGAGCCAGTGTGACAAGCACCTATAACCCATCCACATGGAGATCTCAAAATAATGTTACTACTTTAACACCTGTGCGCTGCAGTATAAGTAGCTGTTTATAGGCACTTTTACTTCATTAATTTTAAACGGTTGAAATGTTAATTAATGCTGTTGCTGTGGCAACCAAACGAACAGTAGAGTCCCTGTTAATTGTGCTGTTGTTTCTGACGCATCTAAAGAGAGAAACAGAGTCAAGTGGAGAGAGGGAGAGGATACAGGATAGAGCTCTGTTAGAGTGTCTCTGTTCACCCACTGTCTAGTTTAAAGTGGCTAGGAACATTTATAAATGAGAAATCGCAGTCATACAGTTTCATACAGAATTTCTTGTAAATGTTTTTGTGGTTATAGCTGAGTTGTTGTTTTTTTAGTTGAAAAGTTGCTCACTGATTTCCTGGTTTTAGGACTACAAACTACATTACTCTATCATTATCTATCTATCTATCTATCTATCTATCTATCTATCTATCTATCTATCTATCTATCTATCTATCTATCTATCTATCTATCTATCTATCTATCTCAGCAGAGATTGTTAATGAAGTTATGTGTCTCAATCACAACACATTGTAACAGCATCCATATGATATATATATATCCATATAGGTTTAGATTTACAGGTGGACACTGGGGTAAAGCCTTTGAAAAAAAACACACAGATGTCAACGTCATGATCCGTACCTTCATGCCTTGTTTGGATCCGCAGCGCAGTTGTGCTGTATGATATGACACACTGGTGCAGCTTTACGTTGGAGCTGCTTGATTAAGTGTGAACAAACAAATTGGGGAGCCTCCCCTGCGGAGATAATGCAGCGTCTCTGTGTGAAAAAGCCTACTGTGTCTGAACTAAACTAACTGCCCTGCCACACCTCTGTGTTTGTGGGATCAGAATTCTAGTCCAGTGACCCCAGTGATGAATTGTGGAAGCCTGGTGTTTATTCTCATCTGCTGCTGGTCTCATCCACAACAACCCCCCTGTGTTCGCTCCACCAATAAAATGAGCTGTTCTCAGAATTTAGTTTCAATGTTCTAAGTGTTGTGTCATATGCAACTGGAAGTGTTTTAGTTTCACCTCTCATCCAAGAGACTTCTTCAATACTAACCAACTTAAGGGGAGTTGCAGGCTTTTAAACTCTGTGTGGGAGTGTCCTTACAGAGTCTTTAAGGACACGTGTGAGCATAAAGGGTCATTGACCCAACAGGCCTTCATGTGGATTGGGCAAGGTGAGCCCACGTGTGAATGCTTGCTAAGTGCCTTAGGAGGGAACTCAGTACAATATTTTCAAAGCAGGTGATAAGTAATGTCTTAGTCCACTTCCTCCGTTCAAAGACGGTCATTCCAGTTTGACATAGATAGATTCTTTTACTCCTCTTTCAAACCATCTGCCCTCTCTGGCCAAGATGTTTACATTGTTGTCCTCAAAGGAATGATTTTTCTCCTTCAGATTTAAGTGGACAGCAGAGTCTTGACCTGAGGAGTTGCCCTCCTGTGTTGCACCAATCCGTTTATGGAGCGGTTATATTGTCACCCCAGTATACAAATCTGTGCAGTCCTGGCTGCACTGATAAACTGCATTACTCTGTTTATGGGTGATTTTAGGATTAACAAGTTTCTACCTCGGTGTGATGGTAGGTTTAAAGTGAACAAGGATATGATGTTTATTGAAGATCCTCCTGAGTTCCTCAGACCTGCAAATTAAGGAATGATGGTGTTGTTACGTTTTTCTGACTCCTCCTCTCTGTCTGCTCTGGATCTTTTAGAGCTTTTAACAATGGTCAAGGTTGGATAGCCACAGGTGTTAAGTGCTCCCCTGATGTGCTTCTGTTCCATCTCTTTCCCCTTTGACTTAGTGGGCACGGCCTCAAAGCGCTGCTCTCATCTTCTTCCATGTAGAGGTTGGCCACTGTTGGGGACATCAGCGAGGTCATGGCACAGTCACGCTTCTGTCTGTAGAAACCTTCTCTGTACTGGAAGTAGGTGATCATCAGATATAGATCAAGTAAGGCATAAATGTCGTGTGGGGTGAAGTCCTTTGACACGTTATAGGTAACTGACTTGATGCTGCTGATGATGGGTCTGAGTTTTGCTCCTGTCTTGTGTATCTTGAGGAGTCCATAGCTACTTGGTATTACTTACCTGGGGTACAGTTAGTAATATAATGGCCTGTCAGTAGTGTCATGGTAATTTTTTCAGAACAAACACACACAGGACTAAACACAGGAGAGCGTAGTCCTTTTGGCTGTCTTCTTTAGGCTACACCAGTGAACATGATGGTTTATGTGCACACAACCTGTGCACCGTTGGCTTAACTATTTGCATTACAGTGGGACCAGAGGCAGTTTTTATACATGTTATACTGTCTGTACATATTGTCATCTTAATGTTATACACACATACTGCTCCCGGTCAGCTCAGTGTCAGCACAGTATTCAGATGTTCTCCTATCTTCATTCTGTACACACATTACAGTTACTAATAACTAATTAGATTTACTTTTCATCCAATTTAGCACATTTGATTTAATGGATAGAAAGCAATTGTGGTTGGCATGAGAACTGGCAGCTACTTGAGTATGTTTTGTATGAGAAATATGAAAAATGTTACAAAGCTGTACAGAAATTGTAGAAGTTGTGTGAAAAAAAAAATCAATAGCAAGTTTTAATGGGTTCTACGTCTGTAATGATAGAGGAGGTTAAGAGGCTAGGGCACGGGTTAATGGTGCTATCAGGACATAGACTAAGTTAAGTGCAAAGTAAAGGTCTGCCACCAGAGGTTAATTAACCTTTCTAAACCCAAGGTGTCTCAACGCACATACATATTGAATGGAAGCTGCCACAAAAAGTCTGTAGGTCACGGATAATACATTCCGCAAGTTACAATTAAAACATCATCAGACCAACACCTGATCTCAGTTTAAGAGCCATTTATGAAGCTGCAGTTAAGGAAGCAATTTATTACATTCAAAAGCCATCTGAATGGGGGCAGTTAGGTTAGCAGATATGTAATTTCAGTCAATGCAAAAGCAGTGATTGGGAAGGAAAGGCCAGTGATGCAAGCAGTGAGGCTCGACTGCGTCTACCACTTCCTCTGTCTTTATGTTAGTGAATATAACAGTGAGAGAACATGGAGATTAGAGTTAGATGGCAGGAACGCAAAAGTCGTCGGGAGGCTTTTAGTGCTGCACTGTATGTGCAAGTTTGGCATAATTAGACACCAAAAGTGCCAGGAATTAATTGTTTTTGTAGAGATTTCAGCTCTTTTCTATAAGAACAAAATACATATCCCATCTAGAGACACATGGTAGGAAAAAAAAATCTGGATGTGGAAATCCATGGGAACAGATTTGTACACCATGGGAATGGATTCACAATCCGTGCGCATAGTTTTGTAAATACGTGCTCATGGATTCACAATCCATGTGCAAAGATTTTGCCCTCTTCTCGCCACTAATCACCAAAATTGAAATCAGAAATATATAACTAACTGTAGTGTCTGTGTGTTTCTAAGACATCCTGGGTTCTAAGATAATAGTGAATAGGGGGAAGACAGGATGAGATGGGACCAGATGCTCCCCTTAGACAACTGCAGGAATGTGACAGTGTGAGGGTCCCCATGATCAGCCCTGAGGTGGGCGTCAGAGATAAGCTACAGGAAGGAGCCCACACCAGAGGTTTAGAGCTGACTCAATGTATACATTGTCATCTACGTATAGAGAGACCATCCTGTCCACTTTAGCTGACATCAGCAAAGTTAAGTAACATACACAAGAGTTATTTCATAGAGGATGTGAGGCAGACCCATCCATCTCTTCTTTCCCATTGGATGGATGTACCTTGAATCCACCAAATATTAACTGATAGGGCAGAGGGCAAGGCGTTTGGCATTACTTTGCCATAGATTGGAGAACACCAGATGTGCAGCCACACTCTGTTCGGACGCTGGGCTACCTAAAGTCTGTTTCAATAAAGATTCCACCAAGCCTTGCCTCAGCAGAATTATTTTATCAACATACTACAGGCCAACACCTTTGAGGAAGACAGCCCAGAAACCAAAAAACTACTACTTGTTTTGAATGCTAACATTGATTGTGTTGTCCAGTGGATGGACCCGCCTTGCATTGGACTGTGATGACCACGTCCACCTAGTAAATTCAACTTTATCTAGGTTTAATAGCAGATTTAACTTGAACACATTACAAAACCGCATGCACGGAATCCTTTCCCATTATTACAAATCCATTTCCATGATTAAAGTGGGTTAGGGGCACAAGACAACACAACTGGAAACACGTTTATATATGCATGAAAGCAATTCAGCTAAAATAGTTCAATAATTAATATAATTCAATAACAAATCAAATGATAATATTTAATATTTCAGTTGTGGTGAAAATTTGGTCATAAAACCATTGCATTTTCAGTGTTTACTGGGTATTTGCTGGCAGTGGGACAACCTGCTTAAACTGGAACAAAGTGGGACATCTGGTCATTATAGCCAGGATATACCCTGCCACTCTCAGAGTGTAAGCTGAGATAGCTTGAATAAAATACTAAGTGACAAAATGACTGCAGACTGCAAAATGTAAACTAGAGAACTGCAGTTTATAAGACTGCTGGATTAGATTGCATTAATATTTAGGACCTGAAAAACTGGCAACTGAATATAGTTTGAACTATGACAGCCAAACCTGCTGTTGACTTTCAGGGGGGGGCAAGTTTTGACCACCACTTCAATATAGTAAACAACTGAAACTGATGAACCCGAGCTACTGAGAGATCAGATTTGCCTTCCCAAAGCTGATTGTAATGATTGCATGAAGCAGTTGTTATACCTGTAGTTTCAGATAGCTTCAGCTGACATATTGCTGCTACACACTGCCTTAGTAAGTGGCTAATACGGCCCTCAAGCTATGGGGAGATTTAAAATGAGATGCATGTATGCACCCAAAGTAACATATCAAACGTAGCTTCCTCTTTCAACAAGCCAGTACAGCGGGTTCTGCCATTCCCTCAGCGACTGGTATCCCTGTTGATGCCTGCATGTTCCCTACAGGCAAACACTTCCAAAGGGAAGACACATACCGAGGCAGTTTTATGCATCCTGTCTCTTGGAAGCTTCCTTGAAAAGGTGCAACACTGAATAGAGACTAGATAGATCGGTGTAATAAAAAAAAAAAAACTTTCCTTGAACTTACACACTCACACACACACGCACACACACACACACACACACACAGTGCCCCAAACAGTCGATCAAACCCCACTCTTGCTCCCACGAGTCTGTCAATCTACACCCTAAACAAAGCACTCCCAACTGGAGAGTGGTCATTTCTGACTGCCTGCGTGCATACACTAGCTTCTCCGTAATAAACACACACACACACACACACACACACACACACACACACACACACACACACACACACACACAAGAGCACACACAGACAACTTCCATACTACATGATGTAATGAACCTGCAAGGCTTTCCTTTCTCTCTCCTCACTCTAGTATAATTTTTTCAGCTGTACTTTTAAATCACTTTGAAAGAGGATGTTTTTAGAGTACGCACCACCCCTCTCCTTGTAATATGTACCACTCCCCATCCCCACCCTCCACCTTGCTTGTATTTAAATACAAAGTTTTAGTACAAGCAGCACCCTCTCTCTGGATGAGGCATATTCCCATGGCTCACTCTTTCCAAGTAATTGCCCTGTTTTTCAGCAAGTACAGATTCCTGCACCATACCAGTGCGGTGCTTTAATTTGCGGGTAAATAGGTTTTCTGCTGAGTTTAAAGGCACTGTGCCCATTGGGGGATTCAGCTTTAGGGAGTTACTCTGAGGCTGAGAGAAATCATCCAGCGAGGGAAGGGGGTGTGCATCATGATGCAAACAAGCCTTTAGCACTGACCTGACAAGCTTCCCTGAAACAGTTTACACTTTTGATTTATATTCAGTTGGTGTGGCAAGCCAGTTTTTCAGTGACTACAGAAAGTGTGTCAAGAGGTCAAATGTACTTTAATGAATGCAAATGTTTGGCTTTGATTTCAGACTGGAAAACTCTACACAAATACCAAACATTAGCCATAGATTGTGTTTAATGGATCATAATGCAAACACGTTTTAAATGGTTAATTCAGACAAATTCAAAAGAACATATTTTTGTTCTATATTTCCTCTAGTTCTTTTAAATATGGAGATTGGATATTTATTGTTTTCATAGCAGCTATTTCTGCAATAGGGTGTAGTTTAATGAAAACTGTCTGCGCAACAGGAACCCTCTTTCTCAAAACAAAACATAACAAAACAAAAAAACATGTTGCTGTTGATTTCAGGGATGTCATGCAATACTGTGGCCTCCACCAATTAAATTCCCTTCATCACGTTTGTTTTAGAAAGAATATCTGGCAGAGTAACACAATTTATAAGCAAATAAGGTTTTTCATTGTTATCGGAGTTATGTCACATTATGTTATGTTTCGGAGTACTACTCTTTTGTGATTACAGACAGACTAAGTAAACATTCAGAAAGATGACGTCATCCACAACAAAAAAGGATCAACCCCACCTCTTAGTTTAGTTCTCTCAGCAGAGAGTTCAGCAGCATTGTGAACAGATAATGAGAAGAAACACGGTACTTTATGGATGGGATATCAAATAGTAGTGTTTCTTTATGTAATATATTTACGTTGGCTTAGGTTCAGTTTTCAGTTTTTCTCTTGTCACAATGCTGTGTTTTACTCTGATTTAGGCAAAAAAAAAAAAACCTTTAGCAAGGTTTAGGAAAAGAAAAAAAGATTATAAGGAATACCTATAACAGGTATCTTAAGCCATTCGAAGTGCTTTTTTTTTCTACTCGACTTGAAAACACTGCACTGAACAATTGAAATACATTTGTCCATTTTCTTGCCAGAAATACCCCTCGGCTGGGGTTTACACCATGCTTGTAATCAAGAGTAATTTGTTTTTAATTATATAATTTAAGTAGGTTAAGGTGCATAAATGATATCACATCACATCAAGACTGAATGTAGTTATTTTAACCCAAAATATGATATTTTCCTAAACCTAACCAGGTAGTTTTGGGGCTAAAATCTAACCAAAGCTAACCAATCTGTAAACCTTTGATAATGTTAGTAACGGTCTAAAACTCAGAAGTCATGTTATAATAAAGAACATATGGACTGTAAACATGTCAGATTTTACAAATCCATTAAAAAGTTACCAATGCAGGCTACTTCTTTACAGAAAGAGCAAAGTGGAGTCACCAGACTCCCTGCAGTAGGAGAAACTGTATAAACTTTGTAAAATTCTGTATACAACACATTTTGAACATATCTGACCTACTTGTTAATTCGGCAAATGTCATCCATGAAGAGATGTATTTATTTATATATATATATATATATATATATATATATATATATATATATATATATATATATATATATATATATATATATATATATATATTTTTACCAGAGTCATGTAGGTGTATATTTCTGTATTCCAAGTGGTTAGAATATGTACGTTGAAATGCATTTAATGCCAGGTGTGATGTTCCAAGATAGCGCTGCCCGAGTGGCAGCCAGTCACAGTAGCTCTGTGTGTTTTTGTGTGGTCTAGTGTCTTTTTGTACTTTTTTTGTGAGATCTGCTGAGGAGACTGAGGTCGTTTGGTGTGTGCAGGTCACTGTTAAGAACTTTTTTATGACTCTGTGGTAGCATCAGCGATCTTCTACGCTGTGGTCTGCTGGGGCTGTGGAAGCTCAGAGAGGGACAGGAAGAGACTCAACAAGCTGGTCAAAAGGGCTGGCTCAGTCTTGAACTGTCCTCTGGACTCCTTGAGGAGGTGGGTCAGAGGAGGATGTTAGCCAAGCTGACATCAATCATGGACAAACCCTCTCACCCCCTACATGAGACTGTGGGGGTTTTAAGCAGCTCCGTTAGCAACAGACTTCTCCACCCACGGTGTAAAGAGGAATGCTACCACAGGTTGTTCATTACAACTGCTGTAAGACTGTTCAACACCAATAACTCTTAATGTAGTACTGAGCGCACCTACTTATTCTGCACTAATTTACCGCCATCTTGTGCAATTATCCTGTGCAATCCCCAAGTACAAAACAAAAAGACACAAAAACAGCTTTGTCCCTGCAGCTCTTACACTGAATAAAAAGTAACTACTTTATTTTGCACAAATAATTGATTATTGCTGCTTTTACTTATTTACTCATTGTTGTTATTTTAATTTCTTACTTTTTACTTGTCCATTTAATCTTACACATTTATATATAGGAACATACACAAGATGAATTATTTAGGGGTTTTTTTCTTCTTATATATTTACTATCTCAGAATGACAGAGGACCTGTAAGAACTCTCTAAAACTTTTAAGATAATTTCTTTTATTTCCTTTTTTCTAGATTTCACTCTCCTGAGTTTGGATGATGTGTGTTTTGTGTCTCTATGTTTGGGGAATGACTCTGCTGCTGCAAACAAAATCTACTTCTGGGTACTAATAAAGGAACTTCAATTTGAACTTGTGCAATAATAACTATTTTATATTTTGTATATATACATATTCATATTAATACACTGAGTCTGTTTGTTTGTAAACACAGTATTTAAACACTGTTTATGCACTCAACCTCAACAAAGCAATAAATGTATAGAATGCCCATTTTACCTCCTGTGTATACAATGCACAATAATGTATTGTCTTTAATGTATATAATAATGTATAATGTACTGTCTTTCCTATGTTCTATTTCATTATATTATATTTTATCTTTTTCTCTCTTATTCAGATGTTTTAGTATTTCTTTAGTATTGTAGGTCCTGTACTTATTGTATGTCTATATGTCTGTCCACCTATATTGTGATGAGTAAATTTCCCCGATATGGGATAAATAAATGCCTAAAGTCTAAAGTCTAACTGATGGGTTTGAAGCTGTCCACTTATGACTGGTTCACTCAGGATCACTCAGGACAGATGGGTATTTATCTAGTTCCACCCTAATGTTAGTTAGAGTTAGGGCTTGTTATTTTAGAGACCCCCACAAAGCTCACATTATAACTTGAACCCTATCTTCCCCCCGCATGGAGACACCTTTGCTTTTTTGTTATTTACACTGTTTTTATCCCATATGGCCAGCTTATCAGAACAAAAAGGTTTCTTGTTTTATTGTATATACACCATGTTCTGTAATGTGTTTCCTTCTCTCTTAATCATTATATCCCCCAGACTAGACAAGATGAGCCAACTGCATGGTAGCTTTTCATTCATGCAATGAACCAGTAACAGATTATCTCATCGGCATAATCTTTTCATCAGTAAGGATCATCTTCTGAAACCAGCACATGCAGCACAGCTTTGAGAAAATGACATGTTGGTAATTGTCTACAAAATTGCCAGGTTTCATTTGACATCCTCTGCTTCAAAAATGAAGACATTTTTAATTTAAAGATGGAATTCTATTCCTCTCCTCTGTGGCAATTTAGATACCAATAATGTGTCTTCATCCACTTCTATGGCACAGAAAAATGTGTAATTATTAGCATATGGTGACAAAAAAAACCCACAAAAAGTCATTACTGCAACATCATGGGACTCTAGTTGTCAGTTCAGTCTAAATTAGCCAATTTCAGAATAAATTGCTGATTACTAATGAAAATATTTGAAAATACCCTTAATGTTTTCTCTGAGAGTGATTACCCATTCCAACACAGGCAAGCCTCATGGTCTAAATTATATATATAAATAAAAAAAAGTGTATAACATGGCCTCAAAAATGCTAATGTCTGATTAACTTGCAGGTGTCAGTTGGAACTGTGTATCCGCAAACCCCAAACATTGTTTCAGTAAGCAGCTTCTAAATCTTTCTGCTAGGGCCACAGTCAGGCAGGACAACAAACTGGCATGCTTGCCACATTGAAGTCATACTCAAGTATAAACCTTGACCACAGAAGGTCTCATGGCACATGTGGGGTGTCACTTTCTCTTTTAGTGTGCATTAAATCTATAAAAACGAAATCTGTCTCAATCACAACATGCATAGGAATCAGTAGTTGACCAAGACAAGTTTATGAGATCATAGACATATTACAACCTTATCAGTGGATAGTAAAAGATGCAGATTCTGTGTCACTCTCTCATCCTGAATCATCTTGATTATAGCAGGATGTTGCTGAGATAACTGGCAATTAGTTTGAGGGCAGGAACTGTCTAATCATGTTCTATTACTTCTTGGTCTCAACTCCACAATTTCTCTAAGGGCTAACTCCATCAGACTGCCTCCCCTGTGCTGAGCATGAGACAATGGTACCTTTTCATCTCATAGCTGTACATTAGAGTCACTGACCCTAAAAATGTATACAGATACATACAAATTTCCCCGCAATCATTGGGATTTAAAGAATAATTCTATGTCATTAAAGGTACTCATTTCTATGCTTCCTCTCACCCATGATCAAAGCCCATGCAAAGACACAGGAATCAATGAGAACTGATGGGGAGATCAGGAAATTAGGTTCAGTCTTCTCACGGAAAAACACAGATACAATATCAAATGTGGATCAGCACATATCACTCCATTTCATAATGTGAAGGGCTAGCTCTAATTGTACATATGTATAAAGAACAGACTAAAGACATATGCTACAATGAAATTCTGCCAATCTTGATTGGTTTTGAAAAGTGCTCAATTTGGCACAACACAATGGTGTTACTGCCACTGCTGATCAGAGTGAAAAACTCACATGTCAAACAGAAGGGAGACACAGGTTTTCAGCTGATAATCTCTTGTGGAAGGCCTTCTAGCTCTTTTCACACAGAGAATACCCACTATTGCCAGAGTGAAGGCTTGCTTTTATGGCGCCTTTGTTCAGACTTCACCTCAACCCCACATAGCATGACTCCCCCCCACAAAAAGAAAAAAGTATGCACTTGTACGTTCCTATCGTTAGCACTTCAAGAATAGCACTAATGTACTTAAAGAATCTTTGACAAATAGCAGTAACAATGCTCAGATGACAGCTTGACAATTGTCGCTATATTTCTTTTTACGCCATCAACGGTGATATGTCGTGGTTTCTCTCTTGAGACAAATGTACTCATTGTAAGCCGCTTTGGACAAAAGCGTTTGCTAAATGCCCTAAATGTAAATGTATATGTAAATTGTTTCTTACATAAAGATAGTAATTGTTAAGTATGTAATGTGTAAGGAAGATGCAAATGTAAAAAAAAAAAAAAAAAAAAACAGTATACAACAATATGAAATAACTTGAATAAACAAATATATAATACATAAAATAACGGGGTGAAATGGAACTTGGGGGGATACTGATTAAACCAGTAGTTCTGTTTGATCACCACTGATTTAACATATCACACACACACACACACACACACACACACACACACACACACACACACACACACACACAGATATATGAATCAGCCTGTTTAGGATTATTCTAATCTGCCATTCAGGCGGTTTTAAGTATGAGTTTTAGTTTTTTGGTACTAAAAATAATAAAATAAGGATTTGCAATCTCAATGATGCTTCCCCACTTGTACAAAATCCATTTTTTGAAAAAAAGTTGTTGAGATATTTCACTCAAAGCCAAAACTGTAAACCTCAGGGGGATGTTAGCAGAAAACTCAAAAATATAATTTCAGCTCAATATCCAGGCACCAGAAAAACTTTACCAAATTTTATGACAACCCTTTCAATAGTGTTGAGATGTCTCAGACTGGAATGAAGCCAGCCCAATCCCCAGAAAAAGAACATTTCTGCTTAACACTTAACACTTCCTCATGTTGATACTTGTGATTTGTTCAGGTTCTATTTTGTATTTCGTTCATGACACAACACTGTGCATATGGTCTGCTTAGGTTTAGGCCCAACCACTTTGTTAGGTTTAGTAAATATCATGGTTTGGCTTAAAATGGCCTACCTGTTTTGATGCCACAAAAACTGCTGAGGATGGTCCACCTTCCCATGAACAATAGCCGGATTTGGTCTCTACAAAAGTAGCTGGGAATCTACCCAAAGAGTAGCACTGTAGTTGCTGTTTGGCGGTCTTGTGTCTTTCAATTCTACGACCATCAACACCCCCCAACCTCCCAATGTGAAAGTCAGCTATAAGCATAAAGTTTGAACATTGTATGCCTCATTTGTTGACATGTCAGTGGTTTGCAGAAACATTAACTGCTAAAATTAAATCTATTGTTATGAATAGAATTGAAAGTGTGAATAAAAGCGTATGACAATAAAACTAAGAACAGGGTTGCTCTTTGATTTTTGCACTCAAGCCTCAGTGTCTGATTTATTTTTAGTCTTCTTCTTTTTACACACTTTTTACAACTTCTTCTTTTATACAAACATGTATATAGGTTTCACCCCCACAACATCTGTCTCTAGTATGGACATATTAGGACAGAGGTATCTGGCACCTTAGTCTGGAAATCTTAAGCTGATTTAAAGGAGCAAATAACAAACTCGGCCTTCAATAATCTGTTGTAATATCTCCAAGCTCTTCTCCAGCCCTCCAGGCCTCATTTTTTAAATTGAAGCTTTAGCGACAGCTTTTGAGTGGGTGCTTTTAGTAATTGTGGGCATGACGGTTCATCATATCCATGAAAACCACTGGAGTTTGCAAACATATGACTGCTTTGATGGTCCTCTGCCACTCAAGTGTCGCTCAGTTTTGTGCAGCTGTTTGTTTCCATGTGATTACTTTTCTCTCCCAAGGCCAAATGGTCATTTCACTTTAATGAGCTCACCGTTCTAGAAAACACAAAGTGGCAGTGGGGCATGGAGTAAAAGGTTCTAGGGCTGATTGAGAGTTTTAACTACAAGGCTACTTGAGGGAAACAATCGGCAATTACAGGTTCAGGAAAAGCTCTTGTTTTGTATGTCTTTTTCATAATATTTTTGGGGTTATTACCTCAGCCAAGGAGAATATTTTTCCACCTGTGCCCAGATGGTTGGTTGATTGATTTGTCAACAGAATAAAAAATACTATTACTAATGCTAATAATACTACTACTGAACAGATTTCCACAAAACTTTGACAGAGGATGGGACTTAACCTAGAATAGATGCCATTTCCTTTTACATTGTGAGACATTTTAGTTCATCTTCAAGCAGTAATGCATGGATTGTGATAAACAAAATGTGTTGTATTTACATGGCTGGTGTCTGTGAGTGAGTACCATTAATGCTGATCCAAATCAAAATCTGTTGGATTTAGCTATGCTTTATATGATATTGGATTAGGCTTGAGTGAATTAAAGGGGACAGTGGCCTTGGTGGATGTATATTTTCTCTACTGAGCCATTGGAATTTAATATCCATGCTAATGATGTATCTAGACTTCTTCAACACCAGATTTACAAATCATTAAAACTCGATGAAGTTGAAGTTGTGTTGTATACTTTAACAGATTGTTCTGACTCCCAACACATGAAATATGGCAGCGTGCCCCCATTGCACCATTTCTAGAGGTGCCCCTCAAGCACAGTGGTATCAAGAGCAAGGAAAGTCCACATAAGAAGTTGGTCAGGCTGGCTGTGTAGGTCAAACACAGGACCTCCAACCCGAGTTTGAGTCATTCGTGTAATTTAAAGTCAAAGTTGTCATTAACTTAGGCTAAATAAGTTACTTATGCAGCTGAGCTTGCCTATTCATTCATTCATTTATTCAAAATCATTATATTTTTGTAAACTTAACCAAGTCGCTTTGGTGCCTACACTGAACCAAAAGGCAGTTTCACAATGTTATTTCACAATGTCCAATCCAAAAGTCTAAATATATTAATTGCGTGTCAGAAAGCTTTATTTTGAAAGTTCTTACCAGACATTTCATATTATTATATAGTTTGAAGCTTAGTATCACTGACCTCAGCTGCCCTACTTGACGAGTTGGGAATGAGAATGTGTTGACTTTAAATAATTATACTTATTTGAAGAGTTCACCCTTCTCATGCCGACAGACATTACTCTAAAGGGCTCTCAAACAATTGTGCAAAACCACAAACACATTATAATTTTTACTACTTATGTCTAACTAATTATGCACTCATGAGCAGCCCAGAAGCATGACTCAAGTGTCAACACTTAACGCCATGATTACCATTTGACAAAAAAACATTGTTAATTACAACTCTGAAGTTAAGAGCCAGGGACTGAAGCATTAAAACATAAATGAAGCCTTTGCCCCCCCTCAGCAATGGTAGATAATGGGATTCTACATCAATAAACACTTGAGAGTTTTTTTCAGATCAAGTGGCAGCATCCTGCTGAAAAGTGCTATATGACAGCAATATTTCCCCTGTTTTCACTTAAGAGATTTCTGCCCAACAGTGCTACTATTTATTTTGATGTGACTTTTGTTTGTTGTTGTTTGTTTTGTGTGTTTTTTTCTTTGCAAGCTAACTCATTTGATATCTTTTGGTCTTGCAACCTTATTTCATATAACATCTTCCAGCTGAGGTAGCCTTGCCTTCTATTCGTTGAATAATTCATGACTTGCAATTCAATACTATTGGATTTAGGAGAGGGGGACTCTAAAGCTGAATTACAAAACATCACATTCTTTCATCTCATAAAGTTTTTTTTTTTTTTTTTTACAAAGTGCAGAGGTCAATTGTGAGTCCTCCAGCAATTGCTAGTATGAATAATACACTGAAGGGCTCCAGAACCTTGGGAGAGTTCCTCCACTTGTGTTGATTATTGACGCTTTTACTTTTTTTCTTCCTATCTTCAGGTATAAAAGATGGACTCTTTGTCTGTGGTCTCCCGTACTCTTCATGCCTCTATCCCCTAAAGGCAAAAGAGGCCTTATTTGCACTGGTCTAATGTGGATCCAATTATCATAATACCAAATGTACTGAAAACACAATAAGATTCCTGATAATAAAAACTGGGCCAACCAATATTATACATTTTAATAATCCTATCATTAAAGTTGTTTTTTAACAGGACATTTCAGAGTGTAATGCCACTCTCTTTAGATACCATTTACATTCATAACCTGCAGAACATGGTCCTGCTCCTGGTGTGCAGAGAGCTGCTGGAATGCCATCAGTTCTGCTTCAGTTTAAGTGCCCTTTCAGAAAATTCCCATGTGGAATATCACTTGTGAAATAAAGCATGTTGAAAGGAATCATATATGTGGTTGACAGATTTTTGTATTTTATATTTCCACTGACATGACTATGTATTTACTTAATAACTGGTTTAGTGTTTTTTTTTTGCACAGCAACAAGTCATCATTAAAACTTGTAATACTGATCATGCACCTGTGTAACCATAACCATCAGACTTTTTTAAAGACTTTCATAGACATAGTCACTTTTATAGACATTTAAAAATATGCACTAAATGTTATGTTTGTGCAACATCCCTCTTGCTTGTACTTATGTTAGATACAGTATATTAAAAGTAAATGAACAGCTCATGATCTACGGTTTGTGAAGCATTGGTTTTCATTGTACTATCAAATATTTAATATGATTATGATGTGGAAGGGACTGTAACTTACAGTAACAGGCTAGCACTAACATCCAGGCAAGGGATAGTCTTTCAGAAGTGGTTGGACGCTCTTGTGCCTGTGTTTGTAAGCATGACGTTAGTGAATATTTAAACTGCAGAATTATGAAATATTTATTTTCATATTTATTACTGTCCTGTCTAAGGTACTTCGGAGGGTTGTAGTAGCACAGTTGGACACAACAAGCTGGAATTCCAATTCCTTCCCCTGCAACATTTTTGTTTTAGACCAAATTATTCCACAGAAATAGAAAAATGTTGCCCAATTGAAAATGTAAGGCAGATGGGGTTATTTCATTGGGGCAGTGTTTCTCAACCTTTGAAACTGTCAATCATAGCATTCTTCTGTCTAAGTTGTCATTATTCAAATGTTCTAAACAAGCAGTTGATTGGTTTAGTTAGTAAGTTAGTCAGTCAAACTTTATTGTCCCTGGGGCAACTTCCATGTGCAGAGTCGTAGCTTCTAACTAGACAACAGTGTGCAAATGTTAACCAAGAAAAGTCTTTGCTTTTAAACAACAGAAAGGGTATAGCACAAGTTTCAATACCTGGTCTGTCTCTCTGTAAATGACTTGGCAAAAGTTGATCAGAGGTCAGCTGCCAGCTTTATGCATTTTACGCTGTATATGCTGTATATGCTCCAGCTCAAGTCACTGAATTTGAAAATAATGGATAAAAAGCCTGTCTGATGAAATCACTGTCACATGCTAAATAAAGTCAAATTCAGATTAAAAAAAAAAAACATAGCTCTCAGTTTTAAAATACAGATTTGTTAAATGATTATTAAAAATGCTTTTCATCAGATTTTGAGATGTTTAGTGAGGAACTAACAACTGAAGTGATTCCTGAGGCACATCAGCCAAAACCAATCTATGCTCATACAGATTGGAGATGTTTCTACAGGTTTTTCATCTTCAGATGAAATATCAACACAGTTCTTCATAAATTTTGATTTTAGTCACCTTCATGCCTCCAACTAGGGGAGAAGATTGTTGTATTGGTGCAAAGTATCTTCTTTATTTTACATTGCATGTGTTTTGCAAAAGGTTTCTCATATACATTGATGTGCTTCAGTTTCTTTTGTTTTTTACAAAGACACTGCCTTTGACGCATCCATTGAACGGGCCGTTTCCTGTTTTATTTTACTAGTGGGGCTTTCTTCTGTACTGGTAGAGTGGCCTTCTTGCACATGTGTTTTGTTATGTGTTTTTTGTCACCCTAGCTTGTGAGTAGGTAATTTGAGTGTGTGTGTGTGTGCGTTCCTGTGTGTGTGTGTGTGTGTGTGTGTGTGTGTGTGTGTGTGAGAGAGAGAGAGAGAGAGAGAGAGAGTGAGTACATGAGTGTGTGTTTCCTTTTTTTAACGCTTAACCCCACATCAGTGGGGCAACATCATGGTGATAGGCCCCAGTGTAAATATTTTTTTTTTTTGCCCCCCACCACCACCCTAAACACAAGCGCACACTCATGCACACTGCACGCACACACATGCTTGGACACACGCACAGCCACTCGAGGGAACTACTATTGCAGGGGTGGACTGGCCATCGGGAATACCGGGATTTCTCCCAGTGGGCCAATCAATAATGGCTGATGGACGGCCGTTTTTTATAGTATTTTGATTTATTTATTTATTGTTTTTTTTCTGCTGCACCTTGCCTTGATAACTATGATAACTCTCCTGGGGAGAGAGACATGCATCAGCTCGGCTCACAGTGCTCAGCTGCAGGCACAGCAGAGAGGTGACAATTGGCCCAGTGGCTTGTCTGTCTAAAGAATACCTGGCCCAATGGCCCTATGAGAGAATACAGAGGCCCAGCCATGCATGTCCTTGACCCCCCTCATCCAGCCACCTTTAATGATGAGCAGTCGATGATGAGAGAGAGAGAGAGAGAGAGAGAGAGAGAGAGAGAGAAACAACAACCCCCCCACTATCACAAGTGTTCTATCCCACTTGTTCTGGGGATGGGTCTTGCTCTAGGTCTTGTGCATTGAGTATTCTTTGGTTACACTGATCAAAATGGTAATCAAGTCAGTGTTTTGTGTACAAAAACAGTAATATTGATTGAGTTTATTCACCATCATTACAGATTAAATGTAATATTTATCACCGTTGGATTTACATTCCGCCTCAAGACAATGGAGCCTGTTCTGCTTCTCAGGCATTTAAGCTGAATTTTTATGCAATTAACAGTGTATACTTTCAGTTTGATGCAGACTTTTTTTTTTGACGTTTCGTGCAGACTCTTATTTTGAAGTTCTTTCTGAGCTAAAACCGGAAGTATGAAGAACAATCGCTAGAAAACATGTTAAAAACAGCAGTGCTGCTTACACACCAGAAAAAATGTTTATCGCCTGTTGATTCCCCAGCAGAGGCATTGCTTGTATGTATTACATTTTTGTTCTAGATAAGTTAATTCATAAGTATGTTAATTTCATATTGTATAAACCAAGTTATAAGTTAAAAAACACTGTGGCATTGTTAAAACTAAGAATGCTTTTATTAGCTCATGGACATGTTAGCAGAACCAGTTGGTTAAGCTGTTGAGTAATTTGCACATCTTTAAGTAATGTTTATGAAACAAGGAAACTTAACTGATTGCAATATTTTCTGTTTTTTCTTTCTAGCGTCTAGCTTCAAACAAAACTGAATAAAGACAGTTTAACTCTCTGTCTAGTTGGAGTTACCACACCTCAGCAAGGACAGAACAATGAAAAAGTGTAATTTAGCTGCAGTTTCAACATCATCAGAGGGAAAACATGGAATTCGCAAGGACTGACAATTCACCTGCATGCACAAGAAACTCAAAGAGCTCTCACTCCTCAGCAACGAGTGCAGCAGTAAAGGCACATGCAAAAGCAGAGGCGGCAAAGGCCAGAGCAGTGTTCGCAGAGAGAAAAGCAAAGCTCAAGGTAGGAAGTGCAGCAAAGGAAGCAGAGCTACATTTAGGAATAGCAAAGTTGGAAGCTGAACTAAGTGCACTAGCACTTAAAAGAGAGGCAGCTGCAGCTGTCGCAGGCTGCCGAGGCATTAGCAGCAGCTGAAGAACTAGAGCTAGAAGGTTCAATTAAGACTGATTTATCTTCTCAACATGTTTTGCAAAATGAAATTGCAACACACACTAATAAACATGTTTTAGCACAAGCTGAACTTCATGGACCAAAGGCTCAGGCATCTGTACACGGCGCTTTACCTGACACAGTATTGTCAGAAATGAGCTACATCACATGGCATCCTCCATCAGGGCACAACTCAGAGTTGCAAGAAAGGCAAGAAGAGGAGGAGACCCATCACAGACCATCTGACTTTAACACACCAAAACAGCCATTCGTCAGCGCACCCATCAATGCAGGTCATACAGCTCCAGAAAGATGTGTTTGACATCACACAACACTTGATAGAGACAGCAGAAACCTCACAATCTATCCATGTTCTGTTTCGGCTTGGCACCCAAAACAGAAAACCAGGCACAATATCTGGCTCGTCATGATTTGGTGAGTACAAGTCTCTACAAATTTGATGATAAACCAGAAAATTATCTGGCATGGCAGTCATCGTTCACTAATGCTACTACAGTCTTAGGACTCACATCCACTGAAATGTTAGATTTGCTGTTAAAGTGGCTTGGAGTCCGTCAAGCACATCAAAAATATTCGCTCTGTGCATGTCGGAAACCCAGATGTAGCACTACTAAAGGCCTGGGACCGCCTCAAAGAGTGCTAAGCTGCACCTGAAGTAATGGAGAAGCCTCTGTTTAAAAGACTGGATAAATTCCCAAGAATATCATCCAAAGACTGCGGGAAACTGAGGGACCTAGGCGAACTTCTCATGGAACTCCAGGGTGCTAAAGAAGAAGGTTACCTCAGGATTGACCTACCTTGACACTGCCAGGGGCATTGGGTCCATAGTGGAGAAACTTCCTGACGGGTTACAGGAGAAATGGCTGACAGTTGGCTCAAGATTTAAAGAATAATACAACGGCTATTTCCCCCCATTCGATTACTCAGATTTCATCTGTCAAGAAGCAGATCGAAGGAATTACCCCAGCTTTACCTTTTCATGTGCCAGCAGCAACAGTTTAAAGTCTGACAATGTAGACCCAAGATACTATGGGAGGAAAATATCTGTTCACAAGATGGGCATCTCTTCAGTTAAAGACCGACCTGCAAACTCACTGGAGAAAAATCCTGGTGATTTAGAGGGAAGACTCTAGAAGAATGAAAGAGAGTCCTGATGGAGAATGGGCTTTTTTTCAAGTGTTGCACGTCTGCTGGTCATCTTGCGAGAGACTGTAATGCAACTGTAAAATGCATGGAGTGCGTCAGCGACCGTCATCATGCTGCTATGCATCCAGGTCCACTGCCTCAAGTCTTCAAGAGGTTTACACCCCCACCAGACAAGGAAGGTGGGAAGGAAGAGGAACAGGGCGGTGATAGTACAGCCATCACCTCGCAGTGCACCCAGGTGTGTGGTCCGGGGCAAACAGCGAGATCCTGCTCAAAGATCACTCTGGTTCGAGTGTATCCTCATGGTCAAAATGAGAGAGCAGCCAACATGTATGTGATTTTGGATGATCAAAGTAACCGTTCACTGGTGAGGTCAGACTTCTTTGAGCTCTTCAACATCAAGGGCCAACCATTTCCATATACGCTGAAGACCGGCTCCAGGCTGGTCAAGAGATCAGGCAGAAAGGCAGAGGGTTTTCAGGTTGAATCTCTTGATGGGCAGACTAGTTTGTTGCTACTGCAGCTAATCGAGTGTGATGAAATACTCAATGACTGCTCTGAAATACCAACGCCTGATGCAACTCGTCATTACCCACACCTGCAAGACTTAGCACCATACATACGAGAGCTCGACCCCAAGGCGGAAATACTCATCTTGCTAAGCAGAGACATTGTGAGAGTCCATAAAGTCCGACAGCATGTGAGTGGACCTCACAATTCCCCCTTTGCACAAAAAATGGATTTAGGATGGGTCCTGGTGGGGGACGTGTGCTTAGGGAACGCGCACAAACCAGCTGTTGGCACAGTGAAAACAAATGTGCTGGAGAATGGCCGACTCTCTATTCTCAACCTTGCAAAGGCTTCATGAAGCTGACTGAGGATGTGTCCCATGGCGGGGAGCAGAAGAACTGACCACGCCATACATCATTGGAAACCCTTGGACGAATGGTCTTCAATGAGAGGGATTCTGACAACAAACCCGCTCCATTCATTGAGGACACAATCTTTTTGGAAATCATGGAACAAGAAATGTACAGAGACACAATAAACAACTGGGTCACTCCTCTCCCCGTTAGAGTTCCCCCGACAAGGTTTATCCAACAACAGGTGTTTGCTTACTTTACATCCGTGGAGAAAGCACTGCGGAGGAAACCAGAGATGAGAGGTCAGTTCCTGATATTCATGAAGAAAATATCAACAACAGACATGCAGAAGTGGCTCCACCACTAGAGGAGAATGAAGATGTTGGTACCTGCCAACTTTTGGAGTCCACCACAAAAGCCTGGAAGCATCCACATGGTGTTTGACTCGAGTGCAAAGTACTTTGGCTTGTCACTAAATGATGTTCATCTCTCAGGCCCAGACCTCAAAAACTCACTCTTTGGGGTGCTGATTTGCTTTCATAAGGAGCAGGTTGCAGTGATCGGCGACATACAGCAGATGTTTCACTGCTTCCTTGTCTGCACAGACTACCAGAATTTATTGAGATTTTTGTGGTACAGAGATAACATGTCCAAGGACATTATCAATTGCAGGATGAGGGTCCACGTTTTCGGCAACAGTCCATCCCCATCCGTGGCCATCTATGGACTAAGGAGATCCATCCACCAAGGCGCACACAAACATGGGGAGGACACAGTCCAGTCTGTCGAGCGTCACTTCTATGTAGACGATGGGCTCATCAGTGTGCCCACTGAGGCAGAAGCCTTCAGCCTCCTGCAGAGAACGCAAACCTCTCAGTGAATCTAACCTTAGGCTACACAAGTTTGCCTCAAACAGTGAAGTCGTCCTACAGGCATTTGCACCAGAAGACAGAGCAGGCCTACACCAGTGCAACACAGTTTGGGACTGCTGTGGGAGACAATGGCAGACACTTTCACATTCACAGTCTCAGAGCAAAGAAAAGCCTTCACTCGCAGGGGAGTTCTGTCTGGTAAATAGCATCTTCGACCCTTTAGGCATGGCATCAGTAACCATTGAAGGCAAAAGACTTTTGGGGAAATCAGTGTTGACACATGCAACTGGGATGCTCCTCTTCCAGAACAAAAGTTGAAGCAATTGGAAGCCTGGAGAGAGTCACCGCATGACTTAAGCAAGCTGCACATCCCACGTGCATACACTGCAATGTCACTTTCTAGTGCTGTACATACAGAGCTATGTGTGTTCTCCGATGCATCCACAAAGGCTCGTGGAGTGGTGGCATATCTTAGGACCATTCAACCTGAAGGAAAAGTCGAAATAGGATTTGTCTTAGGAAAGGCCAAGCTAGCCCCACAGTCTGAACCTACTATCCCTCAGCTGGAGTTGTGTGCCGCGGTATTAGCCATGGAAGTTGCGAGGTCATCCAAGATGAACTGGACACGAAGCTGGATGTGATCAGGTTCTATTGTGACAGCAAGGTTGTGCTGGGATACATTCACAATCAGACCAAACACTTCTATGTCTATGTTCATAATCGAGTCCAGCGAATTCAGCAGTCCACAAGACCTGACCAATGGTACAACGTCCAGAGAGAACAACCTGGCTGACCATGCATCCAGGTCAGTTTCAGCATCCCAGCTGACCCAGACAACATGCTTCACTGGACCAGCGTTTTTGCACCAACCAAGTCAACATGATGAAGATGCAAGCCAATCGTTTTAACTTCTGAACCCAGAATCAGACATGGAAATTCACCCTGAAATGAGCAGTTTCCTGACTCAGACTCAAGGAAAAGGCCTTACTGCTGCACGTTTCCAGCGCTTTTCGTCCATGCGCCCCCTCATCAGGGCTATTGCACTACTCATTCATGTAGCTAAAGCTTACCAATACAACAAAAAGCCCAGTGAATGTAGAGGATGGCACCACTGCAACCTCCCACATACTAGGATGAGTTGTCTCAGGCAAGACATGTCATCATCAGAGCCACTCAGGAAGAAGTCTTTGCAAAAGAGCTCACAGCTCTCGAGCTCGGACAGGCTGTAACCAAAGCCAGTTCCCTTCAGAAGCTCAGACTTGTTCTTGAAGATGACCTGATTTGTTATCTTGTCAGAACAGTCACATTTCTCCGCTGTTGGTGCGACAGTACCATGAAGATGTCAAGCATCAAGGCCATTGCTCTTCTGCTGCAGGAGCTCCCGAGCTGTGCACATTGAGATCATAGACTCCTTTGACACATCCAGTTGCATTAATGCATTGAGACGCCACTTTGCCATATGGGGACCTGTAAACCAGATCCGATCGGACTGTGGAACAAACTTCATAGCTGCAGCAAAGGAACTGTGAATAAGCCAACAACAACCTGATGTGACAATGCAGAACTTATTAAGCAAGCAGGGGTGGTCATTGGTGTTCAATCCTTCTCATGCGTCCCATATGGGAGGATAATGGGAACGTATCATAGGCCTGTCAAGAAGGATCCTGGATGCAGTCCTGCTACAAGAGAACATTCAACTCATGCACGACGTCCTGTGCATACTCATGACGGAAGTGGCTCCGATAATCAATGTCAGACCTCTTGTCCCAGTCTCCACCACCCCAGAGTCACCCTTCATATTGTCTCCGGCACTGATACTTACCCAGAAGGTTGGGGTTACCCCACCACATGGAGACAGACAAGGATCTCCTCAGCCGACAGTGGAGATACTGTAAGTGCAAGCCCTCGCTGACAGGTTCTGGCATAGCTGGCGTCAAGAGTTTTCACTCTACAAGCCCGCCGCAAATGGAGAGATTCCCAACGGGACCTGAAAGTAGAGGACATTGTGCTCCTGAAGGACAATGAGGCTGCGAGCAACGCGTGGCCAATGGCAAGGATTACAGCTGTATTCCCAGGGAGAGATAGCAAAGTGAGTAAGGTGGAATTCAGGATATCGGATCAAGGTTCTGTGAAGGTGTTCCTGAGACCGGTGTCAGAAGTAGTTCTTCTTCTGTCTAATGACTGATGTTTAAAGTTCAGAAATATTTGAAAGTCAATAGTGACCTTTAAGGTCAGATGGGGAGTGTTCTGCCTCTCAGGAATTTTGCTGAATTTTTATGCAATTAACAGTTTATACTTTCAGTTTTATGCAGACTTTTATTTTGACATTTCATGCAGACTCTTATTTTGAAGCTAAAACCAGAAGTAGAAAGAAAAATTGCTAGAAAACCTGTTAAAAACAGCAGGCTGGTGATCAGTGCATGTTTCTCACCTGCTGATTCCCCAGCAGAGGCATAGCTTGTATGTATTACATGCATGTATTATTTTTGTTCTAGATAAGTTAATTCATGAGTATGTTAATTTCATATTGTAAAAATGAAGTTAAAAGTTAAAAACCATTGTGGCATTGTTAAAACTATGACTGCTTTTATTAGCTCGGGGACATGTTAGCAGAGCCGGTTGGTTAAGCTGTTGAGTAATTTGCACATCTTTAAGTTATGTTTATGAAACTAGGAAATCTAAATGATTGCAATATTTTCTGTTTTTTCTTTCTAGTTTCACTCTCTCATCCTTTTTGTATGGCTTCAGCACAATGTGAAGAATAAAAATAAATCTACAAACGAAACTGCGGCATTCGTCAAGTAATATCTTACTCTTCAAAACTCAAATAATTTCACCTATCTTGGTAAACAATATCTCTGACTGAAAGTGCATCAATGCCAGTGCATTAACAGCTCATGAACAACTGTATGTAAATGCACGACAATACACATAACTTTCAGTAAAATGCACAACTACAGAAAGTTTTCCAGCATGAACAATAACAAAATATAACTCTGTAAACAGAATTTACAATATTTTGAGTGTGTATTAGCTTTGCCGACCTCTTAATTAATTACTCCACGACAGAGCACATGTACTCAAAATTTGTAAACATCTGAGCTACTACGTTGCTATCTGCAGTAAACATGACATGTTATGTTTCTATACGATCTCAAAAGTGCTTGTCAAGCTTTTCATACAGAAAGTAAAACATATTTACACACTCGAAAAATAGCAAATATCCCTCCTGGTGAACAGGTGAATCTCTCTCTAAGTGGACGCTGCTAATCACTTCCTGTTTCTGGTCACTGTCTCTCACGTGATCTCCTATAGAGCACCTCACAGTCTGGGGCACAGTGCCATCTAGTGGCTTTAGTGTGAACTCTTATTTCCTCTTGGCTACATGCAGAGTACAACCAACTAAATGACAATCAGTGGCTACTAGACTTTGCATTTTTAACTGATCTGACCAACATGTTGAATGAGCTTAATGTTGGGACAAAACAGTGGTCAATATGATCAGCACAGTTAATGCTTTCAAACGAAAAATGCAACATCTGTGCTCAAAGCTGCAGCACCATGATTTGGCAAACTTTCCGAACCTCATGTCAGAGCTGGAGACACAAGGGAAGGTCTGTGTGCAACTTGACAGTGGACGCTTCACAGAGCAGATTGAAAACTGTCTGTCAGACTTTAACAAACAGTCTCAAGACTTTGCTTTGTTGGAGCCAATTGCTACATTCATGTGCTACCTTTTTCAAGAAGATGCTGAGGTTGATTTCTTTGCATAAAAAATTGAAACACTGTTTCACCTGAACTCATCAGGAGTGGAGGATGAGATCGGTCCGTGTGTCATCTGATCATTCAATTATTCCATTCAATCTGGCAAATGAAATACAAAAAAAAACTTTGTCAAGATTTCGTTGTTCTGTTTGTCTGTATGCACCAAACATTGAAAAGTGATGTTTATTTCGTATTTTCAGCCCAAAACAGAAAATATAATAAACAAGGAAACCAAAACAAAAATATAAATCTAATTTACATTTTCTGTTATATATGGTTACATTTCTGCTGTGTGGCCAAGCTTTGCTCATGCGCAATGTGTAGTCTGGTACCTGTGGTGGCTAATTACATTTTCAATAAGGCCTAGGCCTAACCCTAACCCTTTTTTTCCAGTGCGCGAATCTACTAACATTTACGGTAATCGTAATAAAACACTGCTCTGAAGAGCTGCTGACTGAAGACTCACAATCAGTCGTTATTTAAACTAAGGGTATCATGTAGGTATTCCAGATTTCAAAGTAAAGGACAACGTGAGAAAATTTCCATAACTAGTTCAAGATTCATATACGACTGAATTTAGCACTTCCTAGACTACTTGCATGCATAATATGAAGTACTTTTACTGTGTACTTTTTGAGTGATCATGTGTCGAAATCCTCAAGAGAGGACAAGATTAAGGACATTTCACCCAACTTTGATGTGGAATAAAAAATGTATTTTCCATAAGTAGTCCATTATTCATATGCTGCTGAATTTAGCACTTCCTAGACTACTTTTATGAATAATATGAAGTACTTTTACAGTGTACTTTTTGAGTAGTCCCTGGTCAAATCAGCCTCACTGGTAAAAAAGGTGTGGCTGATTTGACCAAGTAAATGCAAACCATGGCTGGCTTGACCGCAGTGTATTTTTTTTTTGCAGAGATTTTTTTTCCCCCAATGCTTTTTCGAAAACATAATTAGCGAACACAGATACCAGACTATACATTACGCAAAGTGTGGCCACACAGCAGAAATGTACCATGGAAAATGGCATAACAATAAAAGAAAATGTACATTAGATTTATTATTTTGTTTTCGTTTCCTTGTTTATTAAATTTGGGCTGAAAATAGGAAAATAAACACTGGTTTATTTCAATGTTTGGTGTATACAGACAAACAGAAAAATGAAATATTGACTCGTTTTTTTGTTTGCCAGATCAAATGGACTAATTGAATGATCAGATGATACACAGACCGAGATCCTAACACTACAAGCTGATACTGAGTTCAAGTCCAGGGCTCATGGACAGTTTTGGAACTTACTCACAGAGGAAAAGAACCCCAACATAAAGAAATGTGCTACCTCCTTGACAGCATTATTTGGCTCCACTTATTGATGTGAGTCAGCCTTTTCCCACATGAAGATTATTAAGTCCAAATACTGTTCCATCATGACTGATGATCATTTGGAAGGCTGCTTGAGGCTGGTTACCAGCAGCTACTTTCCGGACTATGCATCCCTGGCTGATTTCATTCAGTGCAAGTCATCAGAGTGAGGTAATAACAGAAAATGTACAGAGTTGTATTGTGCAATATGGGTTCATACAGTTATGCAAGGTACACCAACTTACTTATTACCAACTTATACTGTACATATAAAGCATTTTCAGTATATTTATATGTAAGTAGCTCGCAAGTTGAAAAAGTGTGGTCACCCCTGTTCTAGGTGAAGCCATGAACGTAAAATTATTAATCTGCTCCAAGGCCAACCTTGTGTGTCTTGGCCTCATTCATTCTAAAATCAACAATATGCCTCTCTGTGCACCACTCTTACCACATTTATGTGGCCAAATTCCGGTCAAAGTCTTGCCTATGATAGGATTTCCTGCTGATTTGTAAATTGAAACATCATGGACTCAAGCTAAGCATTGATTTTTCATCTTTATCGTTCGTTCCATCCATCCATCCATCCATCCATCCATCCATCCATCCATCCATCCATCCATCCATCCATCCAACCCCACCCCACCCCACTACAGAGCTGAGTACTATGGACAAAAGTATACCAGTGCCACTGAACCAGGGTACTCACTTGCTCTTGAGAGACTTCCTGGGATCAGAAGATGGCTGTGCAGTACACAATGTTATTACTCAAGTAATCTAAAACTCCATTCTGTTTTGCACCTTCCCTGCTACCTCAACATTCTGGCTTAACTAGACAATGATAGAAGGAGAGAGGGAAGAGATCATTACGATTAACTGGATGGGGTAGTAAAATGATTATGAATTCACATCCACAATTGTTGGAATAAACTGACAGAGCTGCACAATTTCAACAATACCATACGGGTAATAAGATAATAGTTCATGACAGATTATTTAAATAAATGCATGAAGCTGTATCATCTTATTTCCTTGGGAAATTCAACAAAAACAAGAATTACACAGGGCTCAGAGCTGTTAAAAAGGAACCCTGCCTGCTACCCCCTAGACATTTTACCAGCTCAGATATTTGTGTCAGGTCATATTCCAACCTTGGCGACTTTTGCATCTATATTTATGCTAAAATGTTATGGCCTGAAATTTCTCTACACCACCCTTCTTTTGTTTTTTCCAAGCACTCAATTTTTTTCATACAGGGAAAGAAAGAACATGTGTAACATTCTTTACAAGAAGGCCCTAATAACTAATAATTTGTCATAGACTCCATTTCACAAGGTGAATAAAAAAATTAACTCAACAACTCACATAATTTAACATTTTTTTAAGGAAATCTGTGGTATATATATGTGGTATATATTGTATATTCGTTAAAATGGTTTTTATTTGTATCATTTGACATGTTCACCATCAGTCAAACATTGTCTTCTTTAAAACAGTATTAGAATGTGTTGAATCAGGATTTTTAAGCAGCTGCATAATGTTGCAGATAAGATGCACACACCTGACCAACACTTTTTACAAGACCAGAAAGAACTTAAAGCTGAACTAGAGAAAGGCATCACACAAGACAAGACAAACTGGCAACAGACAAAAGGAGATGCAGACCATATATAGACACAGTGATGGAGAACAGGTGGAAACAATCAGGGTGGGGAAGACAATCAGACTGGTGGGAAAAACACAAGGGGAAAAGGCAACTTACCTGAAACGAGAGGAGAGTAAAATTTCAAAATAAAAAGAGGAAGCCACCAGACAACTAAACACAACTAGCTTTCTTGGCCATTACACTGACTTCCGATGTGTAAGGTTTCTTGTGACGTTTGTGTTAGTAAATCATCCAGAGTGAGACTGCACCAAAGTGAAAAAAAAGGAAAATCCAGGCAGAGGGCCGCATTGAAAATATAAGGCGTAGAAAGTACAAATACTTCTTGCTTCCCATCTCTGATTGCAGTATAAGCTGTATCATAGACTGTCAGCTTTTGTGCTTGATGTGCTGTAGAGTGGGAAACAAAAACAGAAGCCTCGATCACACTGCCCTTTGAGTGCAGGGATCCTGCACCAATTTTCAGCATCCTCCTCTGTGTGAAAGTCCCAGAAGCGGTGAGAGGGGAAATTTCGCTGCTCCTCTGATGCACCTCTGGAGGTAGTATCAGACCAGCAGAGTTGAACCGCACCTGTGTGAACAGATAAGGGTACATGTTAAGATAAACAGGTAGACATCAGGGAAACACCTTGAAACAAATGTCATCATCATGACATGTACTGTCACGCCTCTTTTGGATCCGCAGTGCCAGTGTGCTGTGTGAATTACACACAGGTACGCCTTTAATGCTGGAGCTGCTTGGTTCTGTGTGAACAAACAAAGGTGGCGACTTGTCCAACCTGCTGAGATAATTTGGAGTCTCTGTGTGAAAAGGGCTACTGTCTCAATAAATTGCAAGGTGAGGGCTGAGAAAAACACATCTGTGCCTCAGAATCACACTCTGATTTGATGTAGCATAGGCATCAAATCAGTATATCACACTATAGGCGATGTTGCTTACCACATACACTGTGAACAAAATGATAAACAAAGAAGTCCCAATCTCTTATTTCACATGTGCATCTTCTATTTCCTTAAAGACATTTTATGAGTTTATACTCATGAGCATAAACGTTGACATTCCATTTTTGTATCATTTAAACCTAACGTTGCTGACGTTACATTATTCTTATAGTTAAACATGTAATCTAATTTAATTTAGAATACGGACATTCTTAACTTCTTCTTCTTTACAACTGTAATTAAAGTGACATCTGTCAAAACAATGTAATAATCCCATTAAAATGTGTGGATGTCAAAAGTATTTAGAGTCATCAGCAACTGAATCGTGGACATTTTGACTTTCACCCTAAAGTCACAGCGAGTGTGCAGATTAGTATCCTTTTCCTTATTGACAAAAATAAGCTTGAATAAGTAAAAAAGATAATTAACAGTGTAACCCTATTTGAAACATGCATTTTAACAGGGTGAATTTGATGTAAATCTTGAATCATTCTATTATATATATTTTTTATTTATTTATCATATTCGGTGAATAAGCGCACTCAGGATCCTCGTAATATTTCTGGAAATTTGAGATTTGTAAGTGAAGTGGAAAACTGTTTTTTATTCTTAAGTGAAGCATACACACAAACCAGTTCATACATTTTTGAAGGTTTTAAGACTAATTCCATTACTTTTGGACTTAATACCTTTTCGTTTTACTGAAAGGAAAAAAGGGAATTTAATCTAAAGCATTTGTGACGCATGTGTCACTGCATGGCTTCACTTTCATCCATATCCAATAGTGGGAGGTCTTTGCGTCATGTGTAGAGCAACCAATCAGCGAGCGCGTCAACATCACAGACCGGAATAAGGAAGCTCAACCCGAAAAGAGCGCCTTGATTGAAAGTGGATACGTTACCTGTAGGTAAGCGCTTTATTAC
Source organism: Acanthopagrus latus (assembly GCF_904848185.1). NCBI lineage: Eukaryota > Metazoa > Chordata > Actinopteri > Spariformes > Sparidae > Acanthopagrus > Acanthopagrus latus. Next base: position 1,937,934 of record NC_051052.1, on the reverse strand, counting down.
TTTCACATTGGATATATAAGCGCAATTTTGAATAGACGTTTATCTCTCACTCGAAGCAGCGTTACTTTGACATATATCTTCAGACTGTTGTTGAAAATATTACATCGCCTCCGTACAGTGACAAATTCAAGCTCATTTTCCACCGTCAAGCCTAATAACTTACTGTCATTTCGACAAAAAGTTAGTATTGTGACTTTCCGCTTGCATATAACACACACATTTCACCGTGTCGGCACTGTAAAGCGCAGGCGACGGTTACGTTTGGCTAACAGGAAATATTTCAGGAAATGTCAATTCCCGAAAAACTTTCCCGCAGTTATCCGGGCCTTGTTTGTGTCTGTGTCACTGGATGTTTCACAGTTTATATCGGGGATCCACCCGCAGTTAAAAGTGCATACGAGTGCTTGCGAGGTAACAGAATCACTTCATTTTGAAACTTGATCGGCCCTTTAACTCACCTGAATATTTAATTTTGAAGAGAACAAAATTATCAGTGCTGGGCAAGCCACTTGGAAAGTGTAGTGAGCTGAGCTACCATTTACTCTACATTAAATTAAGCTTCACCACACCGTAGCTACCCCCCAGAGAAGCAAGGTACGCTACAACAAAATGGTAAAAGTAGCTTATTTTTAAAAAAGTAGCTTTTTTTCATATTGGAACAACTTTATTCCAAGTAAAAACTATCTCAGTGATCAATAAAACTGTCAATCAGACAGATAAGCAGGCAAAAAAGTTACATTCAATTGTTTATTACATAATAAGCTGTGCCCTCACTATTTTGTGTATTGTATTATTCAACTATCGATGCACATTTAATTCTAACATCCATGGACAATCATGCTACCATAGCAATATCCACCTGACTTGCACTAATGTACAGTGTCCTACACTGTAGCATATTAACATAATTAAACAGTGTCTACTCAGCAAATAGTATATTATAGTTGCAGTTTTTGTTAAGGTTCTCTAGTCTGTATTCTAGTTTCAGCTTTATTATTTATATTTGATATTTGAGCTTAGTCTATTTAGTTATTGTATATAATGCAACCTTTAATTGAATTTTTTCCTTTTACCTACCTCATTGTTTTTGTATTTTGATTTAAACTTTGATTTCCCTTTGGGATTAATAAAGTACTTTATCCATCTACCAGTGTCCCATATAACTGGCAGTTCCAAAAGTGGTATTTTTATTAGGCCCACTCTGTACTAGTAACTACAGACATTTTAAGCTAATAATTTTGACTAACCACCATACTTTGGTTTTGTAGAAATTGCATTTTTGTTGTACCCTCTGCTGGTTAAAAATTACAAAAGTAATAATTCAGAGTAATGTAAACTTTTCAAATGTTTCTCTGTTCCCTTATTTCCCTACCTTTTACCTCCATATATGTAACTTTGCTGTATTTGTTTATTATTTAAGTTTGTCTTTTGCATCCCTCGGGATCAATTCATCTCAGTCCTCCTCACCCTCTGCCATCTTTCCATCAAATAACGTAAACTGACTCAAGCTAACCTGTCTGTATTCCCCTGCAGCAGAGACATTGTAGGCAAGGATTGGTCTGTGATGACACCGTCATACAGAAGTGCTTCTGTTGGCTCCTATGGCAAGACGTTTTAACATTTAATCAAACCGCACTCCTATCTGTAATTGCATTTTAGATAGCCATAATAGCATTTTTCCTAGTCAAAATGGCATTGTTCCTAGGACAAATGACGTCACTTTTGCCATTCATGTGTTTTGGGCTTTCAGTTTGAGATATTCACAATTAAATTCTGGATATCTAGAATGAACATTCTGGCTATCTGCAATTGAATTCTTACTAGGAAAAACTCCCATTTCAGATATCCAAAATCCAATTGTTACTAGTCATAATTTTCATTTCAGATATTCAAAATGAATAACTATGTAGTTTTGAATATCCAAAAATACAGAGTGACTAGTAAAAATGTCATTGCGGATACCCACCATTCATATTATCACTAGTAAAAATATATAAAAAAGATATATATTGTGGATATCCATAATGACATTTTACTAGTCACAGTGTATTTTTGGATATTCAAAATTACATTCTGGATATCTGGAATAGCTTTTCATTTTGGATATCTGAAATGACAATTATGACTAGTAACAACTGGATTGAAGATATCTGAAATGGGAGTTTTTCCTAGTAAGAATTCTATTGCAGATATCCAGAATGTTCATTCTAGATATCCAGAATGTAATTGTGGATATCTGAAATTGAAAGCCCAATACACATGAATGGCAAAATTCTGTCATTTGTCCTAGGAAGAATGTCATTGTGGATATCTGAAATGTTGTTTTTGTCTAGGAAGAATTGATTTACAGATATCTGCAATACGTATCCAGTAGGGGTGGAACGGTTCACAAAATCCACGGTTCGGTTCATATCATATTGTGGTCACGGCTTTCGGTTTGATTCGGTATACACTGATTGTTAGGAAAATCAATTATGTCTTGTATAGTCAGGTTAAAACTGAAAGAATGAGACACTCTTACATTTACTACATCATTGTGACAGTCTTAAGTTAAAAGTGGGTAGATTCTGTCACTGCAAGAGAGGTGATATTGCTAGTTCCAACATGCTTTTCATTTAACAAATGCTACAAAGTAAGTACAAATAGTTATCCACCGTCACTAATGTAATGTAATGGGCAGTCACAATCAGGAAACTTTCAGTAGCCCTGGAGTAGAGCTGGTAAATATGGTTCCTTTTAAGGATTCGAGTGATAATGAGTCACTCACTAAACTGAACCAGGTTGTGCAAGTCACTTAGGTCACTTGAGTCAGTATTGCCTACTCACCAAGGAAACCCAGTCCTAGCCCATTGTCTCTTAACCAATAATGTAGTAAAAAACACAATGCAATAAAACATTATATACATGATTGGAAAAATACAAGAGATACTAAAATAAAATCAAACAAAATAAAACAAATAAATAATAGAGTACTGAGGTAGGAATGGTGTAAATGGACAAAGTTTCCAAAAAGAGATAATAATAGCCTGCTTACAATGTACTATTTAATATTTATATATAATATTTATATATAAATTATTTTATCTTGCAAAAATCGATCGACCTAATTTCATTTTATTATGCTATCTATACACCAAACCTACAGTAGCCTCTGGCTACCTGCAGAATATTGTGTAACATTATCTTATTTCAGAAGTGGAAGAATGGCTTCCAGCAGCATCTAATTCATTGCATACTTGCTTTTTAGTTGTTTTTGGTTGACTCTTGACAATCCTGACCAGTTTTCTCTTAGCATCTGGTGATAGTTTGCGTTTTCTTCCTGATCATGGCAATAGCCCCACTGACACTGCCCTTTCAGTGCCCTTTAACACTTTAACATCAAAACTTTTCAAGAAAATGAAAATAATTTTGCGAAAAGCTACTGTCAAAATATCTTAAATATGGGCTTTTCAGCTCTGAGCTTTATTTAGCAAGACATGTGACACTATTTTTTTAGAGGCAGGACCAAATAACTTCAGGGTGTGTTAAAATTATATTAATAACCTACAGACTCAACATTTGGGTAAAAGAAAAAGAAAACTAGTTTTGAAAATGTAATTTTCTTTATGAAATAAAAAATCATCAATTTGAATACTGTTAACATTCTGCAACAACTATTTAGATGAATACATATTAAGAAATCATCATTATCATTAGGTTTTCTTGGATGTTCAAGACCAGTTTACTAAATGAGGTGGAAAAATAAGCAGTTGGTGAGGCCATACAAAGGATCCCAAAACTTTTGTAATTTAGCTCTGAGGGCAAAACTTCAGCAGTTCATAACCAAAATAGAATTTAGTTGACAAAAATAGTTTCCATGAATTTAATAATATTAAAAAACTCTATACTTTCCATGAATAATAAAAAAAAAAAAAAAGAAAATTCCATGACAATAATCTGGTGGTCCTCAGTTTGTCTGTCACTGCCATTCATTTCCATGAAACGTGGATGGAGGAGGACTCTCAGCCCAGAGTAGACCCCATTAACTTTTAGTGTGGATCAGGATAATGGGAAAGATCCAGGATTTATTTTTCATGTTCTTTCACATTGTACAATTTTCAGACATTTAAGTTAATTTCTCTGAAAATAATGAATGAATTTTGATGGAAAAACATTAGGGGTATTTAGGTGGCTGGTATCTATGAATGAGTACAGAAGGTGACTGTTGGGTTATATGCACTATTTTGAGAGGGGTAACAAGTTTCTGATTTGAAGTTTCCGAGGAACGTTACAATTGGACCATGGTTTGTGCTGATGAATCAACTTAAATTACATTATATTTAATAAAGTAAAGGCTAATGAAAATAGACTCTGCAGTTGTTGATTCATGCTTATTTTGGTTCTAAAATAATTTATGAATTTCACCTCTAAGGCAATTTAGTAGGTGCTCTGGTGGTATTAATCATATCAAACAATCCTCTACAGCAGATGGAGTTTGGAATTTAGAGATAAACAGTCACATGTCCATCTAAATAATAGCTGATCAATCCAATTAGTACACATCATATTGAGATGAATTATTCTGAAGTGCATCCAAATTGAGAATATACCGTGTGTTTGTGTGTGTGCTTTCACATACATGTTCTCCTGTGTAAAACATTAGCTCATGCACCTCAGCTGATTTAAGCTCAGCAGTGAACATCACATTTGCAAGATGTTTTTTTAGTTTGTCAGCTTACGTATGTCGACAGCGAAATTTCTATTTATGAGTCGAGGGAAGTTTCATGAATGAGTATGTCTGTCTTACCAGTTTTACCCAGGTTCAACAAATGAGTTGAATTTGTGAAGACAAATTCAGTGGATTTTTCAGCTTGAGTCAGTCTGTGCAGGCTTCATGATAAACTGCAGAGTTGGATTGTACTGTAGTTCAGCTCATCATTTAGTCACAATAAGGCTATGAATGTGAATATCTCCCTGTGGGAGATGTGTACTCTGGTTAGCATTGATCGGGCCTCTTGTTTACAGTGCAGGCATCCTCAGGGATGACACAGGTTTAACACTGCCAAAGCGCAGCTCTCTGCCCGCTCCACGCTCTGCTAATACAATGGACACAACACTAATGAGGGAATGCAGGGAGGACTCTGCTTCTCTTTGGGTGTTGGTCATCTGAGGAAAGGGTTTAATGATTACCACAGCTAGTTTGTGGACAGACCAGTATTTGAGAGGGATTGCCATTATTTATTTTGCAAGTAGTAGATAGAAAGCAGTAACAAACTATTTGTATGACTGCACCTGTTGATTGTTGTTAAATAAAAATAAACAATGACATGTTTGCAGGGTTCTCCCCAGACAATGAACGGTGGCGCTGCGCCGCTATACTGCTAGCTCAGCACCACTATACTAATTTTCAAAGTTAGCTGCTTTGTAGCGGGTGAGGGTGATGAGCAAACGTTCCCCCCGGGATGACGGTGCGCTGCTACACTAAAAATTTCTGGGGAGAACCCTGTGTTTGTCAACTACAGCTTCAAATTGCGGTCAAAACAGCCAAAATATTAAATCCTTGAAAAGTAAATTGAACATAAAAATTCAGTGTTTATCTTCTACCAATTTCAGGGTTTTCGATTCCTATCTCTTAGGTGGGCATCTTTAGTGTTATTGGCTACTGTCTTTGTTAAAAATCCGGATAAAAATGAAAAAGGTTTTTATTTTTACATCAGAACTATTCCGCCCTTTGCCAGCAATTGCTTTGATGCACTGATACGAAGTGCACACAGATATTTTATCGTTGATTGGAATAGAAGTATTTGACTTGAGTTGGTCATGGTGAATTTTAGTTACTGGGATAATCGCAAATTGGAATAATAGTGAATATCTCTTGATCGATGACTTGAAAAAGCAATTAGCTCAGTAGTATACAGTCCTGACTTCGAGCCACTTACTCCAGGGCTAACCCACTTCACTTGAATTAGCAGAGAGGTGGCCCTACACCTTAATTAGTGATAATAATAACATAATCTAGTGTTATCACGATACCAAAGTTTTGCGTTTGACAAAGTTACCAAGTTTGATAGCATGATACTTTATACTGAAATGATACTGAAACTGGAATGATACTCAGTTTCAACGGCAAAGAAAATAAAAGTCACATTAAACCAGTACATCTACACAGGAGTTGAGAAAGACTTGGTTCGTCTCCTTCTGAAATGTTTCTGGTGTTGGTTAGAACAACATCATATTAAACTGAAAAAAAAATAAAATAAAATTGAATATTTAAAAAATATTTTAAAAAATTTCTGAAGTAGTACATAGTATTAGAACACGTTCAGTTGCAACTCGGCATGCACATTGCACTTTTTCACAATATCCTGTGATATCATCTATGTCTGAGACAGCCAGGTCCTTTGCCTTTTTGAGGTTCTTGGCCAGGAATGCAAGAGAGTCCACATGTTCCTCTGTGCGCTGATTGACAGTGTTGCCAGAGGTGCTGAAAATGTGCTATGAGACACATGGAATCTGCAATGCACATCTTTTTGCAAAATAAGCAAGGATGGGGAGGCTCTTCTCATGATCTTTCCACCAGGAATGTAGGTCTTCCACTACACTTATCCCTTATGTTTGGCTATAGATGTCACAAGTCTTTCAGAATGGGTTTTTTTTTAACCCACCCTCTGACATTTAATGGCTGTCCCCCTCTTTTCCAACATTATGCTGGACAAAAAGTTTTTGAGGTGATTTTCGGACCCAGACTGTACAGAATGCTTGCTGCTGCAGAACCTGTCCACCATGTTGAAATAGTAGGGCCCTATACAACCCGTTTTATTTTTTCCCAAATTCCATTTTATTTTTTCCTAAATTTCTTTTTTTCTGTTTTAATTTTTAGGAATCCCATTTTTTTTTTTTTTTTTTTTTACCTTTAACCATTGTGTTTTTAATGTAAATCACTAAAATGTACACAAATTAAATAGAAATTATAGATTATTGGTGATAGAAGAAAAAACATTAACTTATAATAATAATAATAATAATATTGTGGGGCTGTACTGACATGCTTTTGATTTGATTATGTATTTTAAATATGTAAATCAAAAAATAGATCAGTTAAAAAAAACAGGGAAAGGAAATGGACACCATTTCCACTTTTACATTAACATGTCCAGAAAGTAATCCTTTCTAATCTTATTGAATGTGCATGTCAGCCCATGGGATCAATTGGTTTCTGACTCTGATACATTAGCTATATAGCTATTAATCTTTTATTTTTAATTACCTATAGAGTTATCCTATTACATTGTTATAGATGTAGCAATAAAATGTGAAAATTATATGATATCAATGACTGAACTAGCTCCTGCATCGGTTCTCTTTCCTTGTATCCTACATGGCTTTTGGACAGTACTTGGTCATTCCACATATTTTTTCGCTTCCAGGCAACTGCCAGAATTTGCAAAACAAAAGTTCATGTGACACACACAAGTTATTCGGGAGCGGCTTGGCTCTGTACTGAGGGGTTAATATAGAGTTTCTCAGTTTTTTCACCGACGAAGACGGACGTGGGCAGCTGCTTTGTTTGAAAGGGGAGGGGCTCAGTCTGTGGAGGGGGCTTGTTATGCCACCTAGATTTGCTTCCCTCATTGCAGTTTTCCTCAGACCTATGTTCCTCTTCCACACGAAAAAACAGCATTGCAGTGAAATTATGTCAAATTCCGCGATATTCCGTGTTAAAAAATAGATTCCGTTTTAATCAGCCAATTCCATGATTCTGTCCATGATTCCATGATCGTGGAAATCATAGGGCCCTAGAATAGCTGTGCTCGATATGGTGGGCTCATCGTGTATGCTCTTGTGCTCTGCTACCTGCAGTGCCTTTTGATTCTTTTTCAATGATCTTGTCAGTTTGTTTGACCTAGAGAAGGCTAAGACTGTTCTACGAAGCCTGGACAGGCATGTTGCAACTCTGTCAATGTCTGTGGCTTTTTTCCTGCTAAATTCAAGTTATGTCCAAAACATGGGCTCCACTAGACGTCTCCCAAGGCCTCACGGTTGATGCTGGCATTATCTGTCTTGATCCCAACCATTTAGGACATGTCCAATTCCCATGTTTCAGTTACCATGTCTCCTAAAGCTTCAGTCAGACTCTCTGCAGTGTGTTCAGTTTGGCTAAACACCCAGACTCATCTCATGATGAGCTGATAAACTGAATGGTAAAAGCCATATATATTCCCCTCTAAAACTATAGTTCTTTTATTTTTGCTGTGCACTGAAAACATCTGGCTTTGACAAAGATAAATATGAAAAAAAGAGATCAGTTTGTCCGCTACCATTTCCAGGTAGATCTGTTCAAAAACTTAAGCCTGAAATACACCGGGCCAACCATTGGCCATCTGAAGCATTTGGGGAGACTCGGACGAGTCCGAGAACACATCTGTTAGGTGTGTTTAGCTGCGTTAGAAGCTTTTGGAACCACACTGACGGTGTTTACTCCAATTCAACTTGCGAAGTCTGAGAGTGTTGGCTGTCGGCATATTCTGTTTGGTTGTGTGCTAGCTGTATGACCATTCTGTTTGGGGGTGTGCTAGCGAATCATCGCGGTGTGTGGAGGGGCAGAAGTGATGATTCTCCTTATTACTTTTTCCCTCCTGTGAAGTATAATAACAAGTGGACGAGTGGAGAGCGGACTATGTGACCATCAGCTCAGCCATCTTTTCCTGTTTTCATGTTTTGGAAGTAGGCTCACCACCCGCAGGAGGGTTCAGAAGAGGCCGGTGCAGTGTGATTTGGGTGGCAGTTGTGGGTGGGGTCTCTGGCAACCCAATCCTCAGACGGTGACTCTAGCCATTGGGACATTTAATGTCACCTTGCTGGGGGGGGAGAGCCTGAGCTGGTGCGGGAGGTTGAGCGGTACCAGCTAGAGATAGTCGGGCTCACCTCCATGCACAGTCTGGGCACTTGAACCCAACTCCTTGAGAGAGGCCGGACTCTCTTCTATTCTAGAGTTGCCCGCGGTGAGAGGCGGCGAGCTTCTACTGGGGGACTTCAATGCTCATGTGGGCAGTGACAGTGTCACCCGATCTGAACCTGACCGTGTTTTTTTACTGGACTTCTGTGCTAGTCACAGTTTGTCCATAACAAACACCATGTTCAAGCATAAGGGTGTCCATATGTGCACTTGGCACCAGGATGCCTTAGGACGGAGGTCAATGATCGAATTTGTAGTCGTGTCACCTGACCTCCGGCTGTATGTCTTGGACACTTGGGTGAAGAGAGGGGCTGAGCTTTCAACCGATCACCACCTGGTGGTGAGTTGGATCTGCTGCCAGGGGAGGAAGCTGACCCAAATGCTTCGTGAGGGTCTCCTGGGAACATCTGTTGGAACCGTCTGTCAGGGAGGTCTCCAACTCCCACCTCCGGGAGAGCTTTGACAAGATCCTGCGGCAGGCTTGGGAAATTGAGTCTGAATGGACCATTTTCCCCACTTCCATTGTTGACACGGCTGTCCGGAGCTGTGGCCGTAAGGTCTCTGGTGCCTGTTGTGGTAGCAATCCCTGAACCTGGTGGTGGACTCTGGAAGTAAAGGATGCTGTCAAGCTTAAGAAGGAGTCCTATCGAGCTTGGTTGGCTTGGGGGACTCCTGAGGCTACTGATGGGTACTGGCAGGCCAAGCGTGCGGCAGCACGGGCGGTTGCGGAAGCAAAACCTTGGGTCAGGGAAAAGTTCGGGGAGGCCATGGAGGAGGACTACCGGTCGGCCATGAAGAAATTCTGGCAAACCATCTGGCGCCTCAGGAGGGGGAAGCAGTCCTCCACCAACACTGTTTACAGTGGAGATGGGAAGCTGTTGACCTCGACTGGGGACCTTGTCGGGCGGTGGAAGGAATACTTGAGGATCTCCTCAATCCCACTGACACATCTTCCATAGAGGAAGCAGAGGCTGAGGACTCAGAGGTTGACTCATTCATCACTCAAGCCCACTCAGTGGCCGCAGTAATGGGATTTTTGTGTTGGTCTGTCGTGGTGAAGAAAGAGCTGAGCCGAAAGAATAAGCTCACGATTTACCGGTCAATCTACGTTCCTACCCTCACTTATGGCCATGAACTTTGGGTCATGACCGAAAGAATAAAATCCTGTACACAAGCGAAATGAGTTTCCTCCGCAGGGTGGCTGGGAGCTCCCTTAGAGATAGGGTGAGGAGCTCGAAGTAGATCCGCTGCTCCTCCACATTGAGAGGAGCCAGCTGAGGTGACCCTGAAGAAGACCCAGGACACGCTGGAGTGCCTATGTTGCTTGGCTGGCCTGGGAATGCCTTGGGATCCTCCCGGAAGAGCTGGAGGAAGTGTCTGGGGCGAGGGATGTCTGCATGTCCCTGCTTATTGCATCTTGCGCAAGCGCAGAACGTACATGCTACTGTGCAGCAGGCAGCACGTCAATGCGTATGTTCAACGCAACTTCTCTACTGAATGGATCAGACGAGAGGCAACTGAGAGGTCGCATGAAGGCAGCTGGCCATTGGTTTGAGTCTGGGCGCTGTGTGGGGGCCTTTAGGGCAGTGGTCCCCAACCTTTTTTGCACCACGGACCACTTTCATGTTTACGTACACAGTAGTAAAATGCAATTATATAACAGATAATTGCCATCCGATTTTCCTTCTTTATGTCCAGTCTACTCCATAACTTACTAAGGTAACATACTTTAAGGCCACCATCATTTGCAGTCTCCAGCAGTTGTCCACTCACAGTACCCACAGCTGCAGTTCAGCCACTGTATCAACAGACCTGAAGACAGTTGTCCAACTCCCTACATGTACCTTAATTTTTCTCGGCAGTTGTAGGCTTCTCTTGTCTCATCATTGGGCCTTCTCCCTTTTCCTTTGCAAAGTAACTCTCTGAAGACATTTGTTTTCCACTCATTTTAGCCAGCTTGAGGGCTCATTTTTTGGGTATTACATAACTGAAACAGGTATATGTCAAGCTTGCCAAGAGGAACAGACAGATGTTATTAAAAGAGAATCCGCTTTTTAAAATAATAGAACTTACAGAGTGTGATTGTCAGTATAATGGAAATGAAATAACTTATTTATTCTTTCCCTGCAGCCCGGTACCAAATAACCCACATACCTGTACCTGTCCGCAGCCCGGTGGTTGGGGACCACTGCTTTAGAGGATAGCACATTATGTTTTCAGTGTACAGCAAAAATAAAGGAACTTGCATCACTTTCCCAATACTTTTGGAGGGGACAGCTCTGCTTGTCCATAGATTTGTTGTGCATGAAGAATACTATATAAGAATACTTCTGTTTTCTTGGTAGAGCTTTGGTATTTCACTGTACCTAAAGAAGTTTCCTCTTGGCATGTAATACCTTTTGTCCAACTCAAGACTCCTGAACCTTTTGGGTCAACTGAAGCGTGCTGGTAATGATGACTTGTGGTTGATTGCTTGGTTTTCTCAAGTGTACAATTCAATACTAACTATTTAATTTTTATTTCATGCATACATCAGGGCAAATTACTATGGTTATATTTAGGGAAGTCCCCATCTGATCTGCATGATCGGGATTGGGGCTGATAGGCGCATTTTTCTCTGATCGTGATCAGCAATTTTGAACGTGGCTCCAAGCCTGATTTTCTTTTTAAGGTCAGGGCACAATTTGTGGCAGAACGCAGATGCGTGTGTAATGTTACTCGGGCATACCTGTGGATAAAATGTCTGCAGTGGTGAAATGTCTTTATTTAGAAAGCAAAAACAGTCCAGCTGCGATATGTAACATCTGCAATACGACCGCTGCATTTTGGGAGCTGCATTTAATACTACACATTTGATACGGCATATAAAAAACAATAACACTCAAAATTAAAAGAGTTCACTCATCAATACAGGCAAAGGCACCAAAGCAGCAAACGCTTGTGAGACAGTGACATGGCCAAAAATAATATAAAGAAGGTCATTGAATTTAGCTCTGGATAACCAGCTCATCTCTGTGGTAGAGCAACAGGGTTATCTTTGTCACCTGGAGTTTTTGAATCCCTGGTATGCCCTACCATCTCCGCATTAAATTGACTCCACTTTCGAGTTAGAACGTGCCAGTATGCGCACAAGTGTCATGGATCTCATACAGCAGAGCATGTAATACAGGCAATCGAGGAGATGCTCAACACGTGTGACTAGACAAGCAACAGGTCCACGTCATCTTACGTAACAATGCAAGGAATATGAAAAAAGCAATGGAGGTACAAATCGTGGGCTGCGTCTCACACACACTTCAGCTGGCTGTACTCGGGGGTCTGCTGTCACAGTCACATCATAGACTTACCTGGTAATGCAAGGAAAGTGGTAGGCCAATGTTGCAGAATTAAAAAGAGCCATGTAAAAGTATATATCAGCGGTTCTCAATAGGCAGCCCCCGGGTCGCATCCGGCCCACCGGCTTCCTATTTGTGGCCCCCGGACTATTGTTCCTTCACCATGTGTTAGGGCTGCACGATATTTGAAAAAAAAACTGACACTGATTTTTTTAACCCTGCGATATAAAAAAATACAGGAATTCATCAGATGACCTGAATAGCACATTATGTTATGCTGCACTGCTGCTATCTTGTGGACAATTAACCTGCACTGATCTTACCTGTTTTTGTGGTACTGAGCTGTGTGGTACCGACATAAATGGTCAAACTATTAGTTGTGTTACCTCTCGTTGTGGCAACAGATGCAGGACATTGTCGCTACAGAACACGTGTTTGGTCAATATCACTCATATGTATATATATATATATATATATACACTATATTACCAAAAGTATTCGCTCACCCATTCAAATGATCAGAATCAGGTGTTCTAATCACTTGGCCTGGCCCCAGGTGTATAAATTCAAGCACTCAGGCATGCAGACTGTGAAACAAGACATTTGTGAAAGAATGGGCCGCTCTCAGGAGCTCAGTGAATTCCAGCGTGGAACTGTCATAGGATGCCACTTGTGCAACAAATCCAGTCGTGAAATTTCCTCGCTCCTAAATATTCCACAGTCAACTGTCAGCTCTATTATAACAAAATGGAAGTGTTTGGGAACAACAGCAACTCAGCCACGAAGTGGTAGGCCACGTAAAGTGACGGAGAGGGGTCAGCGGATGCTGAAGCGCATAGTGCAAAGAGGTCGCCGACTTTCTGCACAGTCAATTGCTAGAGAGCTACAAACTTCATGTGACCTTCAGATTAGCCCAAGTACAGTACGCAGAGAGCTTCATGGAATGGGTTTCCATGGCCGAGCAGCTGCAGCCAAGCCACACATCACCAAGTGCAATGCAAGGCGTCGGATGCAATGGTGTAAAGCACGCCGTCACTGGCCTCTAGAGCAGTGGAGACGCGTTCTCTGGAGTGATGAATCACGCTTTTCCATCTGGCAATCTGATGGACGAGTCTGGGTTTGGAGGTTGCCAGGAGAACGGTACATTTCAGATTGCATTGTGCCAACTGTGAAATTTGGTGGAGGAGGAATTATGGTATGGGGTTGTTTTTCAGGAGCTGGGCTTGGCCCCTTAGTTCCAGTGAAAGGAACATTGAATGCTTCAGGATACCAAAACATTTTGGACAATTCCATGCTCCCAACCTTGTGGGAACAGTTTGGAGCGGGCCCCTTCCTCTTCCAACATGACTGTGCACCAGTGCACAAAGCAAGGTCCATAAAGACGTGGATGACAGAGTCTGGTGTGGATGAACTTGACTGGCCTGCACAGAGTCCTGACCTGAACCCGATAGAACACCTTTGGGATGAATTAGAGCGGAGACTGAGAGCCAGGCCTTCTCGACCAACATCAGTGTGTGACCTCACCAATGCGCTTTTGGAAGAATGGTCAAAAATTCCTATAAACACTCTCCTCAACCTTGTGGACAGTCTTCCCAGAAGAGTTGAAGCTGTAATAGCTGCAAAAGGTGGACCGACATCATATTGAATTCTATGAGTTAGGAATGGGATGGCACTTCAGTTCATAGAATGAGTAAAGGCAGGTGAGCGAATACTTTTGGTAATATAGTGTATATATATATATATATATGGTCCATGTTTAATCATCACATGCCCTCAATGTGTGGATTGTATTCATATAGATTCAAACTAACAGCAAGTACACCCATTTGTATGTGTCATCATGTTTGATTTATCATTAAATGCCTGTCAGTAAACCTGGCCTGGTCTGAGGAGATCCTCTGCATATGTGTCTCTCCAGTGTTCCTGTTATCACTGTGACCATGAGTTTCTACCCTGGTCCATCTGGTCCCCTCGGATGCACCAGTATCCAGGAGCAGAGGGAGCGCTGGGAGAGAAAACGCAGCCGCACAGCCAGAGAGTTGGTGCAGACAGAACAACGCTACTGCCAACAGCTGGAGCTGGTCACCACTGTACGTACAGCAGCACAGGTTTAACCTTCTGGAGACTGAGAGAGTTTACACTGTTTAAACTAATGGCGTCAATTCTATAAGTGCCAGAAATCCAACACTTAGAGACTGTCAAGGTCTATTTTTGCACTGGTATCTGAAATAATGCTGAATAACAGATCCAATAATTGGCCAGGCCAATAAACGGTCTACTCCAAATGTATTGAAGTTCAGGATGCCCCAAATGGGAAATTCTGCGCCCTCACTGATACCAAAGCCTTTTTAACTGCTGTACAACTACTTAATAGTTCAAACCAACCAATAGTTAATCAGAAAATAAACAGAAGTCAAAGATAAAGTTATAAGTTTTATTTTAATGAATCATGATGTAAATGTTGATTTGCTCAATGTAATAGCCATAGCATAATGACAGCATTAGCATTTAGTTTGGATCCCTTTAAACTTTGCAATTTTGTCTGCCACAAGGCACAAACTAAAGGGTGACTGGTGATGCAATCAGGCTGGCAGCCTGGGACCATTTCTGCCTGCTTTTATGTCTCAGTTATTGTTACTAAATGGATTGAACTCATTTTATGGCCTGTGTTGTTGGCATTTGATCGTCTTAGGTCAAAGGAAAACAGTCTGTGGCTACATTCAGACTACCAGCCCAAATCTGTTTTGGGTATATCCAGATAAGATCTAGATTGATTTTTGGAAGTCTGGACTAGAGATGTTTTGATACCATTTTTTCTTTCTGGATACAGATTATCCAGGTATCTGGGCTTTAGTTGCTGTTACCAATGCTTGTTTAAAACAATGTTTTTGCTTCTAACAGCTGTATACACTACTAAAGCATGTATCGATCTGATATGATTGCTATCATTGATGTATGGCCTAGCTCAGGTAAAACCTTACTGTGAATGCTTTCTATTCAACATTATTGATTTATTGATTTATTTTTTTACCTTTTTGGCTTTTTATTGATAGGACAGCTGAAGACTTAGACAGGAAACAGGATTAAAGATAGGGGGGGAAAGACACGCAGCAAAGGGACACGGGCCGGGAATCGAACCGGGGTCCGCTGCAGCGAGGACAAAGCCTCTGTACGCCATTCAACATTATTTCATTATCTATTTTAACAGTCAGTCATAATCGAAGAAGAGCATATAAAAAAAATCTATGAATATATATCAGTTCCCTTAAAGTGACTACGAGGTTGATTCTAGCACCCCCTCTTGACAAAAGCGGTATGCCACAGCCCCTGCTGTTGTAAGGATCTTTGCTGGTGCATGCTGGTGGTGCGTGCATTTGTTTTGGAAGCAAGTGATAGAGAGACCGCAGACTGGATCGCAGTGAGGTAATTGTGATGGAAATTTTGTACTTCATGACGAGAGATGTGAAATGAAGTCTTTCACAGGAATGTATAATGTAACTTTTTAACGTGACCTATAACCTGTGACCTTGTTTTAGGTTGTTTTATGACCCATATGAGGTATTGAATAATCACTGAAGGTTAACACTTCCTTCTTTAGGAACTATTTCCTTAAGAGCAGGAGGGAAATAATTAGGAATTGTCAGAGTGAAAACACACCCACAGAGACATATAAATACCATGTTTTTCTCCTAAGACATTGAGTCTTCACTTTGTAACAGACCTGGGTGTACTCTGTGAATGCCCCTCTTGTACAAGATTATACCCTTGTTTGAACTTTGAGCTGACTCCTAAATTATCGCAGAATTATTCAAACAGTAATCTATTAATATGTAATGTCATATGTGATATATGTGATCGGACCTGAGCACAGGCATTTATGATAAATATATTTAAAAATAACAGTCTTTTTGCTGATGGTCTTGTTGTACATCATTTATAGTCATCATAGGAATCACCAGTCTGTTTCATAAACACTTAAAAGTTCCTCGTAGTCACTTTAAAAGCACAGACACTTTTTTAAATAGAACAGTTTAAAACAGTAGTGCAACAGTAGCTATAAAATAAATCTAGGAATAAATAATTCCCCTAAATCTTACTCATGGAACTCGTTTGCTTGCAGCACCACACTAAGAAGGGGAAATGTTGGTGGTGATACTATGTCCACCCAGTGTGCAGCCTCAGCAAAGACATGGGGCACATGCTGGAGGTCCAAATGTCAGTAGTAGGGATGTGATGTAATTGCAGAGGATGTTATCAGAGCTACCACCATGCTTGAGCACTCAAAGTAGGAAGCATCCACGGGCAGCTGAATTCACATTGGATCTGGCTGTGCAGTAATGTGGGAGTGTCACTCCATGGTCTCTGTGTGTGACATGTTGAGAACCCCCGCTGATCAGTTTGCCAAAAGACAGAACTGCTATGTTGTTATGCTACTAGCATGCTGGTACTACTAGTGATTTTTGTCCTCACTGAATAATGCCCTGCAGTGCATACTTATATATATATACTGTTGTATTTGTTTGTTGATGATTGAATAAAATATTGAAATATAAATGGAAGGTTTTATGTTATTTTGCTATTTTATTTATTTTTATCATTGTTATATTAATTCAGTGGTAAGAATTAGAGATTAATCAAACATAGAATTGATCGATCAATCAAAATAAAAAAAAATAGGATTAATTTTAAAAGATAATCGTTAGGTGCAGCCATAGTCTGTAGCAAACCTGATTGCTTGTAAGTCTTTCATCTTCCATGAAATGCTTTCCCTTCCTCTCATAAAGTTTGGAAAGTGCAGTTTCATCAAGTGCTTTCGCATAATGCGTCTTCAAATGCTTTATAAAACTGCTTGTGCTGAAATTTGCAACACTTGTTCCACACCTTGAAATTACAGCCTTGCATACTGAACATATCGCTGCTTTACTGGTGGGGTTATCCAGAGAAACACTTTGCCAAATTGCTGACATGTTGGTAGCTCTGTCTGACTTGCATGAAATCAACTTCTTCTTCTGTGCTCTAAAAACAGTAGTTGCCAGGGGCAGCACAGATTAGATCACATTAGATCCAAACCACATTGGGAAGTGGTTGAAGGAGGATTTCTATTAATTAACCTTAATCTGGATGATCTGCCAACTCATAGATCGGCAAGAGTGCAACACACAACAGTGACATCAAAAAATTAGATTTGCCTGCAGTCTTAACCTTGTGTTTGTGATAGCAACCACTTGGAAACTCTAGGGGGCAGAAACTGCTGCATTTCCATTTAAAAATGTTTTTCAGTGCTGTGAAGTCCACATATTAGACCTCTAAGACAGACATCTCAAACCTTAAACACATAAAACCAAAACTGCCTGGAGAAACTCAAGTGCACCAACCTTTTAAAAGGAAAATTGAAATTATACAGCAAATAAAGACAAGACCTGCTGAACATTTTCAAAGGCAAAAAGTTGAGGCAATACTAGGCAATGCTAAAGTAAGTGCAGTTCACATGTTTTCATTTAGCAGTGGAACATACATACAGTAGGCTTCATATCAACAGAATAAAAGGTAGCATTGAGGGTACCCAGTGGAGAGAACAGACTTTTCCACCCAGCACTGAAGCCTCATTTCTACACATTACTCACCCTCCACCCCTTCACTCCAATTAGGAATCACTTTTAGGCCTAATGCACACTCAATTTGCTCATCCCATTTTCACTTCAAATGAGTTGAGACCAGCACAGCTGTTGCTTGATTGTGGGTGTTGTGGTACAACAACATCCCTCTGTTATTGTGCTTCATATGAGCCATGCAGACATACATTTGCACATAATGTTAACAGTCAGTTGCTCTCCATATTGGGAGAGTAGTTGAGATGTCGGCAGTGAAAGCAGCTCCTCCAAAAAATCCATTCAGCCAGTTGTAGCCTATTAATGTAAATGCTGAGATGTAATGTTATTTTAACTCCCTCTTTCTCCCTTGTTTCTCATAGTACTTTGTGGAGATCTTGAAGGCCAAAGGAACCCTGAGGCAGGACATTAGAGAAAGCATCTTCAGTTCAATTAAAGCTATTCATTCAGTAAACCAGTAAGTATCCTCTTAATAATTTAAAGAATAGCTATGCTTTGAAGATGGCTATGAGAGACCGTGCAAATGGATGATGATTAGTAGTTTGTCTGTGGTGCAAGAAAGCATTTAATATAAACTCTTAGTTTATCAAATGTAGTCCTTATCTTTTCCATTAACAGGAGTCAGTGACATTGTGTTCTATTGTAGATATGGTGTTTTCTCTGCTGGACACATGAATGCCCATCAAGTATAATTACTCCAAGTGATGGCATAAGTGAAGAGCATTTTTGTTACCAGAAAAATTAATGAATTCTCGCTGCTTACCTGGGCTCCTGTTGAAGATCTCAGGTTGATCTAAGTTAAAGTCTAGATGTCACATTAATCTTGCTGCCAAGGTCCTTCAAACCTTTACAAAAAAAGTTTGGTAAATGAATAAAAGTTTATCTTTTAGGTTAGTTCATCAGTGCTTACTAAAGGCACTGGGGAATAGGGCTCTGTACTAAAGTACTTTAGGTATTGCACATTGCACGATGATAACAGATGTTTTACCATCTGTGTTGAAACCATAGAAGTAAACACTATGTAGTTTGTATGATGTTTGTAGACAAGTTTATCAAAATGATGTGATAGGGCTGTAGGACTCACAATTTTATCAGTCTAATCAGGTTTTCCTGTATAATAAAAACAACTATTCATCTTTTTGCAGTACAGCGCCACACTACACATCTTTATCAGCCTACATCAGTATTTGTTACCTGCAGCCTCTGACTCATGTTTTAAAGCCTGTCCTTGTCATCTGTGATGTGAAAGCATCAGATTTCCACACATTGTGCATCCTGCTTATAATTCAGTCATGAAATCCCAAAGAGCATCTCTCCTAATGGGCTTCTGACAGCGCTGTCAGAGCAGGGCCTGCGTTACAGATTTTGGTGCCAGATTAGGATTTAGTCCCCCTAAATTGCATATTTTCTCACAAGTTAACAGCATCTCATGTTGTCATTTGGGGTTTTTTAAAACTACATTTAATATTTAGTTCAGACACAATTTTCAAATAATATCCTGGACAACCCTTTTGATTTGCAGTCTGCAATCTAACCACAGAACAAACATAATCAGTTCAGTCTGAAACTGCACAGCTTGACAAACTAAAATGAGCAGTTGGGATACCTTTTGCCTGGAATTCTATTTCCAGACTAAATAATGAGTTGTGCGGGTTCCCTCAGGCTCTAATCCTCCTCAGACTGACAAGGTTTCTTGTTGAGGGTGCTCCAATGAAGATTGAAATATGAATTACGCAGTCTGCAGTTTCCATACATCTTCATTATAAACCCCTTATTGAATCAATGGTTGATATATAATGACAATACCTTCCTTTAGAAAGTGATAAACTGATTTACCACTGCAAAATGATTGATTACAGATTTATCAATATTCATTTCATTTCCTTTCAATCTGACATATGGTATACATTGAATATCTGAGTGAGAGTGTGCCCAGAATGAAATGAGAATTAGTTCTCATATACTGATAGACTATATTGCCAAAAGTATTCAGTCACCCATCCAAATAATTGAAATCAGGTGTTCCAGTCACTTCCATGGCCACAGGTGTATAAAAGGAAGCACCTGGGCATGCAGCCGGTTCCACAAACATTTGTGAAAGAATGGGTCGCTCTCAGGAGCTCAGTGAATTCCAGCGTGGGACTGTCGTAGGATGCCACCTGTGCAACAAGTCCAGGCGTGAAATTTCCTCGCTCCTAAACATTCCAGTCAACTGTCAGTGGTATTATAACACAGTGGAAGTGACGACAGGAACTCAGCCACTAAGTGGTAGGCCACATAAAATGATGGAGTGGGGTCAGCAGATGCTGAGGCACATAGTGCGCAGAGGTCGCCAGCTTTCTGCAGATGGCCTTCAGATTAGCTCAAGAACAGTGCGTAGAGAGCTTCATGGAATGGGTTTCCATGGCCGAGCATCTGCATCCAAGCCATACATCAGCAAGTACAAAGCAAAGTGTCAGATGCAGTAAAGAAGCATTCTCAGTCAGTGCTATGAAAACGCAAGTCTACTTGCCTTTGTTACTGTAAACCCTAGGGCTGTGCGATAAGGCCGGAAAAATGAATCTCCATTTTTTCACACCAAACTCAATTTATTTTTTATTATGATTTGAATCCATTTTTTTCATTCTCAAAACCAAACTACAAATCATTGAAAGCATTTGCTTTTATTGTGAACAAAGTTGCCCTGCCTTCTTAAACAGTGCACCTTCAAACTCACTTGAAAAAAATGTCCCTTTTTTGATAAAGTGCTTTTGTAAATATAAATTTAATATGTCAGATTGCATGTTTTTATAAAAGCATATGAGTTTCCCCATTGGTATTGATAATTATTAACACAACTTGCATTAAATACTTTTTTTTGCAACAGGCACCTTTTGTTTACAAACAGTATTTTGTATCCCTGAAGATATGTAAACTAAATTAAGCATCTGCATGCACTGCATAGAAAACACGACATCTTGGTAGATGTACAGGACATGAGGTGTGTGCTCACTGTCTTTTTGGCAAGGAAGACGAGCCTGTCTGCTTCCTCTGTCTTGAGACATCACACCCCATTGCTGCTTCATACCACAAACCTGGGGTCAAAAGTTTCCAGCGTGTGGATGAACCTCCAGCTTTTCCACTGTATATACGGGCACCATATCTGTAGTGATATGCAATGTGACGGCATCCTTAAAAGCTGTCCACTGGGCCTCTTTCTTGTCATACGGGTTACACTTATTGAATGATTCTGCTAATGTTGGCTGCTTTTTAACAGGTATTTGTGCTCTTGTGCATCTCGTAGTGAACAACAAGTGTCCCACTCTGATGCAGGTCTTTGTTTGAGATGCTGAGATAAATGGGTTGGTCCGCTGCCTTTAGTTGTAACAGCCTTCAACAAACTTTGCAGCTGTCTTTTTTTCTTTTTTTTCCAAGGTCTGATGTTTCAAAACTGAACTAGTACAAACTCTTTTCTTGCTGCCATGTTGTTGTGTTTGTTTCTCTGTGGAAAGGAAATATGGGGAGAAGGCAGAGCCCTCTATGAACTACGAGAGCCCATGGGGAGTGGCAGTGGAGCAAGTTAAAGAAAAAAATCAATTTCATTTCTTGAAATTGTCTTAAACCACAAACTCGAATTAATCGATTTTACCGATTTATCGCCCATCCCTAGTAAACCCTGATACTCACTGTCACACATGCGCTCTCTGTAGCCCCATTCACACTGCACTTTCAACGGGAATCATGCACCAATTCTCTGCATCACCGTCTGTGTGAAAGTTACAGATGTGGAGAGGCGGACAGTTTTGCTGATGTGCCTCTGGAGGTAGTTTCAGAGCCCAGCAGACGCGAGGTGCAGATCAGGGGTGTGTTGATCTGATTGTGAGCTAAACAGATCCTTCACTCATCAATTAAAAGAGAAATGTCCCACACTTAAAGGAAAAGAAAAACACAGTAATACATGGAAAAGCATCTGTCATCTTGTCTGTCCCAGCTACTCTTTGTCACATATCTGCCTGAAAAACAGGGTTTGTTCCAGGGTTTACAGAGCCAGGTGTCTCCTGAATGGTGGTGATTATGTGACACGATTCAGAGCAAAAGACTTCCGGTATTGTGTTTTTGTAGTTTGTTTGTCTCTCGAAACTTGTATTAAAAAAAAAATCACCATGATGACCAGCCCTCCCAACTAAATAACCCTGCAGTGAAATTTCCCTCAGAAAGTAGTCGACAGAGCCCACTATTTACTGATGCCGCTTATGTAACTGTGTGATTCAGGGGAAAAAAATAATTTTGTCACTTTCCAGGAGGCATGGTGGGTCAGGATCTCAAGCGCAAAACATCATGCATCCATATGATTGTAAACAATCGTCAGATACATGTTTAGATTAACAGGTGGAAACTGGGGAAAACACATTCAGACACATGGATATCAACATCATGATGCTTACTGTCATGCCTGTTTTGGTTCCACGCTGCTTGGTTCAGTGTGAACAAACAAAGGCAGAGAGATGGCGAACATTTGCTGTGGCAATAATGTAGAGTCTCTGTGTGAAAAGTGCTTTTCTCTCTGTCCACTACACATTTGCACACACAACCTCAGCACTGAGTCATACCTAAAACTGGACTGCAGGATATGGTCAAAAAGTGATATTGTGATTATCTTAACAGAAATTGAGATTGCAGTTTAATTCATGATTATTATGGATGATTAATTGTGCATCATGATTTTCATTTTCATTGAAAAATTAGTAAAATCAAGATGATGTGGAATTTCTCCTGCTCTCTGCCAAACAAACATGTTTTATCACATCTGGAGAACAAGCTTTGTTGGCCAGGGCATCTGTTCAGCACTACAAAAACATTTTACCTTTATAAAATAATTCCAGTTCTTGCGATTTGGAATTTGCACCTAGTGCAAACCTGAATTTTGTATGAATACATGCAGTTGATTATGAGATGCAGCTTGTGATGAGCTTTGTCCAGTAATGCTCCCCTGATCATTTGGTAGCAGTAGGATCTACAGTTTAGGAGGAGAGATGTCAAAAATGTGTTTTTCAAAATTTCAAAATTGTGGAAAATCCATCAGATGGACTTTTATGGTTCAAAAGGCTTCTTTTACAACACAGTGTGCCCGACTTGTGTGTCAAATTTCGGGGCAGCTGGAATTATGGTCCACCAGGGGAGACTACTTTAAAACATACCCTACCCTACTGGCCCTGCAGGGGGTCATTTAGGTGTGAAGTTCTTGGCTCTGAGATCATCTATCTAGAAGTTTTGTGTAGGGTTGCTGTCCTTAATGCAGTGGCCCTGGGTCCAAGTCCCAGCCTGCAGCCCTTTGCTGTGTGACATTTGTTTATTTTTAACCACAGCTTACTAAATGAGAAGCTCCTCTGTCACTTGGCAGGTTTCAGTGACCAGGGCCTGTTAAACACACACTCATCTTGGGTTGCTGCTTCTGCTCCCTGAAACGTAACGTGTGCACGCGTGGAGGAGAGAGGGACAGAGGGGGGCGCAGGCAGAACGAGACATGAAGGCATCTGACCAATCCGTGCTATTCGGGCCGAAAAGCAGGGATTGGTCAGCTTTTTCTCAGTCCTGCAGCTGCCACAGAGGGCTGATTATTTTGGTTCCTTGTTCTGAATACATAATGTATTGACTAGTCTCAGGATAGCAGCACCATTTCATCCAGTATAACAAAATGTGTTTCTGAACAACATTAGAGACCATAGCTTTAAGATGAGTTTTTGATTCTCATGAAGCAGCAAGAAACCTCTTTTGTCACAGAAAACTTCTGTGCAGGATATGCTTGTCAGCTCTGCATTGCCTGAGAGTTTTCGTACAGTAATACAAGTGTATCAGTGTGTGCAGAGTGGAGGTGGAGGTATATTCTTTCAGTCTTTGTCTTTATTTCCAAAGTACAGTGGCAATAGTAGTAATTGATTCTGCCTTCATTAAGCTTTCATAGATTACATAAGAAAAGTGAATATATTGATATGCCACATCATTCATTCTGCTTCTGACTTTTTGGAGAATAGAGGGCAGGGAGCAGAAGCAGCAACCCAATTATCCCTAGTTGCTAACATGACAAGTAAGAATCAACAACCTGAAAAAGCAGTCAGTGGATCCAGTAAGGGGCCTGCAATCAGCAATTTCTTTGAAAGGGGGAGGAGAGGGATCGTAATGAGAGGTAGATCAGACATGGAGTGACACCATGTCAGCATGTTTTTACACAGCATAAATTGTATTGCACCATTTATAGAGAGCAACAAAGCGCTGTTTTGTTTGTTGTCTTATAGGTGATTTGTGGTTATGGTTATTAAATAAATAGTCATTTATTTTAAGCGGATGTTCACACTGTGTTGTAACTATTAGTATTCCTCCCAAATGAAGGCGCCTCAGTCTGAATTGTTTGGTCGAGGTTGTATCCGCCCCAGATGTCGCAACTGCTCGGAATTAATGTGGATTAACATGACACACACGGAATGCTAATGTTATCTCCATCCTGCTACTGATGGCCAGACAATTTAATTGCTGTGAAAAAAAGTATAAAAATGTAATCCATAATTTCATATTTATCATAATAGCCTCTGGCAGTGAGTGGGAGAAAAAACGGAAACACAGTTTTTCCCGCCCTTTGCCCTCGTTAGAACTCTCTTGGCTGCTCCTGCATCTCCTGATTATGAACAGAGGCTACCTTGGCGCACAACTTCATTAAAATCTATTTAAATCAACTTCAACAGCAAAGTGCTCCTTCTTACAGCATGTACGAACAGAAGTCTCTGGGAACATCATTAGAGAGTAAGAATTTGTGTGTGTGTGCGCGTGTTTGTGCGTGCGTGCATACGTACGCGTGCATGTGTGCGTGTGTGTGTGTGTTTGGTACCTCGTCTAAGTTTGGATAATAAGCACCTTCACAAGTGTCAACACCCCCAACCAATTGTGTCCATGTTACTATAATGTGCCTGACAGGCTGAACGACTGCTTTTCCTCAGCCTTGATCCAGTTGTTTAGTTCAGCGGGCATGTTCTCACTACAAAGTGGCCCTGGGTGTCCTGAAGGTAGACCTACTGTCTTGTTCCCAGTAAATATGTCACCCACAGGGAGAGGCCTTCGAAAGACGCTACAGAGCTTTGCTTGCTTAACCTCCCATTAACAGGGAAAAAAATCCTCTGAACTATGCTCAACCTCCACACTTCTCTAAACATGTGTTCCTTTGCTGAAAATAATGCTTCAGACGTGATCTTGCCTTATTTGAGCTCATACTTTTCACTGATGCAGGGCAGCAGTGCATTTTCTGGCAGTAATGTACATTAACTCAAAGTCCAATGAGATTTGACTGGGGGCTAAATGCTTACTGAGCAACACTTTGAAGTTAATATGTCAAAGTATGTGATGCATAAAACATGCCACACATATTAGTTACTTCCACAATGTCCTGTATTGAAGTTAGATATGTTATTGTTACTCCCTAATGATGTCATATTGTTTGTTTGCATGCTCAAAAAAATGTGTCCCGATGAAGAAGTCTAATTGCAATTTTATTTACAATATTATGATTGCCCTGTCTTGTAAATTAATCTTAAGTACTGTGCTTGTGATATGCATAGTTTCAAACAGGATTTGCTTGTACCATGGGTTAGGCAAGCATTGCGAGAAAGGAAACTTCTATGTTAAAAGAATCTTGCTTATACTTGCTCGTGGGCAGCATTTCCCACCTCTGCAAACCAGTTTACCCAGTGAAACAATGAATTAAGCTCACATTTATTAGATACTACATTAAAATATACTGAACTTCATCCATTAAAAAAAACAAAAAACACAAATGCTACTGTTGTTGAAAAGATTGACCAAACAATAAACAGAATAACATGTTTACAGACTTTGTACAATTTCTATTCCAAATGCCAAAATAACATCACATCCTTTAACCAGACATAATTTGGGCAGGGATTGCACTTGTTGGAGTTGTTGACTGCTATTCAACAATGTTGAAAACACACTGATTATCAAATACTGACATGTTCAAAGCTCTGAGCAAGACTTCAGCTGGATCAAACTGAGTCAAGAACATAATAAAGAATTCACCCCATCCATCTCCACCTGTCTTCTTTTGTTCCCAATTCCCCATCTCATTTGGACTTGAAGACTGTCTCCCCATGACAAGACATGTTGTTTGAACAAATTTCAGTTCTGAGCTTCTTCTGAGTAGATGGCCCAAAAGGCTGTCTCAGTCACCCCCAGACAAATGTAGTGGCAGTATCTAAGTTGTCCTTAAAAGGGGAGCGTAGTGATGGTAGTGTGCGTGTAATCCTTACACCCAGATATTTAAGGCCCGACAAATAAAAGAGCTTTCAGATATTGGAAAATGAGTGCCGACTCCTGATCAAGCTACTCTGATCCTCAGTAATAATCAGAGAAAAAGTGTCTTCAAGTCATCTGGCTATCACCTTAGCAATAATTTTACTTTCTGTGTTAAGCAATTAAATTAGATTATGTGATCTGCATCATATGGGGCTCTTGTCCTTTTTAATGAAGAAATGGCTGCTTGAAAGTGTATTGAGAGCCATTCACGAGGACTTAGAGCACATCTATTATGGTGCAAGCTTGTCACAAAATGTCATATAAAAATCGGTCTGCCCCCACTGCCTTACTACTTTGCATAGATTTAATAGCCTCTATAATCTTACCTACTTGCAAAAGTTGGTCCAGTTCACTGGCCAAACCTGGTTCAATAGTGGGGAACCCTACACCATGAAGAAAATTGTCCATACCACTTCTATCAGTAAGTTCAGATTTTTAGAGGGAGGTGTTAGAGGTCTTGGAAAATTTGTTTGGGGATCTGAAATAAAATTGTTTGACCCATGTGTAGTCTCTGATGTCTACCAAGAAGCTGCTTGACGCCTGAGCTAATGTGCCAGTAGTCAGTTTTTATAAGACCAGCCACAGGAGTGCAAAAGCAAGCCTTTTGCCATTTTTCTGGACAGTAAATTACATTTAGACTTCAGTTATAATCTGTGTTGACAGAGCTCTGGAATAGGTTCTGTAGCATATCATTTATCAATCTTGAGTAATGAGTTGGTGAACTTTTGCACATGTTATTTTTCTGTTTGCAGAGATGTATAAGAAATAATTTGCCAAACAAACCATCTTTCACTGTCTCCCACAATAACAGATGAGATAGTTATTTGGCTTTATTAGTAAGGAAACACATTTAGAAACGTTATCATGGAATTCATTGTCAGAGAGAAGCAACACATAATGTTTCCAGGCAGAGTATTCCTTTCTATTCAGTCGAGAGGAAATATCTGATCTAAGATCACAATGGCACGTTGACCAACTGATTGGACATTGTCGAAATAGTAGATGTACTTGAAAAAAGTATCTGCGGCTACTGTGAGGATGGTGTCCATGTCTCACAGTAACATGGATCTTTTCACTTGAAATTTCTACTTGTCAGATTGTCATAATTACCATATTTATGCATATTTATTAAAATGTTTTGTCAAAGCTGCAGATTACATGCTTGATATCCCTTTAAAATGCTGTAGCAATTATTGTATAACTTTATAAAGTTTATAAAGTTTGACTGTAAAACTGAATCATCTTGTTCTGCTCTTTATTTCACTACTTGTACTTAAGGATTATGAGCAAAAATATTTCACATCTTCATAGCCAGGATGTTAAATGAACCAAGTCTTCTGTCCTTCCAAAATTCAAGTTTTTTTTAACCACCCTAAACAGTGAAATGACAACACCTTTGCAAAGATCATTGCTCTTTAATGTGACAGGACCCTTATTACTAATTACAGAAATTACCAAAATGAAATAACTTTACTTAATAACTTAACTTTAAAATAACTTTAAAACTTTATTCAAAGCAAATTAAATGTGAGTTTAGAATCTGTGCAGAATCTGTCCTCATCGAGGTGAAGGGTTTCTGGTTTACTGACGTGTCTGGTAACTGAGCTCTTGTCACAGTGCATCTTCATGTAGATACCCAGACTTTCCTGATCCTATGTTGTTCTGGGGTTTTCACTTTTTCACTTGACGTTAACTTCCTTCACTGTTGGGTCCAGCAGGTAACAGTAAAGCACACTACCTTTAACATGCGACAATACTAAGGACAGTAATTATGGTGTTGCAAAATCCATGGTGTGACCAAACATTCCTCCTGTGACAAAGCAGATATCTTTATCTAAATCAGCAATCTTGCAGAGTGGAGCACAGAGAATACTCAGTGTCGACGCAGTGAAGGAGGTGATTCTTGATTTTAGAAAAAGAAGGCAAAAGACACACTGCCCTGTCTCTTTTAGATACTAGGTTCTTGTGGTACAACATCAAACGGAATCCGTCAAGGTCATCACACATCTCCATCCCTGGGAGAAAAAAAAAAAGACTTAAACCTAAACTCACAAAGCCAGTCAGCTCATGTTGCCACCATCATTTGCTTGTGTAGTGCAACTCATCTTTGCAGTGAGTTCATCAATGCCTGTGGAATGTTGGGCCACATGTTGCCAACATATTATGTAAGTTTATTATTGAAATGTCAACCTTCACGATTTTGCCAACTTTGGTGCTTTTTGTATTTATTTGTATCTTACTTTTTTTGTGCAGATCTCTGCTGGTCCATTTGGAGAACGGCTACCTTGGCCGAGGCTTTGACCAGTTCTGTCCACATCTGCACCACTACAATATGTATGCAGACAACATCTATAATGCCAGCAAAGTGCTCGGGGTAGGGACACAGTCTTTCCTGATCACACCTGTGTTGGACTTTTTTCTACCACTTCTTATCTTTTCACAAGATGTTTTTTTTTTTTTCCAACACGTGATTCATTGCAATTATCCAAATGAAAATTTGCAATTCATTTGTTCATTCATATTTGGTTTATTTTGCTTATTTCAGTGCATGGTTTCCAAAATAGACGTACAAGACTGTAACACACTATACTATACACATTCCCTGAACTGAACGGAACACTCAGTAACAAATACAAAAATGGTTATTGTATTCTTTGTGGCTGACACAATCTACTGCTGTCAGAGATGCTTGCACCATCATGATAACAACTTTATGTGTGTACTGCTGTGTTTGCACTGGCAAGGCAAAACCTTTACTCCTATGGCAAACAGAAATAATCACAAAATGAACCATTACGTATTGAGTAATTATGTAATATTTCTATGTTTTTCCAGTTAACGAAACACAGGCGAGGTAAACAAAACAGGCATTTAGTTATTGTGGGCCGACTACACATCTCCCAATAAAAAAGCAGCAACACATTAAGGTAATGGGTAATGTTAGCATAAAGCCAAACAGAGCTGCGATGGCAGCAAAGCTGTCTTCGGTGGCTAATGTTAGCATAAAGCTCACATCCTGAGCGTGACGCTGGATAACCATCTCCCTGCTGGCCGGCAGTGAGTGCTAAGGGACAGAGTGTAGTCAGGCAGTTCATGTGTTTTGAAGGAGTGGAATTTCTTTTTCAGTCACAAGGGGTCCTGCAAAAAAATGCAGCCAACTGTGGCGTAAGAGTTGAAGCCAACTCAACTTGAACTGGAGGAACACAGCCTGACATCACAATCCCTAGGCCAATCACATAAGCTGGCGATCGTACTATGATCATCTTTTTCATCATATTATCATGACGTATCATGTGTATTCACTCAGTTTGGCATTGTGCACCAGTTTAAAATACATCTGTGGATGCCAACAACAGTGTAACACTGGAATAACCGACTACATTGGCAAGCCTTGTGCAAGGTTTGAATAAATTATTAATCAGAAAAAAGATTTGCACTAGTAAAACCTGATGTGCATGTGTGGTTCTTTTGGATTTCTTTTTTAAATATGAAGAAAATATGGCCAGAACTGCTGCCAGATGCATAGCAAGAAATAAGTACAAAAGTATTTCAGTTGTTAGTTCAGTGCCAGGTAAGGAAAGTGAGAGAAAGAGAAAAAAGATTTGCACATAAACATGTAAAAGAAAAAAAATGGCTTTTTGGTATTACGATGTCAATAATATATATGTTGCACCTTCTTGTAGTACTTGAACACTGAAGTGGCCATCCTACAATAGGACAATGTTTTACATTCTTACCAGCCCCAGCTTTAATGAATGAAATGTGTGTGCATCATCACTCTAATTATGTTATTAGAGCTGCAGCAAACAATTCTGTAGAAAGGTTGTTGATTGCTTAGTGTCATCCCTAGGGCCTTATGTGTTTAGGAGCTGTGCAGAGCAGCACCACTAATATTTTGAATCAATTCATTTTTGATTAACAGGGTTTGGGTTTCATTTGATTACCAATTTCATTTCAATAGTGATTCAGATAGGAGTATTGCATACAGTAGATTCTACAGCCTTTAATGAGCACACTGGATACTCATCCTTTCATTAGCTCCAAAAGAGAGAAGTGATATTTCTTCAGTTCCAACACCAGAAAGCTGTCTGACTTTAAGTCAAGTAGCTTCTCCTGTTCACTACCTGTTAGATCATCTGGCATTGATGTTGTGCCAACAGAAAGGGGTCCACTGATCCCCTCTGGCCTGGCCTCCCTGCCGAAGTACTCTGTGAACTGGTCTGCCATGGCTGGTGCTAAACCATTGCATCTAGATGTGAAGCATGAGATAATCCCAGCTATAGTTACATGGCGAGCAGCTGCAGTTTTTTTCTTCATTGCAGTTATTGTATCAAGGTCCTCAAGAAAAGACAAAGTGACTCTCTGTAGTTCTGTGTTGAGCTCATCCAGACATGAAAATAAATCCACTGTGGGTCATGGAACAGTTTAGAGGAAGTCACAGAACAAACTTTGTTAGCACATTGACCCACCATAGCCATCCAACTTCTGTACAACAGAAATTGCACATGTTCAGCGTTAATAGCACTTCCAACAATTAATGTGGCTAGGGTCTATAGTATGCTTAAACTGTTTTGGAGTATTTAGGAGTAAGGGACAATCAAGAGAAATTATCTGAGTTTTGAACATTGTTTGCTGGTGATTGAATAACCCGAGTGTTGATTAATTAGGATGATGTTTGTTCATGATCATCTTATTTGTTGAATTGATAATGCTATGCAAGCAAAAACTGCTCATGGTGCTTGTCTTTAGTTGATGTAGTCGATGTTATTAGGGCCCGAGCAGGTCACAGACCTGCGAGGTCCCCATATTGTAATTTAAAGAGAAAGAATTATTCTTCTGTGGTTTAACTTGCATTATTTATTGAGTCATACAGTAGAAACGGTAAAAACTGACTTTCAACAATTCTGAAGAACAAGATCCCTAGACCCCAGCAGCATTCCTCTCATCCTGAGAGGGTTTCGTGCTGTTGCCATACATTGTGGCGTTTGTTCCTGTGATGCTAAATCATAGATTGAGTAAGGTGGTCTGATAATGTCTCACTTTCTTGCTAGAAGTAGTCTTCTTGGCGCCTGTGGCTCTACTGCCAACTACAACTCCTCGTATTAATCCAACCTGTCAGGGCCAGTAGTCACTGACAGGTCAAATAAATAATCTAAATACTAAATGTTTAATAACTTTTGGCTGTAATAAAATGCAATGAAATGACAATTTGTGTTTTTTGGACAATTTGGAGTGCAGTTTCAACAAGTTGCAGCTTAGTAAGGAAATCACTGTTCCATCACATCTTTAACCAAAGGCTAATATAACCTAACCTGAGGCTAGATTATAAGTAACTGAGCATAGATATGAAATTGTAGAAAGTATAGAATGATAAAGTAAGTAAATGTAACACTAAGCTGCCTGGTGATTAACCCAGTCCTCCCTATAACATTCAGTTTTGAATTTACAATGTTAACATAAGGCTATATAGGCTATAGTCAATAGTCAATATCAATCCAGATTGACTAGATAGTATAGTTGCACAGTGCAGAGTGAGGTCTGTTGGGAACAGTGCTGGTTGTACAGTCTGACAGCAGCAGGAAGGAAGGACCTGAAATACCTCTCCTTCAAAACGACAGCAATGCAATAATTCAGTCTCATAAAGATTTACATCCTTTCGGACAAGCATTTTTGTGACCCCATTACCCACTGGGTCACCATTTACATCACCTGGGTGTTAGCTAGCAGCTAGCTAACCGTCATAAAACCATTCTCCCATTTATTCATTCTTCAGTATTCTTTTTGTCTAAAATTAATTTGTATTATCAAATGGTACTAATTTACTTAAATGAGTAAATTGCCGTCATGGCAGACGGAAAGCGTTGATTCCTGAGTGCGACCTAACAGGAAGGAGAGTAATGGTGGACTGCTCCTCAAGCCTCCCTGATCGACACTTTTTGTCTGCCCTGACGGTGGTGCGCCGAAGATACAGCTGCTAACATGAGTAGTTCAAAAACCTTCTTTTAGTAAATTATGTACACAAACAATGTTCTCAATGCTCGTGTTCATGTGTAGAGACTGTGCCCAAAAACGAAACTACAGTAAATCTTAAAAGTGCCTTTCATCGTAATTATGTTTTTTCATGAAGGTTTGACTCATATACATTCATAAATAAAGCCTAGGTTGCTTGTTGGAGAGAGTTTCACTTTAAAAAGTTTGTAGTGTCCGCTTACCCCACTACCCCCACACAGTCTCAGTGGAATGGAAGCAGAGCCTTTTGTTGTAAATCTTCCAATTTTGGTTCTGGCGGCTGACACCTACTTTTCTTTTAAGACTAGTGTTAAAACTTTGCTTTTGATCATGCTTATAAGCCTGCACAAGCCCTTACCTATGCTGCAATAGGCTTGGATTGCTGGAGGACTCCCCATCATGCACTGAGCTCCTCTTGTCCTCTCTATCCGAACACATTCATGTGTCATGAATGCGTGTTAGTAACATGGTAGCATCCTCCTTTCAACTAAAATGGCCTTGGAAGATGGCCACCCACCATTGAGTCTCGTTCTGCTCTGAAGTTTCTGCCTATTAAAAGACAGTTTTTTCTTGCCATTGTTGCTATGTGCTTGCTTATAGGGGAAATGCTGGGTTTGGTTAATTAATTGGAGATTATGGTCTAGACCTGCTCGAAGCTAAGTTCAAATGCTGAGCATGAGACAAATGTGCTCACACCATCAGCATTTTATGTCCCTGTTGATTAGTTGCTAGTCAGTGTCCTACTGTTATAGGGTACAGTATATGGACTATAGTTAAGTCTGAGTTTAATGTGTGCACATTTCACTTGAATATTTCTGTGGTCAAAGACATGATGCGCATTCAGAATAAGAATAAGGAACATCTTCAGAAATTCCCTGGAATTTTCTTGAGACAAAAGTGGCAAAGGCTTGAGAATGTGAAGTCATGAATGGCATACAGTAGAGGTTCATGCATTTAAGTCAAATAAATCACACTTACATTATATGCATTGTCTCTGAAAATGAATAAAACTGACATCAATCAGACTATTTTTTTTTTTTTTATGTTGGAATCAACATAAAACGCAAAAAACTCTAGGAAGATCCTTCCAGTCAAGTGTGTCTTGGAGTGTTCCATCTACAGCTACCCTGCAGCACACATCTAGGTGGACATCTTTCAGTTTGTTCCCCAGTGGGGTCTTCACCTATAAGAATTATGAGAAACAGTTATTTGTTACATTTTATTTCATATTGTCCCAAATGTGCTCAATGAATGCATGCTTTGAAGAGCTTTGCAAGAGCTCACTGCTACGACATACCTTAAGAAACAAGCGGATTTAGACCTGTAGCGGCGCAAGCTTGACCGGAATTTTGCCGGCGGCTCGTTCCTGTTCTGTGCATCTAAACATGATGTTCCATATATGCTTTTATTCTGAAACTCTAGTACCGGAGTAGAATGTAACAAATATATGTCTATGGTTACTGTTGCCTAGAGAGATTAAAAAAGTAGCGGAGCTACAGACAGCTACATAGTGGCAGTGAAGGTATCTGGTTTGTTGTACAGGATAGATTATTAACACATCCTGAGTAGTCTATCACAACATGGCTGTTGTGGATTAATGAAACTAAGTCCGGACCTGAGGAGATCCAGATACACGAGGACAACAAAGTGGAATTGGAATCTGTGAATGTTCGTGTGTAGCTAGCTGCTAGCACGATGCTGAAATTAACCTCCGATTCGCCAGCTTCTGATTCAGAAGGAAATTAACGTAACGTGCAGTGCGACTGTTTGTACACTGATTGTCTGTTTTTTGTGACACTTCTTGATGTAAAAACATTTTAGACATTTTAGGTAAGACATTAACTTTGCCTGACACCCACTACTGTATTTGTGAAACGTATATTTTATTTGTGAAAGGGTAGATTTCACCGTTTTTGTTTGATACCTACAGACCTCATTAGACCAGGTCTAGATCAAAAACCACTGTACCCAGACTTCTCAAATCTGGACTAGATAATCTACAGGCCCTGAAGATTCATTCAGACACAGTTTTTGATCTGTCAAACCTTTATTCTATTTGTGACGTTGTTTGTCGTTTGTCACGTTTGTCACGTTTATCATGTTTATAATATGATTTCAAAAGGTTCACATGACAAAGTTGTTTCGCTTTTTTCCGTCCTGGTGTTGCGACTTAATAATTCAAATCAGAAATCGTTTCCGCCACAGTGTATAGACCCACATATCTGGCCTGAAATGGCAAGCTCACAATGGGCACAAGAACCAGAACCTGATCACCAGGGCTAAATTCCTGATGTTGTGCCCACCGATCATACAGCTTCTTCATCCTGCTCTGTGAAACCTGTAACTTCTCCCTCGCCATACTACCTGCCAAAAACAACCAGCGTCTAAACCCATTCACAAAGTCCACCAGATTTTTAGACGGTTCTGCACCCACCCAGCTATCCCTAAGGACCGTTAAGGGCCCTGTACCTTATGTCCAAAAACCAAGTCATTTGGGCTAAAGCCCGTACTCTCCTGCGCAGCATCCCTCGTGGCCAACATCAGCCACGCAAGACCGTCTTCCCAGTCTTTGTCCAGCTCGATGCAATATGCGCGCAGGAGAGACTTGAGCATCTGGTGAAACCTTTTACGCATGGCCAAAAAAATGCTGTAAGACATTCAAATATGGTTTTCTAACATCAAAGTGTCCACTTTCATGTGCCCCCCGTCAGTTTGGAGTTTCCCCGCTATCTACAGCCCAGTTGCCCTAACTAAACTCCCCCCTAGTCTTCATGTGGCTGCTTGTGGTGGGTATTTATGTACTCAAGCCCGATGGATCAGTCAGGCGACTAGCAAGCTAGTAACCCTCCCGAAAACCACGGATGTACTCCCAAGCAATGCTTCACCCACGCTGGCAGAACAGCCTAATAAACCCAAAGGGGAACGCTGCTACAGCCTACCAAGGGAAACTCCACACCATCATAATTCAGTGCGCACCAGAACCAGCGCCAGTCACACGGACCTCCTGCAACTGCTCCTAGACCCAAAACTCTACATAGGTCCGCTAATCTGCCAGCCAACAAGTACTATGTCCTTTCCTTCAGACAAAAAAAAAATCATACTCATAACCAAAACAACAATATTTACGGCAAAGATAAACAAAGAACAAAAGGAACCAAATGCACAAAACACCTTAACACCACTTTTACACACGTGTGCACCAAAGCAACAAGCACAACTCAAACTGAAATAAGCAAGTACAATCCACAAACAACCCTACAAATATTGAAACCAAACAAAAACGGACAAGCCCCCATTTTGTCACAAACCTGGCTCTAGGCCATGACAAATGAAGGGAAAAGGACAACAAAAAACTGGCAAGTCCATGTTTTATTGCAACTCAACAATAATCATTAAAGAATGGGATACGTTTCACTCGGTATTATCAGTAGTGTTCGTGTGGGTACATGAATATGGTAATGTGATGGCTGTTGTGCAGTAAAGTAAACAAAAGATGAGGAAACCAAAAAGATGCAAACGTGGTCAGGGTCTGAGAGAGAGGGAGACTGCCAAGAAGCTTGGCCTTTTATATCCTGTTGAGCACTGAACCCAGGTGCTCCCAATAACCACAATCAGGTCCTCCTTGTGACCACTGCAACCAGCTACCACCTCAGAGACAACACTGTTAGTCACAGCACACAGACATACAGGGGCCATCACAACTGTTACTTGAAAAGAAAAAAAAAAGTGTCCATGGGTACTTTCTTTTCTGCTGTGACATGAAGGATGGCCTCTGTTAGGGGTGTACCAAAATATCGATACTACGATATATCGCAATATTTTGTCTCGAGGTGCGTTATCGATACACTAGTGCCAAATATCAATATTTATTAATAATTAAGTTGCAGTCAGTGTGTGTGTGTTAAAAAAGAGCCACTGTGTAGTATACACTTTGTTTTACTTGGCTGTCATTCATGTAAAACTGATTGACAGTGTTTTGTAATTCCTGTGAAATTGAATTCAGTGCAGTCAATAAATTATTAATTTAACCCTAGTGACACAGATGTCATGATGTATTGTGGATGAAATTTCTTGCAATATATCGATTATCATAGACTCGCTGTATCGTGATATTATCATTACCGTGGGCAAACTATCATGATAGTATTGTATTTCGAGCTACCTGGTGATACGCCAGCCCTAGCCTCTGTCATAGTGTCCACATGCTCTGCCTTTACATCTCTCACACAGAGGAATGCAGATTTTATCACAGTACCTCCTTTTTCATCCAATCCAATGTATCATCAGTAGAAATTTTCAGCAAAAGAATTTGCAAACAGCAGCCACAAATGGAAATATATATATTATTGTATCAATACCACATCAAGCTAACCTAACAACGCCGGCGCGAGCAGGACGCTGATCCAGTAGCTCCGTATGTGTAGTTTCGTTTTTAGTGTCTAAGTGTGTTTTTTCTTTCAACTAAGTACACTTGCTGTGTAGGCCCTTATATATCCTATGGATACAACGTCTTTTTATCGGCAACAAATCAGTGGACAACTTGCTCATTCAAGGGAGAAGCTGATTTCACTCCAAACAATGGGACGAGCCGGCATTGTTCACTCCATACCTGTGGAGCTGAGGAGGAGGAGACGAGGCCGCAGAGCCGGGGCGAAGGTGAAGGCTAGGCAAGCGGCTAAGCGGTGGAAGTACAAGCCCTCGGTTCCTTCGATCATCATGGGGAATGTCAACTGCCTGACCAACAAGACAGACAAGCTGGCTGCCCTTGTGAAGACCGACAGGACATTCAGGGAGAGCAGTTTACTGTGTCTCTCTGAAACTTGGCTCACCCAGAACACACCGGACGATAATGTGGATGTACCTGGATTCACCACGGTGAGAGCGGACAGAGACTGCAGACGCAGCAGCAAATGCAAAGGTGGGGGACTCGCATTGTTTATTAACACCAGATGGTGCAACCCGGGGCATGTTACGGTGAAGGGGACTGAGTGCAACAGAGACACTGAGTTGCTGGCGGTAGGACTCAGACCGTACTATATGCCCAGAGAGTTCTCCCACGCCATTGTTGTTTGTGTTTACATCCCTCCGCGTGCACACGCCGAGACCGCGTGTGACGTCATCCACTCCACCGTATCCAGGCTGCAAACACAACACCCAGACGCATTCATCGCCATCTCAGGGGATTTTAACCACGTCACACTGGACTCAATACTACCGGACTTTCACCAGTTTGTAAGCTGCCCCACCAGGAAGAACAGGACTTTAGACCTCCTGTACAGCAACATGAAGGAAGCGTATGCGGCCACTCCTCTGCCCCCACTGGGAAAGTCTGATCATAACCTGGTCCTGCTCACATCACACTACAAGCCAAAGATCCAGAGACAGTCCACAACCACCCGCTCCTTCAGGAAATGGTCTCCTGAGGCAGTAGATGCTCTGAGGGACTGCTTCAAATCAACCAAGTGGAACGTCCTGCAGGACACACATGGTGAGGACATCGAGGGGGTCACCCAATGCACGACTGACTACCTGAACTTTTGTATGGACGTTGTGGTTCCCATTAGGACTGTACGCTGCTTTCCAAACAACAAGCCCTGGATCACCAGTAATGTCAAGGATATCCTTAACAGGAAGAAGAGGGCATTCAAGGACGGTGACAAAGACGAGCTGAAGCGCGTACAGGGGGAACTCAAGGTCCAGCTGAGAGAGGCAAAGGAGGAGTACAGACGGAAGGTGGAACAGAAGCTGCAGCGGAACAACATGAGGGAGGTCTGGGATGGCATGAAAACCATCACAGGCTGCAAGAAGAAGGGCAGCAGCACAGAAGAGGGGGATGCTGGGAGAGCTAACCAGCTAAACCTGTTTTTTAACAGGTTTGATACCCCAGCTCCCACAGCCAGTGACTGCCCACTTCACACCCCCATCACCCCCATCACGTCCATTATCACCTCGGACTACAGGGCACCCCCACCCGCCACACCCACAGACAGTTCAACCCTCCCCCCCACCCCTACCATAGACAGTTCAACCCCCCCTCCCCACCACCACGGACAGTTCAACCCCCTCCCTACCCCCACGGACATTTCAACCCCCCTCCTCACCTCTACGGACATTTCAATCCCCCTCCCCTTCACCATCACCAAGGAGCAGGTGAGCAAAGAGCTGAGGAGACTGCGCCCAAGGAAAGCAGTGGGCCTGGACAAAGTGTGTCCAAGGATGCTCAAGGCCTGCTCTGCTGAACTGGGGGAGCCGCTTCAGCAACTGTTCAACCATAGCCTGAGGTTGGGGAGGGTCCCCGTGCTCTGGAAGACTTCATGTCTCATCCCAGTTCCTAAGATTAAACACCCCAAGGAGCCAGGTGACTTCAGACCAGTAGCACTAACATCCCACATCATGAAGACCTTCGAACGGCTGCTGCTCCATCTCCTCAGACCCCAGGTCCACCACGCACAGGATCCACTGCAGTTTGGATACCAGGAGAAGTTGGGCGTGGAGGATGCCATCCTCTATCTGCTTCACAGGGCACACTCTCATCTGGACAAGGAGAGCGGTGCTGTGAGAATCATGTTCTTTGATTTTTCCAGCGCCTTCAACACCATCCAGCCCCTCCTGCTGAGAGACAAGCTGACAGGGATGAATGTGGATTCACACCTGGTGAGATGGATTACAGACTATCTCAAAGAGAGACCGCAGTACGTCAGACTGAAAGACTGCATGTCAGACACTGTGGTTAGCAGCACTGGAGCACCACAGGGGACTGTGCTCTCTCCCGTCCTCTTCACCTTGTACACATCTGACTTCCAAAACAACTTGGAGCTCTGCCACATGCAGAAATACTCAGATGACCCTGCAATAGTGGGTGTATCAAGGATGGACAGGAGGGGGAGTACAGGAGCCTGATTGAGGGCTTTGTGGAGTGGTGCAGGTCCAACCGCCTACAGCTGAACACCTCCAAGACCAAGGAGATGGTTGTGGACTTCAGAAGGAAGAAACCACAGCTCCAACCTGTGTCCATCGAGGGGGTCGATGTGGAGGTGGTCAGGACCTACAAATATCTGGGGCTGCAGCTGGATGACAGGTTGGACTGGACAGCAAACATGGACGCTGTACACAGGAAAGGACAGAGCCGTCTGTACTTCCTGAGAAGGCTGGGGTCCTTCAACATATGCAAAAAACTGCTGCAGATGTTTTACCAGTCTGTGGTGGCCAGCGTCCTCTTCTACGCTGTGGTTTGCTGGGGAGGAAGCAGCAAGAAGAGGGACGCTG
The DNA here is from genome assembly GCF_904848185.1 of Acanthopagrus latus. NCBI lineage: Eukaryota > Metazoa > Chordata > Actinopteri > Spariformes > Sparidae > Acanthopagrus > Acanthopagrus latus. Next base: position 1,898,443 of record NC_051052.1, on the reverse strand, counting down.
CCCGACTGGACAGACTGGTGAGGAGAGCTGGCTCAGTGGTGGGCACAAAGCTGGACTCTCTGGTGACTGTGGCAGAGAGAAGGACCCTGGACAAACTGCTGTCCATACTGGACAACACCCACCACCCTCTGCACAACACCTTCAGCAGGCAGAGGAGCGTGTTCAGTGGCAGACTGCTGTCTCAATCCTGCTCCACCAACAGACACAATAACTCTTTCGTCCCCCTGGCCATCAGGCTGTACAACAGCTCACAGTGATGTCAGGAAGCACAATAGACAATGGCCAAATGCACTCAAAAGCACTCATCTTTTATAGCCCAATTTTCATCTTTTATAGCCCAATTTAATTGTACACCATCCCCTGTCGCCTTAATACTCTTTACCTCTATGTCACTTTATATTTTTTATATCACTTTATATTTTTATACATTGTACAAAACATTTTTATAACATTTTTTATTTGTACAAAACATTTTTATAACATTTTTATAACATTTTTTATTCCATATTTTTATTTCTACTGTTTCTTTGATGTTGTATGTATGTTCAATGTATGTTCAATGTTTGTTGTTGCTACTGGATGCTTCAATTTCCTCCGGGATCAATAAAGTATCTATCTATCTATCTATCTATCTATCTATCTATCTATCTATCTCACTGTTTTGCCAGTTGTGTCATCTACCATAAATCCCCAAGCTGGGGACTCTGAGACCAAACTGCCACAAATTGGTCTTCCGGCATAGTTCCAATGATCTGCAGCAATAATCCTTGCACTTGAATATGAAGTGCTATTACCCACCTACAGTAACAAAATAATGGTTAGCTAAATTAAGCACATACAGCATGAATTGTTGTCCTATACCAGTTCTAAACTACACAAGCCTATTTTAGTCTCCACTTTTTTCATAGGCTGACTACCAGAGTATATCTCGCATTCACTGTATCAAAAAAGGAGTAGTCTGTCCTCTTGTACATTTGAATAAATGGCACATAGTGGGTGTGATGTGGCCACCCTTGCTTGGCTTACTCATATATTAGATGGAAGCATTCTTCCAGAGCTTTATGCTCAATGTCTGCTTGGACAGCTAGATCTTGGAAAACTGTTCTCTCTGAATAGAAGGAAGAAAGCATTAACACTGAACTGACAGTTTTTCCAGAATATGATAACACCTCTTCATTCATGTTTTTGTCGTTATGTTTGCTCTGAGATTGCCATCTATACACAATGTTGATGTGTCTCAGACCTCTGATGACAGAAAACATTATCCAGTCTATATAACTTACTATGCTGCTTTACGAAATTAACATGATGTGAGAGTTTGTGTCTTGTAAATGTGCCTTTGTAGCTCTGAAAATAATTTAATAATCCTTTGTATGTTGATCTAGGTGCAGCTTAAGAAAAACAAGGCCTTCAGACGTTTTAAGAAACTACAAGAAGCCCGACCAGAGTTCAACAACCATAGGCTTGAGGACCTGCTTCAACTTCCAATTCAGCGGATTGATCAGTAAGATTTCTGCCCTCTATTTAAATGAAAAACTCACAACTAACATGTTAATATCAGCTATTTTTTTAATACTACCTTAAGGTGGTTAACAGTAGCACATGAGCTGTTGTTCTACAACCAGTGATGAGACCTTGATTCTTAATAGTGGTACATCAGGCTTGGCTAACCTGTGCTTGATGTTGCTGTAGCAACTGTAAGGGTAGGGCAACATGGGGAAAATCTTTTTTTTTTTTTTTTTTACAGTTAATGCAATTTTGTATCATGGTAACCGTAATAGGAAATGAAAAAAAACATACCAATCAAGTTGAGTTATCAGTGGTGTTCAGCCACTGAGAGCACTGATTCAGATGGGTCATAGATTGTATGCATGAGTGCTGTTTTTGCTGTTTTCACTAGTCACCATTGCATTGCACAATCATTTGTCTCAGATATAATTATTGAATTATTATTTGATGTTGTGCCCATGAAAGACTCTCCAGAAACTGTCTAAATCACTTTTGTTAAGCATCAATGTTGTTGTTTTGTAATTTCATGCGGTCTTGATCTTGCTTGTTAATTAGTGGAACAACATGGAGAAACTGGCTGAGGCGTGCTTCCCAATCCAGCAAATATCATGATGTTGGTTTATCAAGCTGTTTGTTCGTATTTTAATTAGGCCCTTCTCATCTTCTCATCTCTCCAGATGTACAGTCAAGTACTCAAAATGTCACATCCATCCATCATACAAAGGGGGGGGGGGTGTCTCTGAGATGAGCTGACCCTTCACCTTAACATCTGAGACTGTGTATCTCTCATGTATTTTCACTCTCTCTTCTACTGCACCATTGTCTTCTGTTTTTTTTTCCTTAGTGTTCCTATGCTTCTCAGATAATGTAGAACTAGAATGCAGTTTTCCAGTCCTTGGAAAAATGATAGGACTTCACTAATCCACTCTTATCTCTCGCATGTAGTGAAGGGTATTGGTAGGAATGTATTGATACTACAGCTGTTATTGATACTTTTTATTTTCTGTTCTACTGCTATTGGCTCTTTTCCTATTGCATGTGAAATGCATGAACTGAACAAATAATGAGTAATATATACATACAATGAATATCAACACTTTCACTTTCCTTCACTTTCCCTCTCAGTAAAATCTACAGTCAAAATAACCCAAAAAGATGTTTTTTTCAACTGCATATTAAACAGGATCTATGTCACTCAAGTTTTATGTAGGACCAAATAAGGTGGAAGATCTGATATAACTACTTGAATACTATACTATACTAGACCCCCAATTTCCTTGCAAATATATTATACACACACAGCACTTATACATATTCATTTGATGATTGTAACCCTTCAGCAACAACTATTTAAATTAAAACATCATGCCAAGTCTCCTAAGGACTTGTTCAATGTTCAGGACAAATTTCAACCAAATCAATTGAAAATCAAGCAATTTGGTGCAGTCTACAATACACATACCGAGAATCACATATATGCTGTATGTGTAAATTTGCAAGAGTTCATAACTTTAAAAGTTTTTAGAGTATGGCTATAGAATTTATAAAACTCACATGAATTTAATAGAAGTTTCAACATTGTTTGTTTTTGCGTTAAAATACATGACTGTGGGGGGCGCTAGTGAGTCGCAATGGAGTAAGATGCACTTTTGTGAGCTCCTGCAGAATCTCAACTATAAAAATAAGTTATATGACATCTAGGCTTGAAAATACAAATTAAACGCGGTAACTGTACAATTAACACTACCCAGCAAGGTTAGTGAAGAAGAATCTACACTGATGGCAGCAAATCTCCAAAAATACAACTATGAAGCGCGGCCTAACACAAGGCTCCAAACCTCCTCGGCTAAAAGTCCAGATAAATCCGGCCTGACCCCACCTGTAGCTGGAGTAAGTACAAGCATGGACACGGCAACAATCAAAGCAGACATCTTCTCCTCATTGAGAAAAGAAATATCATCAGTTATTAGAGAAGAATTGAAGAGCGCGCTGGTGAAGGATTTTGAATCGCTGAAGAAAGAAATTATTGACGTGAAAACCGAGATAGCTAACAACACAGCAGTTCTACCTCTAGGATGAGCAATATGCTTAGGCATTTATTGACAGAATCTGGTCTGGTGGACATTTGGAGAAACAAACACCCTAAAGGCAAAGACTTTACCTTTTTTTTCGCACAGACATTCCTCATACTCCAGAATAGACCTCTTTTTACCCCCAAGGCAGAATCTTATAGAATAGTCGACATAAAGATCCTCCCAATTACATTACCCGATTACGCTCCTCTCATATTGTCGTGGAACATTGGTAACAGGCCATCAACTAAACAATGGCGCAGGGACCTAAACAGCTTAATTAATGAAAAAATAGAGGCCAATTTAAGGTTCACTAACCAAAAATACTATGAAAATGGTGATAGGGCGAGTAGGTTACTAGTATTAAGAATTAAAAAACAACAATCATCAAACATAGTACAGAAATTAAAGGAGAATAATTCAACTCTCACAAAGCCGGATGAAATATCACAATCCTTCGCAGAATTTTACAAGACTCTGTACAAAAATACTGACACTTGCACAAATGATGAGGAATTGGCACAATTGTTAAAAGACATCTAATTAAAAGACTTACTTGAATCTATGGCAAGAGAACTAGATGAGCCAATCAAGGACCTGGAAATACGTCAGATAATCTCCACACTGAAAAATAATAAAAGCCCCGGCCCAGACGGGTATATTAACACATTTTATAAAGCTTTTATAGAGATTATATCACCTTTATTACAGCACGCTTACTATCATGCATTAAAATCTGGAACCATGGCCCACTCTTGGAGAGAGGCTACTATAGTGGTGATATACCAAGTTGGCAAAGATCCCACTAAATGCCAATCATACAGACTGATCTCATTATTGAATACAGATCTACGAATCCTAACAGCTATTCTGGCAAGACATGTCAATAAAATTACTATACAAATTATCCATCCCGATCAGACAGGGTTTATAAAGGGAAGATACTATGGGCACAGCATCAGAAAGTTGTTCAATTTAATGACACACCCAAAAGTTAAAAAAGAGGAGTCAATGATATTATCCTTAGATGCCATGAAAGCATTCGAGAGTATCCTGGCAATACCTTATTCAAACTCTGATGCGATTCCAGTTTGGCCCAAAATTCAACACATTGATACAAACCTTATATTTGGATACACAGTCCCCAGTTAAGGTGAACAGATATCTCTCAGACCGCTTCACTCTGGAATGTGGGTATAGACAAGGTTGCTAACTATCTCCTTTGTTATTTGACATCAGTATTGAACTGTGGGGTTCAGTATCTTGCTCAAGGACACTTCGACGTGCAGCTCAGCCTTGCCCGGAGCCGGGATTTGAACCAGCTACTTATTATAGTAACTGTAATTTTATTACTTTAATACTACTCACACTACTCATTACCGTAAAAAGTATTACAATTACAGTCATATATTACTAAGTGTTACAGTGCAAAATCCAGGTAGACTTATAAGTTTGCATAAAACAACAGCAGAAGTAGGCCTACATTAAATAGGAGAGGTCATCTCAGAATTAGTGCTTTAACAGGAAGGATCTAGCCGGGCTGCTAACTTTACTTTGTTATCATCAGTGTAAATCAAATACGCCATACTCCTTTAGCTTCATACTATGCGCACACTCCAAGTGTTTGGTGATGTTGCTTACCCTGAATTTCCACTGGATACTGTCCACTGCGTTACTGCCCTGGTCCAGTTTTGCTCTGCTGTCCGGTCACCCCCACAGGTTACATTAGTCTGCCACGGTGCAGTACACAGCTGGCGTCACGAGGCTGAGGAGTTTCCACGATAATCGCATTCACTCACAATCGCAGTTACAGGTATGTGTTATAACAACAACAACAGAAAGTGTTCCTGACTGAAGGACATTAGAAGAACTTGTGTCTCTCTTTTTTGAGATTTGTGTGTTGGTGTCAACACAGAGTGTTTTATTAAAAATAACCTGATGTTATGTTATTATTTTTGTACTTGACTTCCTGTCTGCTCGGTGCTAAATTCTGACTTGCTGCGTCGTGCTCCAGCATCCGCCAGATTTTTATATCTGGTCCTGGTCCTGGTTATCTGTTCAGGAGTATTTGTAATTCCATAGCTTCTGTTCTGTTGAAGCTTTATTATTACCTTGTGGTAAAAAAAAATAAGGTTGAATCTTGTAAATTTGTTATTTTTTTTTACACAAAATACATGTTGTAGTATCAATAAGAGTATCGATAAGTATCGGTACCGATAAGGAGTATCAGTATCGGCATCGATTAAATCCTAACAATATCCATCCCTACTCCAGAGAACACGTCTCCACTGCTCTAGAGTCCAGTGGCAATGTGCTTTACACCAATGCATCCAGCACTTTGCATTGCACTTGCTGATGTATGGCTTAGATGCAGCTGCTCGGCCATGGAAACCCATTCCATGAAGCTCTTTACACAGTGTTCTTGAGCTAATCTGAAGGCCACATGAAGTTTGGAGGTCTGTAGCGATTGACTCTGCAGAAAGTTGGCGACATCTGCGCGCTATGTGCCTCAACATTCGCTGAACCCGCTCTATCATTTTACGTGGCCTACTACTTTGTGGCTGAGTTGCTGTCATTCCCCATCGCTTCCCCTTTGTTATAACACCACTGACAGTAGACTGTGGAATATTTATGAGTGAGGAAATTCCATGACTGGACTTGTTGCACAGGTGGCATCCTATCACAGTACCACGCTGGAATTCACTGGGCTCCTGAGAGTGACCTTTTCTTCCACAAATGTTTGTAGAAACAGTCTACATGCCCAGGTGCTTCCTTTTATACACCTGTGGCCATGGAAGTGATTGGAACACCTGATTTCAATTTTGAATGGGTGAGTGAATCCTTTTGGCAATATAGTGGATGGATGGATGGATAGATGGATAGATGGATAGATAGATGGATAGATAGATAGATAGATAGATAGATAGATAAAGATAGATAGATAAAGATAGATAGATAGATAGATAGATAGATAGATAGATAGATAGATAGATAGATAGATAGATAGAAAACAATTACACCATAATGAAATCCAGTGTTGAAAAACAATACCTTGGAGTAAAATGAAATGGTTTTCTGTTCTGTTGCATATGGCCTGTTTACCTTGTATTGTACTTCGTAACCAACAGAGGAAATGAACCCTGTCTCTCAGATGAGTGGGCTGACGACTGTACTTAGCTGTCAGATAATCAGTAACCCTCATTCTCTCCAGCACAGCCCTCTCTCACTTCGCCTTTTCTGCACTTCCCATTATCATCATTGATTTGTCTGTCATTCTTAGTGAAACTCCAGAGACTCGAAGGATGTGTCTAATTGTATGATATTTTTAAGTGGGACACCTAGATAATCATCTAGGCAATGGCTGGCGCCTTACCTTTCTCCAGCTCCGTGGCTGGGAATAGCAGGAAATTGTTGTCACTTATCACCATTCAAGGATGATGGATGGCATGTAGGGCCTGGAGTGTAGATACTTATGTTGCTGCTAGGGGAGGAATAAAATCATTGCTTTTATTAAGTGGCATTCACTAGAGCCGGCTGGAGCAGTCATCAGTGTCCTCCCCACTGAGATTACCATTATGACAGTGATGGGGTCTCGGGCTGATTGTGGCAGTGAACAGCAGCCCTCTCTGTCTGTATTGCCTGTGTTTGTGTCAATAATAGAGATGCAGTTCATATAAAGATGGCAGCAATTGGAGGCCTTTGAATATACAGTATCTGCTGTATGCTGAACACCATATAGTGTAACAAGGGAATTGCCCCATGAATGGCTCACTGTAAAAGATTTTTATGTAAAGGCCATAGAACTCTAGAGGCCTCATAGTCATTGTCATACATGTTATGCACTGATATAAGTACAACTGTGCACTGAATGGGCCTCAATGCTACTCAATGCCTGATTTTGTCTTTCAGTTGCCAAAGTCTGATATTAAATTGACTATGTGCTCTGGTAGTAGAGCTGCCCCAAATGATAATTTTTCAAACGATTAATCTAGCGATCATTTTTTTGATTAGTATTAATTTTTTGAACAGGATGTTTAGGGGGCCGGGTTCTCAATCACTACACTTTGTAAACGGTCCACAGGTTTAGACTGACAGGGGGGACACTTGGGAAACACACCGACGTCATCATCATGACATGTACTGTCACGTCTCTTTAGGAGCTGCAGCGCAGCTTTCTGTGTGAATTACACGGCGGTTCGTCTTTACTGCAGCGGAGCTTCGCTCTGTGTGAAACGGCAGAGAATTGACGAATCACTGCTGTGGCGCACAAGCATCTCTGTGTTAGAGGGGCTATTCTCAGCCTCCGCGGGTACTACCATTTCCTGTGTGGGATGACGCGTCAATGCAAATTATTCATGTCGACGAATTTATGTCGTTGATTACGTCGACCACATTGACATGTCGTCCCAGCCCTAACTGGTAGTTCCATAATCTTCAAAAGCTGAACATGGTGAGGTTTTCCAACACAAGGTCAGAATTTGGATTAATTATTTGTGAAGTAGAAGAAGAAAGAATTGTGAAATATGGAGCCTTTCGTAAGTGGATCCTCTCCATGGTCTGCAGGTGCTGAACTGTATTTCAGTCAATGATTTGTGTTATATTGCCTTTCAATTTGACCCTGCAGTTCATTGCCAAGTTTAACAGTGTCTCAAATGATATATTTTATAGATTTAGTGCCTGAAAAATTAACAAAAATTTTGAAAGACGCCGGATCTTACATTGTTTATCCAAATCTGAACCAAAAGTTACAAAAGTGGATTTGAGATCTATTCTTGGCCAAGACGCATCCTCCGAAATAATCAAACACATTTATTTAAAAGACAAACCAAAACCCAGTAAGAATGTTTGTAGGTTCCTTTTTGATTTTCTTCTCTCTGTGTGTCGCTAAGGCCAATTTCAAGTGTATATGTATGTGACCTGTGCAGGATAATAAGACTTTCGCAATAATTGCAAAAATATAATACTGCGATACTGATTCATCAACCAGAGGGGAGGGCAAGCAATCACCAGAACTGCATGTGACGCTACACATATCATGTGGTGGTAGCTGTGGCATCTGCTCTGTTTGCAAAAACAAATGTAACTTTGCCAGTTTTGAGACATTTTGACTTTTAACCAGATAAAAAAAGGAGAGCCAGCCTAAGTAATCTGCAGAAACTGCCTCCTAGTATGACTAAACTGAAGAGACTGGACACAGTAGTAGACATGGAATGCAGGAGGACTGTCTAGCTGCTGCTGTCCCAATTCACACAATCACAAGCACAATAGTGTCCCACGATCGGATCAAACTTTTGACCAGGATTATAGTATATACACTTAAGCAGATCATGTAATGTCTGCCTCACTTGCTCTGTTTCCCCTGTCTGGAAACACCAGCAGAACACTGACTGGTTTATTATGCCACCATGCAACAGCTGTGGTGTTTTGTCCTGTCGCTTGTTGGCAAAATCAGGGGGCAGGAGGAGAGAGATTGAAGGTGTCAAGAGATGAGCCACCCTAAATACACTCCTGATCAAAATTTTAAGACCAGTTGAAAAATTGCAAGAATTTACATTTTGCACCGTTGGATCTTAAAAAGGTTCTAAGTTACCAAATGCAAAAAGAAGAAATGGGATTGACACAAAAAAAAATTGAGTAAGCAATTTATTGAAAGCAACAATTAAACTGAAACAGGCTGTTTATCAGCTGCTCAAAAGTTTAAGACCACAGCCGTTAAAAGCCAAAATCTGCGCAAAAATGGGGATTCAATGTCATTCTCTGTCAGGCATTCACACTGTCATGACCTCCAGATGGCAAAAGCCAAAAAGCTTTCTCTCGTTGAACGTGGTCGGATTATTGAGCATAAGCATGGCCTCTCGCAACGTGCAATCGCTGAGATCCTGAGAGTTATGGAACCAAAAAGTCAAGAGGTAGACCCAAAAAAATGTCCCCGGCGCTGAGCCGGAGGATCCGATTGGCTGTCTTTCGAGACACAGGACGATCCTCGTCCCAAATTAAGGCCGTTACTGGTGCCGACTGCAGCCCAATAACCATCAGACGGCATCTGCAAGAGAAGGGCTTTAAGAACAAAAAACGTCTTCAAAGGCTTCGTCTCCTTCAACGCCACAAAATTGTCCGTTTGGACTTTGCAAGAGAGCACCAAACATGGGACATTGAAAGGTGGAAGAAAGTTTCATTCTCTGATGAGAAAAAATTTAACCTTGATGGTCCTGATGGCTTCTAGCGTTACTGGCATGACAAGGAGATCCCACTTGAGATGTTTTCTATGTCGCACAGTGGAGGGGGTGCCATCATGATCTGGGGTGCTTTTTCCTTCAATGGAACAATGGAGCTTCAGGTTGTGCAGGGGCGTCATACAGCAGCTGGCTATGTGGAGATGTTGCAGAGGGCATCCCTCATGGCAGAGGGCCCTCGTCTGTGTCGTAATGACTGGGTTTTTCAACAGGACAATGCTGCAGTTCACAGTGCCCACCTGAGGACTTCTTCCAGAGGAATAACATCACTCTTTTGGACCATCCTGCATGTTTCCCCGATCTATATCCAATTGAGAACATTTGGGGATGGATGGCAAGGGAAGTTTACAAAAATGGACATCAGTTCCAGACAGTGGATGCCCTCTGTGAAGCCATCTTGACCACTTGGAGCAACGTTCCCACTAGCCTCCTGGAAACACTCGCATCAAGCATGCCAAAACTAATTTTTGAAGTGATCAGCAAGAATGGTGGAGCTACTTATTACTCTGTCCTTTTTTAAAACTTTTGTTTCTATTTTAGGGGGGTTCCAGGGTTTTTTTTTTGAGCTATGTTTTTAAACTTTTGATCAGCTGATGAACAGCCTATTTCAGTGTAATTGTTGTTTTCAATAAATAGCTTAATCAAATTTGTTTTTGTGTCACTCCCATTTCTTCTTTTTGTATTTTGAAACTACTTAGAACCTTTTTAAGATCCAACAGTGCAAAATGTAAATTCTTGCAATTTTTCAACTGGTCTTAAAATTTGGATCTGGAGTGTATCTTCATGGCAGTTCATTGAATCCAACAGCCCTAGAGACAACGTCCCTATATGATATAACAATAAAGCTTGGATGGTGAAATCGGTACATGTACATTGACAAACATTTAGCTGTGTACACTGTAATGCTATGTCCATTTAACATCATCAGTCCATGAAGCAAGAGGGTTCCTTGGTGTGCTTTGTTGTGCTGTTTTATAAGCTGGCAATTGGTCAGTTGTGGATGAGCCAAGCTAAGAGGAATCATGGTTCCAAAATTTGAATGATGCAGTCTTTGCTTCGCAACTGCAAATAGACTAGTTTAGTGCATCTGCTTTGAGAATACCAACTGTGCTGATCTTTCCATTCAACTGCTGGCCTGGCTCCATTCTGTTTGACTAGATGTGGCAGCCTGGCGAAGCAAGGTTTTGCATTTCCACCACAACTGGGCTACCTGCTTTAGGTTTGTCTTAAACCGATGATGCGCTTGTCTAGATCCCCGCTGATCTGTCGAAGAATCACTGGTAATAAAGTGGCTCTGCTGATTCAGTTACAGAAGTGTGTCCCATTTTTAAAACTTCAACCCAAAAGCGGTTGTTACTTGGCCCTGATTCAGAGCAGGTCTATGGTCACATCCTCTGGTCTGCTTATGTTCACCTCTCATTTCTGCCGCTCTCTTGCTCTGCCACTTTCTCCTTACACTCTGTCACTAGCCCCTTTCACACAGAGAAGCCGCATTATCGCTGAAGAGGCAGTTCACCAATTCTCCACCATTAGTCATTCACATACAGCCAAGCAGCTGCGGCTCCTAAAGAGTTGCGGCAGTACATGTCATGATGATGACGTCTGTGTATTTTCAAGGTGTTTCCCCGGTGTCCTCCTGTTGGATTGTTTATAATCATATGGATGCTGTTATGATGTGTTGTGATTGAGATCCTGACCCACCAAACATCCTGGAAAGTGACAAAATTACGTTTTTCGCCGTAAATTTCGTAATTACATAATCAACATCAGTAAACTAGATGCTGTCTGACTATGTCACTCGCGGGGAGGCAGGCTGTTTTCTGGGGGAAATTTCACTGAAGTCTGGCTGGTCAGACTGACCAATCAGTGATCTACAGTGTTTAAACTAAAACTTTTAGTATCGGATCACGTACATACCTCAATGGAAAGGTGGTCAGAAAAACAGGACATGTTACAGAATGCTTCTTTTGGTACCATCCACAACATTTGACAATGGAAATGCAAACAGTTGTGTAACTAACATAACTGAAATGAACAGTAATGTTTGATGGAAACACGCCTTTAGAGAAAAGAGAAGCAGTAAGAAAGAAGGGGAGGTGGGGTTTTATCGACCAGGATAGTTTGCAGTTACAGGAACTGATTGGAGGAAAGGTTTAACCATGTATGATATGGTTTAGGTTTCAGTACATGTTAAATTTAAGTCACATACAAAACAAATGAATCTGTTGAATTCCAAATACTTACACATGCATGTACTGGGTGAAACTGAACTGCAGAGAAGGAGTGGCCAGTGTTTCTTGCACATAAACTTCACTTGGGCAAACCACAATTACATTATTAACGGCTGCTCAAGTAATTTACATTTAGCAGACCATTTGAGCATTTTATACTGTCAATTTATTAACTTTTTTTATCCATCCAAGAGAACAACACCATCTGTAGTAGATTAACTAATGGACAATCTGTCCTTGCTCTTCCCCTCCTACTGTCAAATGCACATGCTCTGCAGAAAGAGTAACTCTCTCTGGTATTACATCTCTCCAATAAATGCAAAGATTAAGTACTTCCCTGAGTCCCTTTTTGATGTCCTACTCAAAAATGACATGCTCAGAATAAATAGGGTATATCTCTGTAATTACAAGCTTTATGTGCATTATCTTGGTATAACAATAGGTAACACTTGTGAGATTCCATCAGAAGTGTAAGCATCACTGTTGATGCAACTGTGTCAGAGTAAATGCAGATGGAACACAGCATAAATGGAAGATAAAAATGGTATTGTTGGAACATGTGGAGACTCGAGTGGATGCAGTGAAACCATGCTGACATCAGAGTAGCCGCTGCGCCAGCTTTATTTGTCTGCGTCGCTTGTATTTCTGTATTTTCACCTCGCGTTGTTTGATCGCTTGGTGTTGTAACTGTTGTGTAGCAGAGATTCTGAGTTTTCTGTGGGTATGCAGCGTGTGTATGTGCAAGCTACATGTTGCTGCTGAGGGGGCTGTTGTTATACTGCCTGATAGCCCCTGCCGGTGGGGGCTTCAGGGAAGAAAAAGTTAAGTGTACTGGGTTGTTGCAGTGTCATTTGGTGCATGTTGATTCTACAAGGTTATATAATTAACAAGCATGGACCACATATGGCTTACCTGCTGTTATGACAACAGAACCGTCGATGAAAAAGTCCTAAACAAAAGATGTGTTCTTGCAAACGCAAGAACTGTGCGACTTAATGAAACATACTTCTAACTAAGGAAGCAGATAGTTGTAAAAGCAGAAGCTAGCCACTATACTTGCAATGAGGTGGACAATTAAATAAACACTATGTTATATAGGAAAACTCTTAAGGTGATTCTGAAGAATGATTATTTGAGTCTCATTCTCAGGTGCATTCTCCTTTAAGTTTAGGCATGCAGATACACACAGTAAAAAAATTGACATGACATTAGAGTGCCTTCCTATTTGAAAAAATCCCCATTAGTCTCTATTTTAGAGAAAGATAAGATGGTCTTCGCAATCCCTTAATATTAAATTTTTTTTACTCATATTTGGACAGTCGCCTGCACTTGGAATGCGCATTCCTTTTCTTTAAAGCAATTTAATGACTAATGAATCTAATGACTAATTACCCTCAAGCCCAGGCTGTGGGTGCGGTACAGGAGCCTGTCAGTGCCCCTTGTCTCTTAATTACAAATTTGAATCCTAAATGCATGTATGCAAAGCAAAATAATTACACAGATATTTCCACCATGTCTCATGGATTAAAGTTCTCCATCACTACGGTTTTCCGTCATTCAAACTTCACAGTGGCGACTTATGAGATTAATCTAGATTGGAAAACAAGTGTTGGCTGATTTTTATTGATGGAGTGTCACACTCTACAGCCAATGGTATGGTTAACAGCGTGTGTGCGCCTGACCAATGACAGTGTAGTGACCCACACAGGGCGGCATCTAAACACGGAGCAGTGCTAACATTTAGCTGCTTAGCTAGAAAGGATACATAGCACTGCTATGTTATCAATTAGTTTTTGAATTTAGTCAACACATGAGAACTTGTCTGACATGGAGAGTCTCCTGTTGTGTGCTACATGTGTGAAATAACAACTATAGTCTGGACTTTGTTTGGAGTGTATGTGTCAATGGTGTCATTCAGTGACTCTCCCTCCTGTCTGGCACCGTGAGTTACCATGGTTACAGCAACACCCTGAAACTCTATAATAATGATCAATAAGACGTTTTTGGTTAGTTGGACTATACAAATCATGAATGTAGCCTGACTGCAGCTCAAGGCTGAAATCTTGTATTATAACATATAGAATAAATGTAAAGCCTCAGAGCTTCTTTGATTATTAACAGTATGTCAGTGATGACAGAAAGGTGATAACTAACCATCAGACTGACAAGGCTGCAAAAGTTGCTGTTTGTATGATGTATTTTTCTGTTAAACGAGACTCACTTTAAACAATATTATTAATAACAATAATAATGAATTATAATGATGATGAGAAGAAAAAGAAGTAGAAAAATAGCATACTGAAAAGTTCTGTAGATGGTTGATTATTTGAAAGAGTAAAACTTGAAGCCTGACACTGTTGGTCAAATATTTAAACTTGATGTCTGCATTAGTGAACATGGTGTGGGGTGAGGCTGTAAATCTTATTGTTTTAGCACATGTCAAGTAACGTGCCCTGTAACATGTTTCACAAATTACAAATTGGGAAAATGACTTGACTACACCTCGAAAAAACATTTTAGTCAAAAGATTGTTTTTTTTTTTGCTCTAATCCATGATGTCTTTTTTCTTTACTGACATGTGTGCAAATGCCCAAACAACCTGATTTGTCAACTAGAGACAGAGGGAAAAAAGTCTGCATATCATCTGCATACTATAAAGGAACTACTAGCCCCTGTTGCAGTAGTGGCAGGCAGATCATTTCAGCAGTGTACACTTTCTACAGCTGAATTCTTCATTAGAATATCTGAACTGAGATAAATATGCTTCAGATTACATTATTGTCTTTGCTTTGCTTTGCTGCTAATGGGAGGGACAGGTCAGTTAAACAAGAGAGTCCCATTTACATTATTTGAAATGTGCCGTAATAATGCTCATTAGAGTGTTCCCTTTTTGTTACAGTTGCTTTAATTAGATTTTGTTCTAAGAATGAGGGCATCCATCGCTAATAATGCCTGTAATGTATTTGTTATTACAAGATGAGACACAAAAGAAAAAAAGAAAGAAAATAGTAAAATTATTTCTCTTTTTAAGTGTCTCTTAATTGAGGGAGGTTTAATTAGACCTTGTTTGACATCCATTTTATTTCCAATGTGTAATTGATTACAAGAATGACCCCCCACCCCACCCCACCCCACCCCTTCCTCCTCCTCCACCCATAGACCTACCATTGTGTCAACCTACTGTTCTACTGAGCTTCAGTTAATCCAAAGGAATGCAGCACACACATTTGTTATGGGTTAACGGCCGTTGTAAGATGTCACTATGTCACTTACAGGCAGGATTGGCGTGGTTTGGCCCTTCTCCTGAGAGAGTTTGTTTTGTTTTTCGGCGTGGCTCAACTCAGCACAGTAAAACTGGTGACAGAAAATCTCCAATGGACTCCTCACACACCGTTATGGAGAGCCGGTACTGGACGTCAGGGTGTAGGAGAGGTGGTGGCCAAATTTAACAATTTGTTAAAAAATATTTTTTCTATTCACAGGTGGAAAGTGGGTGGTCAGTGGCAGACAGTTTGCTGACTAAGATCTCTAGAATAGTAGTATCCAAATGTCTGCACTGATCCAATTGCACTGACGTGGTTCAAAACAGGTCATTACTACTGATGTGAGTTCGACTGGTCTGTAGTTGTTATGACGATTGCTTACTTTTGTTAGGACAGGGATGAGGGTGTCTCAGCAAGGTAGGATGATGGCCTGATCCATCAGTAGGCTCTAATGTTGTGTAGGGTGCAAACACCTCATTATATTATATCACTGAATTGGTGCAAGATCTTCCACATCTGCATTGCGATGCACTTATTATCAAAAACTTTCACTAACTAACCACTCTGCAAGTTTGGAGATTCCCTGCAAATGTGAATTCTCACCTTTGCTTGTGATCCGGTCAATACTGGTGTTGCCAGTGAAGCCAGGTTTCCATTATTATAACCATAAAACATCAATAACGAACGAAGCTATTTGTAGCAATTTGAAGCAGTACCTTGTCCATATAAATGTGTTCTAGATCTCACGGTGGATAGGAAGATGTAAATGTTCAAGCAGTTATTGGAAGAACTGAATTTGATAAAAGCTGTATAAAAGTACTATAACCACATATGTGTCTCAATGCATTAATACTTGGAAATGAACAAACTTGACTGTTTTTCGCCTTATATTTTCACTCAAATGATGAATGAACACTATTGTGCTGTGATTGACACATAGTACACATAAACACTACACTGCTGTCCCCACTGCCACATCTCATTCTACTCATGCCACCACATGGAGGTGTACAGTCTTCTAGCATCACTAATGACCTTTTCAGTGGCACCACTATGTCTCTATAACAGGCCCAGACTGCACAAAGAGAGGGCTGCAAAGGCAGACAGACACAGTGGAAATCAATCTCAATTGTCGATCCACTTCGAGGTCACATCATCCTAGTAAAAAGGACATAGATTTCGGAGGAAGCTGATGCTTTTCACAGTTACTTTAGATGGAAACTGAAATCGGGACATTAAGTGACTGAGTTTCATAACAAATGGTTTGTATTTTGTGAACAGTTCAAGTGAGACATTCTTTTTTTAATCTCTGAATCTGCCTGAATGAATGTTTAGTTTTCAGTTTACTTTCACAAAATGAAGTTGGTCTCTGAAGATCTAATAATAGTGAGAGCAACTGCCGGGGCATTAAGTAACAGCCAGACAGACTTTTTATATAGAGAAGGCACAACAGACTTACTGATGTAAACATGAAGGAATATTATAGAACATCGTGTATTGCTGGTGCTGACTGCTGATACAGATGCACTGTGTGCAGTGTTTGTGTCAGATTGTGTTAAACCATTTTAACACTAGAGGTGGGTGATTTGTCCTGAAAGACATAATGCCCAATGAGGTCTCCATTATCAGGATTTAATCAGTGACATGGAGACCTGATCAAGGTACAAGGTAATTTATTTGTCATCATACAACACAGGATTGACAAAATGAAAAGTTTGTAAACATCTTCATGCTACAAAAAATACAAAAAAAAACTATACAGTTAATAATGTACAATAATCAACACAGGTTTTTGAATCTGTCAGGGTGAATGTAAACTATCACAACAAGATGGTGATGATAATGTGATCGGCATCTTTATGTCAAAAGTTCAACACCTGGAAGACACCATCCATCAACTTTGACTGTGTGTCAGCACCAAGCATCAATGTTAGTCCACATTGCCTCATCCCACTGTAGTCCACAGGCCTATCCCTTAAGTGCAACAGCTTGAGCCGATATACTGTGGTGGAGACAGTTCTCTGTAGACACTACAGTCTCTGATGTCACGTTGTTTGGCCAGCCCGAGTCCCATTTTGTCCAGTTTCTTTTACTGTGATTCGATATTAGCCAGGAGCAGCCTTAAACCAAGCTGGATTAGCATAGCTCTTATTCCAACTCTCCTTTTCCCTGGGGTTGTCGAGCTGGTCAGGATGGATGGATAAAAGATGCCATGGGCATCAAAATCTGCTGCTGTTTGTCCAAACATTGTGTACAATCAGCAAAAAGTAAATATAATTTACAGCATGTTAAACATCAGGACAAGCTAGTTAGCCAGCCATGCCACTGTCCCCAAATCAATAAAAGAAAATTCACAAATATATGACTGCTTGATGCAGCCTGAAGTATAGCGAATTAGATGTGGGAGGATCGTAGATACAGTCATCTCAATGGTAGACTGTAGCACACTGTAGTGGGGTCAAAAATATTTAAGTCAGTTTAACCAGCTGTTTCATATCAAACTGGGCTGCTCACCTTTCAGTTTGAGTCTATTTATTGCTGTGGACAGTTCGGCCAGTGGAAACTTAAGTTAGACATGTTTTAATTTGATCCCTTTTCACATGTCATAGTACTCCCCAAGACCTGTAAACACACTTTAATGTGGAAAATTGGTGGAGTTACCCTTTAAATGAGACTGTATGTTGATTTTCTGACCTTTTTGATTGCTCTGGGGGGCTTTTTGAATGTACTGTTCAAAAGTGGCCGTGGCTCTGTTAGCTGTTGGGCTAGTAGTTTGTCGTCCCCCAGTTTACACTGTGTCCTTTCTCCACTGAAATTTCTAGACAGTGAGCACACTGTAATCTTGTTAATTCTCTGTTTTCTCACAGGTATAAACATTTCCTTCAGGACCTGGCTGCCAACACAAGTCCAGACAACCCAGAGTTTCAGCAAATTTCAAGTAAGTGTCTTTTCAAATCCTGTTGGTGCCACATTTTGCTGCCTTTCAGAGAAAACAGCCACAAATTAACCCTGAGTGTTTTTGCTATAGAGCAGTGTGTCTCAAGCCGAACACTCAAATTTGCATCCATGTGAAGCTGAAGTTGATTTTGTCACTTCTTCCTCTTTCAGTCTGTCAGGAATGTTTGGGTTGTCAGCAACCTAACAAAAAGTGATAAGCTTGTGATGATGTGCTCTGCTTTACTAGTCAGACAGATTTTTGGCTCACTCACAGCAGTACTCTTCCTACCTGTGACAAGGAGTTTGTTGCACAAGAGAGTTAAGCAAGAAATGTACAAATATAGAATGTAAGGCCAGTCTGCCAACAGCAGGAAAGTAAACAAACAAAAAAACATGCTGGAAAGACTTTCATCGCACCAGTCAGACTGTGTCATAATGAAAGACAGCCCTCATTATCTTCATTTGAGGAACAAAGGAAAGGGCTCTATCCCTTTCATTCCTCATTTGTTATTGTAGTCACAGCAGCACTTGCCTAGCAGAGAAATGAAAGTGAGGCAATGCTCAATATGCGTGTGAGTTTGAGTTTGATGTGGATTTTGACATAATTAATTGGGAGCAGATCAGAGGATATTAAGCGAGAGCTATATTAATAAATAAAATCTTCAACATCAACACGAATACCGATAATGACTAATTTCAATCGTCAAATAAACAGCGAATCTGACTCCAGTGTGAATGTACACAAGGAATTATTTATGTGTATCAATTAAAATCTCATTGCTGGTGAGCTGCCTTTGCTTACAAATTAAAACAGCCCCTTACTCTAAGATGAAGGTACATATCTAAATGTGCACCACCATTGCCTTTTCCTCTTCTCATTAGAGATCCTTTTTTTAAACTCTGCTGCTTCTTAGTGGGGGCTGTGTGTGTGTGTGTGTGTGTGTGTGTGTGTGTGTGTGTGTGTGTGTGTGTGTGTGTGTGTGTGTGTGTGGAAATGCTTTCTATAGTCAGTCTAGTTGTATTGTAAAGGGAATTATTTAAAAAAGAAATTCCAGACAAATCACATTGTATCTGATTAACCAAACTAGCGGATAGAATCACAAGAGGCTTTGTTGTTGTTGTTTTCTTATGTGCTGCTTTTCCTCCTCCTTTTCCGCCCCACTCCTTTCCCTTGCAGTGCATTCAGGCTGGATTTAATTGTCGTAATTGCTGTGCTTCACAAGTTTTCATCAGTCTGCTTTAATATCACACTCCTAATGCTTATTTCCACTGTCGTAACCATAACCAATTCTAACCCTTTCTACAAGCAACTCTCCAACTCTGTCAGGGATTTAACAGTAAAAGTTAACAGTTGTCTTCCTGTAGTCAAACACTGTCTAAACTGTGAATAAATGGAATAAAGAGTGGTAAGAAGTGGAAGATGTCTTCGGAATGTCTAATGGGCTAGATGTATTATTAATGCCTCAGCCAGAACTCAGCTCAAGAATACTGTAATTAGGAGCTGTTGTTTTTCTAAAGCAGGCAATGGAAAATATTCCAAACATGTGCAACAAAGGGAAAAAGTCTACATGGATGCCTTGTTTGGTTTACATTGTAATTGTTGTGAAGTTAAGCGAGCCAATTAGACCATGATTATTTTGGTGTAGTCAAGTTGCCCTGAGGATCAAGTTTATCCGCCAAGTTTCAGTGTTCAGAACAAAAGCAGTAAAGTTGAGCTTGAAATTAGAATACATCTCTTTGTTGTTATTTTGGATGCATTAATGATGTAGTTCTAAATGTTTACAGCAATTATTATGGCTGGCACACAGTAATTGGATGCTTGTGTCTATTTTGATGATTTGCCTATTTGTTCTGGGGCAAAGATTTTAAAGCTTTGTACAAACAAGTAAGGAAGGTAGTTTTCAAAATAATGCTTTACATGCAGATATGTATGGACCAATAGAATTAGTCCACTGACAGAAAATTCTAACTGAAAAAAGTAGAATAGGACAACATTGCCCTGCAACATAGCCTCTTATTTTAGCATTTTAATTAAAGGCGTGCTATATAACAATTTGTTGACTGGCTCCCAGCACAACACAGCCCCCTTCATTTTCACCTAATTTTTGTGTTTGCTCACAAACTGCTGTAATCTGCTGACCTTGCTTTTCCCTTCAATCCTCTCTCCACCTCTGGTCTTTTAATTGCACAACGCCTGGCCTGCTCCACCCTTTGTCTCTCTCTTTCTCTACTGTGTGTCTGCTCTGTGGACTTTCTTCCTCAAGTCACCAAAAAACAACTCGTTTCATATTTTTACACCCTTGATTCTGTTTTTACAGCAGTAGGTAAGCCATGTGTGGAGGACACTTGTTAATGACAGAGCCTGTTGAAATGATTCAGACCAATGCAGTTCCACAATGACATATGTTGGACATCTCTTTAGATGTGAAAAATGATGATGCGCCTCTGAGTGAACTGCATTAAGTTAAATAAAGAAAACCTACTCAGCTGTTAGAACCCACGTCATTGGTTGCATTGTTTAGTGAAGTCTGGCTGAAGTGTCGCCAACACAGCACAAAATGCACTAAATGTGCAGGATTCTCTCAGCAGGTACAGCTGTAGCCACCTGGATTTCCTCATCCCAACCAAAGGCCTTTTGATCTCCACCCCCACTTCTCCTGGGGATATGCCTAGATTCCACACCTAGACACATCCATGCATTCAATTGCAGAGTGTCACCAGTGAGATTGGGCTTCCCTCACAAAAACCATATACAAGATATATACCTTTTCAACCTTAACCTTATTCTTCTACTCCATTAAATCCCATCTCAAATCATTACATTAAAGATAAATGTTGCGCTTTTATTTCATTTTGTTAGTTTAGTTATTTTGTCAGTAGTTGGCCTACTGGTTACTTTACTTAGTTATCATCATTTCATAAAAAATGTATGTAAGTATTTACAGTAATAACCAAAATGGCAGAACTTCCAGTTCACAATCTGTCTATATTTAAGTACTACACTAAAAAATGTTTCCACTGCATTTTTTACCTGTCTAAGATCTTAAGATTTAGAATGCAGGACTTTTACTTGTAACAAAGTATTTCTACAATGTAGTCTTTCAATTTTTTAATTGTCATCTAATTCTTAACAAACTAAAGTTGGATTAGTAGTACCAGCAAGAGCTTCAGTCCGCTTTCACCCCTGCTTTTTAATATGTTGAATGTAATCAAAAGCCTTTTTCTGCTCTTACTCTGTGCTACAATGTGGGGGTTAGGGAGACCTGTTAGGATGGCCATTGCCCATTAAGTAAGAAGAAAAAGTTACACTGTAATACTAATGATGTGTTTGGGCTCTCTCTTTTAACAGCCCACCTGTCTGAGGCATTTGTCATAAAAAAATCTAAAAAAAAAAAAAAGGGGGGGGGCCCAGTTATTTCTCCTGAAAAGGTAAAATTAGGCTGACTGTAACACATCTGTCATCTGTGTAATTGTGACCACCCACACCCAGTGAAATATACAAAACAAATATTTCAAAGAAAAAATTGATTACGTACAGAGCATATTTAATGATTATTAGGCTACATTATCATGAGGTCATAATATTATGCTTCATCATTTTGTTTTTTAACTGTACTACATGTACATTAAAGTAATTTGGTTTGGAAATGAGTGAATTAACAATATAAAAAAAAAATTGTGACACAAAAAGATTTTTTTCTTGATTAAAATGTTAATCAGGATTAACTGCATGATTGTCCATGTTTGCAAATAACTGGTCATTCTCTGTTCATCCGTTCTTAATGTACCTGAAAAAGGATATTTTTTTATTTTTTAAACCCCTTATCAACATGTCCCTTTCTCAAATGCATGTTTGTTATTGCCACAATCCAACACACTGACAAATACTGTCCAGAATATTCTGCAGAATAACCTCAAAGGTGCTGGGGTTACTAGGTTTACTTGACCAAATGAGCTGTACTTAGTGTGGGCTTCTATTTTTTGTAAAATTAAATTACAGACTGACAGTTCAGATACCGTGGCTGCTTTGGTGGAGACCAGCATCCATCTAATTAATGTGACCACGCTCAGGCTTGCGTAGACACAGATTCATACTCAAAAGACATCCCAGCCTAATCCACTCAGCAGACCATCAGACTCGTTCAGGACCATTGGGAGATTTAAATTTTCACAGCTCAGTTAAATTCACCAGCAAGAGCTCGCTCATTGATGAGATTAAGTAAAATCAGGCTAGCTAAGGAGTGAGCCCCCAAAGTATATATTCCATCCACTTCACAAGTCTCTGTTTTTGTACCTTTTTAGAATATGTATAGATGCAATAGGATTTACCACAAGAATACAACATTTTGGATATATTTTGGCCCAAAATCAGATTTTAAAAGATGCTTAGAATATTAGTTTTGTTTGTTTATCATTTAACTTTCCATTCTGTTAACACCAGAGGTGGCTCTATGTGAATGACCAGTGGCGGAGAATTAGCAAACCACCACTGCGGCAATAATGCGGCTTCTGTGTTAAGGAGGCTACTGTGTCCCTTTGTTTTATTGTAGCATTGAGGACATGGAAACACATATTTGATCTTTATTATAATTTCACGTAAAACTGCAAACAATTTCTTTACAGTATTATCTATTTTGACCATGTAGTAGTGATATCATGATGTTAGACACTAAGGTTTGTGTACAGAGATTTCACAAGTTGTATTTTACTAAGGTTAGGGGATGTGTTGAGGCCCATGTTGTGTTGTCTGTCAGATGTTTCTTGCTCAAAATCTGATCCTGACTCTGAAAGCTAAGGCAGAACATTCAGAACTCAGTGAGTTTGAGGTTTTCCCACATACAATTAGTGTAGTATTGTCAATTTACAATAATTACAGGTAATACATTATGAACTGAATATCTTCCAAACCGCAAACTGTCAGGTGTGTGCTTGTGCGTTTGTGTAGAAAAATGGGTAGAAGACAAACATGCACAGATCCACAGAGTGAGGCTGTGGCAACAAGTGGAGGGGGAACAGAGAGGCAGTGAATTCCCTGGTGGTCCCTGTTCATTTCCCCTCTGCGCTACACTTCAAATATCATGATGTCACACAGCGAATCTGCCTTGACTAATGCATTCAGGCAGCACTGAGCCTGATCTGTGTCTTTATACACGTGCAGATATATGTGTGCACGCATGTTTGTTGTTCTGGAATTATTCCTAACAGCATGCAGTTTAAAATTATCAACACACTTCTATCAGTATTGTCTATTTTCCTGTCTCCACTCATTTGTATAATGTAAGCAATTTATATATAATTTAGTGATGCGTTGTTACGACCTGGCTCAAGTGGCCGCAACAAGAGGTAGACGCACCATGTCAGCAATTGACAAAACAAGTTTATTTTTTTCTTAATAATCAACAGACAAATTGAGGATCACTCAGCCAAAGACTAAAGGGCACTGGGAACAGGTGCTCTGAGTTATTGTAATCAGCCCTGGAATTAAACCACACCCACACATGCCCACAGGGG
The DNA here is from genome assembly GCF_904848185.1 of Acanthopagrus latus. NCBI lineage: Eukaryota > Metazoa > Chordata > Actinopteri > Spariformes > Sparidae > Acanthopagrus > Acanthopagrus latus. The sequence goes on along the minus strand of NC_051052.1, from coordinate 1,874,687 downwards.
CATCACATGCGTTTCTACACGTGTTTTGTCTTGTGTTTATGACTTGAGAACTGCTGAATTTATATATCTGTATATATTTCTTTCTAAATACGTCTTTCTTTTGGCTAGGATTCTTTAGGATTGTGTTATAATTGACACTAATCTGCCATCAGTGTCATGGGCTGAATATTTTGTATTATCAGCAAGTCAAATCAAGCAGTTACATTTAAGACTGGGGTGGCCAGGGGGTTGTTCAAGAGGACTGATAACCAATCTAAATGGTTATTATTTTTTACTGTATTATTTGGTTACTGTTATTTTTTCTGAAAGACACCATCTGCTTTTAAACAAAAGCCAACAAAGGTACGACAAAACACAGTAAAACCTCTCGTTAGATATGGTTGTGTTATGTGGCATTTTGTTGTGAAATACATGAATCAGAATGTAATGTGAAACTTCAGAAGACTTTAATTATACCATCATAATCCATAATAGTCCCATTCCTACTTTACGGGATTTTCAAATAAAATTAGCCCTAATTAAATGACTCACCTAATTAATGGATTTTAGGAAGGATGATGCTGACTACCATCCCACTCACAACTAAAGCCCAGAGGACTTCAGTCACAAAGGAGCTGTGCCTGACGATCTTCAGCTGCTCTGCCTGTGGTGGATCAAAAGTTCAAAAAGACTACTTTGTCCTGTGAGACCTACCTGTGAGAAAGGCCTATATACTATGCTCAACTAAGGGGCTCAGGCATATGAAAAAAATCACTCGGACCTAAAGCAGATATCTGCTTTGCGCAGCTCTAACCATCCACGTTTATATGATTACATGCTGCATGTTTTGCCCCTAACGTGTTAAATGTTACTGTTTTCTTTTATGTTATGTTTTTTTGTTTTTTTTTTGTGTATTGCACATTATAGCCAAAGAGAATTGCTTATGGGCTCATAAAGATGCTTTTAAACCAAGCTATATTTATTAATTCTTGCAATCCATGATGGCTGCTAGTACAGGTCACCAACTATGTCATGCCCCTTAGAATCAGGATTATCGTAAAAGTTCTGATACAGAAATTACACATTAACAAGCAGTCCTGCTGAGTCATTTGCAGCTTTTCTCACAATTGTTTAATGTGCAACAGTTATTATATTATTATTATTACTCAGAAAGGATTTTATCAATGTCCACACATGTATGTTAATACAGATGTTTGTGTGTGTGTGTTTGCTGTAGGGGCTCTGACTGCAGTGTCCGAGGTGTCCCAGCATATCCTGAACAACACCCAGCGCCATGAGAATCACCTGCAGCTTTGTCGGGTGCAGAAACTGCTGAAAGGGCGAAAGACAAAGGTGTTGGCTGCAGGTTAGAGCCTCTGATCATATATTCCTTTCATCCTCTCCAAGAACCACCTCCATCTCCTCTCTACCTCTCTCTGCATCTACAGTATGTCCCTTGGTGCACATTGGGGTTGAGGGGGAAGTATGGATAAACCGAAGGGAAATTAGTTTAGAATGGAGATTCTGAAAGCACATGCCTTGGTTGCTTTTAATCAATGGAATTCACTGGACTTTCTGAAGTTGTTTTTTTTTTGTTTGTTTGTTTGTTTTTTTAATAGAGCATTACTGCTAACTGTTGGACAGTGAATGTGCTTTTCTCCTTCATCCTGCCTTCACTCTCACTCAATTATTTCCACTCTTCTATTGTGGTTCTGTCCCTTCTTATGGAGCAGTGGCCCTTTTCTTCCTGCCACTCCCACTCCTGTTGTTTTTCTGGCCTCCTTGTTGCTCCGCTCACCCTGCCAATCTCCCCTAGGACCAATTAGAGCCCAGCCTCATCTTGCCAACCAGCGGATAAAAAAGGAAGCCAAAGTGTGTTTTTGCGTGTGTTGCCAGATATGTGTGTATGCATGTTTGTATGACTCCATGAGTGTGTGTTTGTTTGCTTGGATATGCAGGATTGTTTTATGTGTGTGTTTACGGATGTGTTGGTGTAGGCTGGGAGAGCGAGCACTGAATAGCAGCTCATCTCTCTCATGCCGATGTGGGAAGTTTCAAAAGCTTCCTTTTATCCAAGTTCTCAGACCCTTGCAACTCCGCTGGCTTCTTTTCCAGCCAATAAAGCTCCAGTCCCACCAGGCAGACTTCAGAGCAGCAGCAGCACCACCACGCCCCACAACCTCACGCCGTCCCATTCTCCTTCTCCCCACCAACAGCAGCTCTGATGTGGGTAAAATAAAAGCTCTGCCTATTACAGATGAGAAGCGTCGGAGCCCCTCAAACATATTAAGTAGCTCTGTAGGAGACGGGGGGGGCGATTGTGAGACACAAAGCCCGAATCAATGGGACATCGATACAGCAGACACTCAGCCTGTTTCCCTGGGAGGCCGCAGATTTATGTCTGCCTGCATGTTCCTTCAATTTAAGACAGAGATGTCTCACATTTTCTATCTTGTTTTCCATTGATTTTTTCCAATTAATGTATCCCTTTGACTTGCTGACTGTAAAGAACAATATTGTTATGTTTCTGTAATTTGTATGCATTTCCTTTGTCTTGTGGTCTATCACACTACCTCATTATCGTAAACATTTTTAGTTTAAAAAAAGGCTACCAAATAAGTAGTAATAAAATGAATCCACTTTTTCCTTTGAAAATGATCCTCCCACACAGATCTATTAGATTTTCTTTCTCCTTTTTCTCCTGAAACATTTAATAATCCACAGAAAATTAATGGACAGTAATTTGAATACAAATTAATAATAATAATCAATTATGTCATTCATCAAAAAATGCTTGCAAGGTTAGTTGTTTTTTCTCTGCTTTAATATTGTAAAATGAATGTAATATAGTTTCAGACTGTTGACTAGACAAAACATAGATTTTGAATGATTTTTTTTAATAATGTTATGACATTTTATACACACAAAAAAATATCGAACAACCAGATCTTAGAGTCTGTGTCTGTCAGACTCTAGATATACATATCTAAGTGTTACAGTATGTAATCCAACTGTAATTTGTATGTGCTCTATGTGCTGTAATTAACTTTATGATTTAATATGGTTTAATTTCTGATTTAATATTATTACTTGTGCATGAATCATGGGTTTGTTTTTTAATACCTTTAATAAAGGAAACATTAATTTTTCCTGAAGTTCTACCTGTGGATTATCTTAATTCCAGGTTTAAAGTGCTCCAGCATCAGAATCAGAATCAGAAATCCTTTTATGTCCCGCAGATGGGGAAATTTGTTCGTCACAGCAGCGACAGAATATTACAAAAACAGAGACATATTACAAAAACAGAAACAATAGTAAAAATAAGCAATAAAATTAAAAAGGGAAGAAATAGACATATATACATATTTACATGATATAGTGCAAAATTAACAGCAGTTTTTTTTATACATAGATTTTAAATACAGATAATACATATGGAATAAATATGGGTGTTAAGGAAGTTGACCAGATGCAGTGCAAAAACAGAAGTGACCTTGTGCAGACATACTGCACAGTGCAGGGCACAGGGTGAGGTCTATAGGCTATTGGGAGCAGTGCTGGTTGTAAAGTCTGACAGCAGCAGGAAGGAAGGACCTGTGATACCTCTCCTTCACAGACTTAGGGTGTATCAGTCTGTTGCTGAAGGAGCTGCCCAGTGCTGAGATAGTGTCCTGCAGGGGGCGGGACTCCTGCACCAGCAGCGATGACAGCTTGTCCATCATCCTGCTCTCTCCCACCACCTGCACTGAGTCAAGAGGGCATCCCAGGATGGAGCTGGCCTTCTTGATAAGTTTATCAAGTCTCCTCCTGTCTGCTGCTGAGATGCTGCTGCTCCAGCAGACTACTTCATAGAAAATGGCTGATGCCACCACAGAGTCATAGAAAGAGGTCAGGAGTGCCCCCTGCACCCCAGAGGACCTGAGCTCCCTCAGCAGATACAGTCTGCTCTGACCTTTCTTGTATGTCGCTGCAGTGTGATCAGTCCAGTCCAGTTTATTGTTCAGGTGAACTCCCAGGTACTTGTAAGATGTCACCATCTCAGTGTCTGTTCCCAGGAAGTTCACCTGTGTGCAGGGTTGTTTGTGCCTGGGGAAATCCACCACCAGCTCTTTGGTTTTACCGGCGTTGAGCTGGAGGTGGTTCTGTTGGCACCAGTCCACAAAGTCGAGCCCGTTTTCCAGCATATGACTATTTTAGAAAGAAAAAATAAAATTACACATGGGATCTATTTTTGATGTGGTTTAACCAATCACCTTCAGCGAAACAAAGGGTAGTTCCACCTACCACGGGTATTAGTCATGATTAGATGATAGTCACAAATCTTCGGTCCTTGCACTCTGTCATATAAGTATGTTTGTGGAAAAGACTGCTACTGCCCTTTCAATGAGCGACCGTGTTCACATCAAAAAATATGTGTGTGCACATTCATAGCAGAGGGAAACACTTCAAAAGTTTCAAAATTGTCAGACTGTCTCTTTAAAGTTACTACAGTAACGTTTAAAGCTGCCATTCACATTGTTACCAGAATAACATGGAAAGGAACATTCAACATCTGTAGTAATGAACCAGGGAACCATGAATTAACCACTCTGTCATATATGTCCGATCTAATAGACAATATGTATTCGATCCACTTTTCCCAAAATCTATATTTGTCCCATTCCAATCTGGCCGAGAAAGTCAACTTTTCCATTTTACCCAGTCTTCAACATTAGGTACCTCCATCTTCAGCCATTGTTTGGTTACAGCTTTCTTGCTTGCAACTGACATTATGCTAAACATGTATCTGTCTCTAGTGCTTGTGAGTATAACAACTCCATTGTGAGTGGGAGTTTATTCCACATAATTTTTTCCATACACTTTTTTAGCTCCTGCAATAAAAGCTTAAAGAGGGGCAGCCCCAGAATAAATGGAGGCAATCAGGTTTATTTTTGCTCCACATAATCTCCAACACCTATCTTGATATTTTTTCTGCGCTGGTGTTCTTCAGGTGTTTTTCTATCCACATTATCTCCAAGATAAGGAACACGTTGTTTTCCACTGTTGCTCATTAATCTTTTCCCATTTCTCCACTGATAATACAATATTTGCCTCTCTCTCCCACTTTTCTTTTACATGTATCATGCCATTTCTAATTTTGTCTACCTGTGCAGTTCTCAGTCAACATGATTGAGCCCAAGTAGAGCTTATATTTGGGAGCACTACACACACTTGCAAACACACACACACACAAAACCCTTCAACTGACAGATTCATAGATAACGAAAATAATAAGCTGAAGTGTTATTTACTTATTTACACTCCACTGGATTAACCATTTAGCTTTTAACGTCAGTGGTGTAAATACTGTTGTTGTCTCCCAAAAGTCAGCAGCGCCAAACCTGACTTTACTCATTCAGTCACAGAGGCTGCCTGCTGCATCTGTTATTTCTTTGGCCTCAGACACATCAGGAGGAACAAGACCCTTTGTAGATCAAACTTTATTTCCAGCCTCACCTTCCTCAGCCCCCCACCTTCTCCAGCCCAAAATACTTTGTAGTAGAGCAGAGGTGCTCTTTGACAACAGAATCTGCAAGGCCTGGACATGGGAAGGAGTGCTTGGCACTTCCTGCTCTTTGAACCTGCTGCTGCCTCAAAGCACTGTGGATGGTCAGATGAAGGCAGGGGGTCTGAAGAGAACCGGGTCCACAAAGAGACTTCTCCTCACACAGAGCTTATTCAACCTCTCTGACTCTGTCAACTTTGTCTTTCAGGGGGTCTGATAAGGGGATATCTTATAAAACTGCAAAGGTTAGGGAAGCCACGGTTTGTTTCCGAAAGGAGCATTAGATTTTGTTTTACAAATATATAATTCAATTTAGAATGGCACTCTGTAGAGTGAATACCTCTGTTAAGGTCCAACAGTTTCCTTTAATTCAATCAAGCCTAATCCAATATAAAACGGCTGTACTCAAGTCAGAGTCTTTCCTGACACTTAATGTGAGTAAAACCTCTTGTTTGTATGTCTGTATATGAACAAATGGAGGCCAATCAAATATTTTTTTGCAGAGTGAAAGGATTCTGACTGTTTCACATTTTATATACCAGGTAATTCTTAGTGAATCCCAGCTATCCTTCATGTGAGGCTACTGAACTATGTGTACCACAATAAAATTTAATCGGACTGGTTTCTTTGGAACCAGCTGCCCCTAAATGCAGCAAAACTGTCTGTGCACTTAGTGATTTTTTCACACGTCGCATTCAAATGTCCTTTTCCTGTAGTTATGAGACCAGAAAATGCATTTGCAAACAGAGAATAGGCCTGTTACAGTAGCCACATTCACCACAAGGAAAAAAAGGCCCAGGTTTGTGAGTAAGTTGTGAAAGAGTTAAAGGGATATTCCGGCGTAAGTTTCATCCTTGGTCTAACACACTGTGACACCGAGTAAGAGCCCCCCTCAAGTTTTCCGACCGCTAGCTTATGTAGTTTTCGCAACCTCAGAAAAGACTGCATTTTATTTTTTTATACAATTTTTACATACAACATTGCCACAGAAAATGTGATGCATATAAGATGTCTAGCTTCAGCTAATTTGCAGTCTTTGTCCCTGGTCAGGATTTAGAATAGAATAGAATATTCTGAATACAATAAATGCAATTATACAAAGGCAGTGGATAATACAGTGAATAGGTACAAATAAACACAGCTGCAGTTATACATTTCAGATTAAAACACAAGTTAAATATAGCATTAAACATAAAATAAAGTGCTGTATGGACAATGACTTGAGTGAAGTTAATGTTCACATTTCTGCTGCTGCTTGAGCCACAGTTTAACTTTCACACTGGGATTTAATTTCTAATGGTAAAGAATTCTATAGGTGTATACCACAGATAATGCTCAGGACAGCACCAAACTTCAGCAACAGTACAAATAGGGTCCCAGCACATAGTTTGAGGCATCAAACATCTGCTAGCTTTGCCAGATTTCTATTGAAAAGAACACAACTCACCACTCTCCTGCAGCAGCTTGCTCATTGTGGGGAAGCTGCTGCTGAAAATGTATACTTATTAATCCATGAAAATGTAATCAAAGTTCATATGTGTCTTGCCTACCAGTTTAAAACAGTTATTATTGAGAGCTGACGGGGAAAAGAACGGAATTGAGTATTTCTAACTGCACTCTGTAATCGACTCGTCACGGCTTCCCCACAACGAGCAAGCTGCTGCAGGAGAGTGGTGAGTTGTGTTCTCTTTGTTTGAGTGGTTATTGTAACAACACATTAAAATGACTACTAAGTACTACTACTTTCTTGGTCTATGAACGGTTGTAAAAGGCTTGAACAGGGTTTTATTTATATAATATTTAATAGAATGATCACAACACGATCTCTACACTACACCTGAGACAGGCAAGAGACACAGGATGTCTCTCGACTGTTTTTCCATTTGAGACCCATGGCATTTTAAAAGCAATTTGACCCCTGCCTAGCCCCACCACTTAATCTCAGTGGGCTTGTCTGTTGCTGAAAATGTCCTCTCTGAGCCCCAAAGGCACTGCTCTGGCCACTCAGACTAGCTGCAATCACAGGCTACGGGCTGGGGCAATTACAAAAACACCCTGGACCCAGGATGAATTTTTATCTTATCTATCCAAATGTCAGTCTCATGCTTATTAACTATCATCATGCTTCTGCCAATCATGGTGAAAGAAATGAGAGCTTTCCTCAGCAGCCACACCCCGACATGTCTACCTCCCACTGACTCTGTCTTAGATTTTTCTCTCGTTTCTTTGCTCTCATCAAACTGCCTTCATTTATCTTTTGAATTCAGCAGGACTTGCTTAGTCTCATTATTTTTGTTCTTTGCAGTTCTGCAATTTGATGCTGAGGAGAACCATTTTTAACACTTTTACTATGTCATGTCAGTGTAAGTCATCTAGGTTTGCGCTTCAGTGAAATTTTATCAAATATATATTTAGTATTAAATCAAAATCCCATTTTAATGTATTGTTGATTTTCAGTCGTGTTCACGTTTTAATGTTTTCAAATACCTTAAGTTTAAAACAACTAAAACTCAAGTTAAGATCAAATCTTTTTATCAGTTGAGAAGGTGGAAAGAGTGTCAGCCTTCTTAATGCTGACATCTAAAACTTGAAAATCATTTGAAATGTTAAATAAATGAATAACATTTGACATTCAGATGTTTGGAACTACCTCTTTTTTGTTTAACAAATCAGGACCTCAAGAAAACTCAAAATACTGACGCACATTACATAATCTTTTCTCAAGACTCTGTTGGTCTTCTTGGGTGCAGAAACTAGCTTACAGAAAATAGTTTCACCATACAGCAGGCAAAATATAATTGCTGCCTTAATGTATTTTGGCTGAAGTGATGATAAGCATAGGGTAACAGAATTTGTGCTTTGTCTACATAAGATGCATTGAAACACATTTAAACACATAACTGAGGAAACCAATTACCTTACAATTACTAAGTAAAGTAGATTCCGAGTGCTGTATTGTAGGCAAATAGACTTGTTTAAGTTTATTGAAGAAGATTCACGTCTCATCCAAGAGGCTTCTTCAGTTCTGACTAACTGAAGAGGGAGTTTACAGGTTTGATGATTATGGCTTACAGCTTATGAAAACCCCAAATTCAAAATCTCAGAAAATTAGACATCAGACATGAAATCACTAAAAAAGGATTTTAAATGCAGAAATGTCGGCCCTCTGAAAAGTATAATCCTGCATATGTACTCAGAACTTGGTTTGGGCCCCTTTTGCATGAACTATTGCCTCATTGCCATGTGGTGTGGATGCTATCAGCCTGTGGCACTGCTGAGGTGTTATGGAAGACTAGGATGCTTCAATAGTGGCCTTCTGCATTGTTCGGTCTCATGCTTCTCATCTTTCTCTTGGCAATACTCCATAGATTCTCTATGGGGTTCAGGTCAGGCGAGTTTGCTGGCCAATCAAGCACAGTAATCCCATGGTCATTGAACCAGGTTTTGGTACATTTGGCAGTGTGGGCAGGTGCCAAGTCCTGCTGGAAAATTAAGTCAGTATCTCCATAGAGCTTGTCTGCTGAAGGAAGCATGAAGTGCTCTAAAATGTCCTGGTAGATGGCAGCGTTGACTCTCGACTCAATAAAGCACAGTGGACCCACACCAGCAGATGACATGGCCACTTCACACTGGATTTCTAGCATCTTGGATTGTGTGCCTCTCCATTCTTCCTCCAGACTCTGGGACCTTGGTTTCCAAATGAGATGCAAAATTTGCTCTCATCACAACATTTGAAGCCCATGTCCAGGATCCGTCTGTGTGTGGTGGCTCTTGATGCGCTGACTCCAACCTCAGTCCACTCCTTGTGAAGCTCCCCCGCACTTTTGAATAGTCTTTTCCTAACAATCGTCTCCAGGCTGTGGTCATCCCTGCTGCTTGTGCACCTTTTTCTTCCACACTTTTCTCTTCCACTTAATTTTCTATAAATGTGCTTTGATACAGCACTTTGAGAACATCCAGCTTCTTTTTCAATTACCTTTTGAGGCTTTACCTCCTTGTGGAGGGTGTCAATGATGGTTTTCTGTACAACTGTCAGGTGAGCAGTCTCCCCATGATTGTGAAGTCTACTGAACCAGACTGAGAGACCATTTAAAGGCTCAGGAACCCTTTGCAGGTGTTTTGAATTAATTAGCTGATTAGAGTGTGACACTTTGAGCCTACAATATTGAACCTTTTCACAATATTGCAATTTTCTGAGATTTTGGTTTTGGGGTTTTCATAAGCTGTAAGCCATACTCATCAAACTTATTACAAATAAAGGCTTGAAATATCTCACTTTGCATGTAGTGAATCTATATAATATGTTAGTTTCACCTTTTAAGTTGAATTACTGAAATAAATAAACTTTTGCACAACATCGCAATGTTTTGAGTTTTACCTGTATATATCTCTAGCAACTGCATCCACACGCTGTTTTGGGTGAAACAGGTGCTGTGTAAGTGCTAGCACCAAATTTTAAAAAAAAGTTGTAGCACCATGCCTCAAGGCTGCTGTGTTGGATTTTACATATTGGACCATAAAAAAAAAACCCACAGCTTGCAATTTCCTTTACCTCCTCAAAGAACAAAGGACAGTAAAAGTAAAGACCTGTGGCTTCAGGCCATGCACACACTGAAATGGTTAACTCTGAGAATTGGCAACACAATACATGTGTGTCTGCAGCAGAAATGATCACAGTTTAGTTAATGATGTTTCTGAGTCAATGTTATGTGCATATAGATTGAAGAAAGGAGTCTTTATTGATGCTGTAATTAAGGTTTTTACCATAAAAAGACATATGGTCCCACCATAAAACACATGCTTTTAGAATGGATTTGGTCCATCACAATAGTCAGTCCATACAAAAAGCCGCTGGGGGCAGAGGGTAATTTAATGGTCATAACTCAAATAACATTGTTACTGTTCATTCTTCCCTCTATTCACAGGGAGGTGGTTTATCAGAGAAGGCTGGCTGAAGATGGTTCCCCCAAAAGGAGCAGGTGCTAAGCCCAGGATGTTCTTCCTGTTCTCTGACATGCTGCTGCAGGCCAAGCGCTGCAGCCCATTGCATCCCACCAGTGGAACCAAGTTTGCCGGCCAGCATGCCTACCCCCTGCAGGACTGTACTGTGGAGAAGGTGTTTGGCCACACCAGGAGCCAGGGAGGCCTGCTGAGTGTGAGTTTCAGCCAGCTAGGCTCAATTTATTCATATATATGTTTGTTTGTTTTTATTTCTATATATATGTGTGTGTGTAGATATACATAGTTACGATAATCTACACACACACACATATATATATATACACATGTATGTGTGTGTGTGTGTGTGTGTGTGTGTGTGTGTGTGTATGAGAGTGTTTGTTGGCCAGCAGGTAGGGGAGACATCTGTTCATTGATTTGCATATGCACATGAGTGAGTCCTGAACAGAGGCATTATTTAATTTCCAGTTTTTGATGGATTTTGCTTTGATTTGTCTAACTTATGGCCTTGATGGTTGCTGTTGTCGAATCTGCCAAACAGGTTTCCTGAACGTTTTCCAGCCTCACTGAATGAGAAATATAATTTAGCTCTGCCTGTCAGAGAAGGCCTTTGTTCCTCTGCCTCTTCTTCTCCCTAATCACTTCAAACCTTGTTGAAGTAGCCCAAAAGTTGAACTTTTAATGTGCCTCTCCTCAAAATCTGATCCGTCTCAGAGGTCTCAGTACAGATGCTGGCTGACAAATTGTCTAAATGATGAAGATGCTGTCATGAAACATTCAAAGGAATGAGTCGCGCGTCATTGAGTGAGTAACCAAAGCGTTTATGCAGCAAGTGTTTTGTGCCAATGCTGTGTGGTATCAATATTCATTTCAGCAGACACGCTCTTGCTGAAAGTGCTCTTTATGTTGTGCTGCTAATGTGCCTCCCTGTGATGCACAGCAGCTATATAGAGGTTTTGATTACTCAACGATGTGCCCCCACTGCAGTCAATCCAACATGTTGATATCATTTGATGCTTTTTGACATTGAAGGTTGATTCACAGGACTAGTAGTATAAAGTGAGGCTAAAACTATTAGTGACATAACATACAACTATCAGTAAAACATTTACCAATTATAGTTCACTGCAGATTTACTATTTATTCAGTCATCAATTATGCTGAGAAGTGTAAAAGTTTAATGTTTTGTTATTTTTAAATGTGATGTTCTTTATGACACTGAAATGAACCTTGCACCTCAAACCTTGAAGCGTTTTAGCTGTTGGTCAAAGTAAGAGTACTTTCAAATAGGGCTGTGCTAAATTATTATTTTGACTATCAATTAAGCTGTTGTCTCTTTTCACTTCACCTCACTTCACTTTCAAAAATAATTTATCAAATGTCAGACAGGGGAAACTGACCATCCCAAGCTCTAACAAACAAGGTGACATTGTTAAATATCTTGTCAAACTAAGGGTTAGACAAGACTAAGACCAGGACCTAAAGATTTCTGGTTTAAAGTCTAAATCATCACATTTAAAAATAAAAAACAGAGAATATTTGCCAATTCATTTTCTGTTTTTTGACCAAAATATTGTTTTGAGTAGTTGTTTCAGCTCTAATTTAAAAATGCCATGGGATGTAGTCAGATGGGAATTTTGCACTAAATCATTCACTGGTTTTCAAAAAAGACAAGAAACTGAAAACATTGATAAAAACAATCCATTGTTGCAGCCATAAATTGTTTTTAAAAACGTATTGCACCTAGCACAGAGATCACCTGATAATATCAGTCTCGTGTGTTGTAATCAATCATTTCAGGACTCAAACAGTATTAACATATTTTCTACTAAACCTTCAAACTGATTTCTTATAAGTAGCAAGTTCTCACATTTCACATGCTGTCCAAACTAAGTCAGTTGTATAAGAAATTATCCTGAATTTAATAACTATTATTATTTTTACTATCAATTTATCAGTCTATGATTTTTATAAATCATATTTGATTGTTTAATCATAAACAATTAGTCATGGAATGATGATACATTCATGTCATGAGTATTGTGGCCATAATAGTTTTGACTCACCATATTTTCTAAAATGGCATGAAAACAAACTGGAATCTCTTGACCTCAGTTAGGGGAAAAAAAGTGTTATTGTGTGGGAAGGAATCTTGTCTTTTCTTTTTCTATAATTCTTTTTTAATGAAAAATTATCTTAAATGATTTTCATAACACACAAGGTTAGGTTTTTTTTATGTAGGAGATCAAAGCTGAGAAGTCAGCCATGGTGATGCTGATTTTTAGTTAGGTAGACTGCTTTTTCGAGGATATTCATGTTAATACAGATGAACTAAATTCACAATGATCAGTTTATCCTGGCTGTTGTTATGGCGATCCGAGATTACATATTACATGCTTCCTTCCATTGTTGAAGTACATATTTTTTTCCAGAGCTAAAGGTGATGGCTTTGAATGTTTCTACTTGTCAGACAGACTGTCCACAAACCAGAGATATGACTGCTGGATAATTTTTCATTATCAAGAATTTATCATTATTAATTATTAAATAATTGTAAAAGCTGTCGATGGTTAATTTTCATTTGATTAGCTAGTTCATTAATTAAGTAATCTTTTAAGGCCTAAATAAATTAGAGGTAGTTCACAAATAGTATACAGCATTAAACAAAGACAAAGGTGAATTAAGGTGGACCTAGTTGTTTATAAGACTGCAGTATGTGTACCCAGCATGTGTCCTAGCAAACTGTCAAAACCAGACCTATGTGACTTCATTTGTTGAAAGCAGTGTGAATTAAAGGCATCCTTCAAAAGAAAAGGCTGCTGATGGAGGGATTTGTCTGAGGATTATTATTAGTGTGTGTGTGTTTGTTTTTTTGTTAAGAGCTGTGGTGTGTAGTGATGGCTGCCTGCTGTAACAGAATCTCTCAGTTGCTTGATCAGATTAGGCTGTAGATCCATCTCTTCCGGCCCTCCAGTAAATACATCTTCCTCAAGCCTGTCGCCACTCTCTGCCAGCCCGCTCCGCGTTATCTAATGGCAGAAATGGCATTTCATTAGCCTCTTATCCCACCGAGGCCCAAATGCATACTCAATAGCATTACACGTAATTTCTCATAAGGACACATTATTGATCCCGGGCCCCTACCTGAGCTCAAGGAAAAGGGCTGTCAGCACTCCAGGGCCCTCCTCATCCAGGGCAATGAAGAATTAAAGCCAAATTAAATTTGACAGCTATAAATGCCATGGCAATCTATATGCAAAGTTTGAAAAAAAAATCTTTTATTAATAGTTCCGGTGTCCCCTCCTCCATCCTCCCTGGTCACACAGGCCACGCAGGTTAGTCACAAGAGAGCTGGCTTTTATTTGTATTTATATTTTTTGTGGCTCGACCCATATTCTCTTCCACTTCTGTCTTTCCCTCTCCCTCCATCTTTCTCAAGCTTCCTTATTCTCTACACTCTTTCTCTCTGCCGTCTTCCTCCTGCTAATATCCCCTTGCTACTTGAATATTTTCCCACATCCCTGACAGATTCTCTTTGATGTATAAATAATCAAGCTAAATTATGTGCAGCGATGAGGCTCCATGCTCTGCTGTTCTTATTATACAAAGTAATTTCTACCTAAGAGGGTCAGATTTCCTGACAAATCCCTAATTACCGCATTGCAATAGAAGTGGAATCTATTTGTGCATAAATCAACTGCCGTCCCCCAAGTGGCGAGTGCCAATATCATGCAGCACTCAATTCGGCCCCACTCACTGAACTCTATAATTAGATAATACTTTTGATGATGGTACATTTGAAATCTTAATCTATTTAATGTATAATGACAGGCACTCCCTCTCCCCTGTGCAAAAACATTATTATGTTTGATGAGCTTTATGCTCCTTCGTACCAGCGTAAAGTTCTTTCCAAATACACCTAGAAATTATCGATTTATCACTTCTCACCAAACTAGTTTCTGGTGCAGAGGCTGCAGCTGCAGGTAAATGTGAAAGGTCATTTAATATAGTGAAGGCCTAATTTTGATCCTCTGTAATAGCTTTCTCAGTGTAATTATGCTGCTCTAAAAGCCCCTTTTGTTTGGGCTCAGACATCTCCCTTTGGTTTGTTTGACAAGTACAATCTGAGGCTGATTTTAGCAAGTGGATGAGAGAGTTGATAATTACTGTTGACTCAAAGGAAGATGACCCTGCCGCTCTGTGGAGTCCATAATAGATTAGAGACCAGATGTCTAATTCAGCTTCCTACAGAACAGAATACAGTTTTGCTTTAAATGGGACCTGATTGCTACAGATTCAGTTACTCTACTCAACTTTTCTGTTTACTTTACTGTCAGATTTCAGTCAGGCTGTTAAGGGTGATGAATGCCTGTTAGGAGCAGCAGCGGCAGGTTTTTTTTTTTTTTGTTGCATGATAAGCTGACAGAAAAGAGGTTTTTGCTTGATGTGGCCTGCCCTCTACTGGTTTTATCATGCTACTGCAGTTCCAGCCCTGCCGTAAACAGGTGCCTGACGACTAAAAGATGGTAGGGCCACCAAAACAAAAGCTGAAAAATGTATGTCTTTTATGCTTCCTGTGCCTCTTGGACAATCTGTTTTCAACAATCAAAATGAAGACAAGCGCCACAACTTTTCCTCCAGTTTAAATACTAGAAATAGTTGAAAAATCTTTGTCTTTGTGAAATTACTAAATGTTTTTTGAAGAACAGATATAACTTTCTCCACACATTTTGGAAATATTTGTCACTTCCCTCTTTCAACTGTATATTTATTAATAAAGCTGAACATTTTAAAAAAGGGTGGAACAAGTTTTAAAACCAGGGTGGAAATCCATGTGCAGATTTAGAAAACTGCCTTGCCTAATCTCAAGTGTGATTGTGAATTGTTCCATTTTTCAGGCTGCTCTTCTCTTTGTTGTCAGAGTTTGCCACTACAAATAAACTCTCAACCTGTGGCAAACACTGAATGCTGATAATGACTGTTAAAGGCTGTCGAGACTGTGAACAGTTCAGATCCAGCTAATGACGGATTGAGTAAAACTGTTTTTTTTTATAATGTGGTGTAATGTGTTGGCATTAACTTGTCACTGTTTCAAGATTCTTCTGTTTGAAAAAAAACAGAGATCAACTTGAATCAATTTAATTTATTAATTTAGGCCAAAATCACAATCACATTGCCTCAGTGGCCTTTACAATCTGTATAGTGAATGATATCCTCTGTCCTTAGACAGGAAATAATTCCCCCAAAAAACATTAAGTATGATGCTCTTAGCACCAAAGCACAAGTCTCACTGAAATTAAATCCTGTCTTTTAGCCATGCTGCTGTTGTCAGTATAACCTGGCTGTAACAGACATCCAAACACCCATCACAGTATGGTACCTTGCACCCATCTTGACACCTCATACGCTGTACACAAATATCCTAAGAACTCTTCTGCACCCCCTCTTTTTCTAGTTAACCTTCCCCAAAGCAAAACTGCTGCTGTTGTCCAGTAACCAGGAGGATCTCAATGACTGGTACCAAAGCCTGAGCTCAGCTGTCAGGTATGTACCTTCTACACACACACGCAAAAGTACATGGCTCTTTATTCGTGCTTGCGAGCCCCTTCATTACCTAAACCATCACAACTATCTGTCTAACCCCAACCGTTACCCTAGACAGAATCTCAGTACCGATACTTAACCCCTAAACAGCCATTTGAAAGTCTATCCAAAACAGGAGTCTCAGACTCAGATTAGCTTGAGGCCACTGCTGGTATTGTCATCTCGAAGGAGGGCCACTTCAGCATTCAACTCCCTTAAGGAAGCACAATATTTATGAGAATTAAATTTCTATTTCCATCAACAGAATGATACAAAAATGTCAATAGCAGTTTGTATACATTTTATATGACTACTTTTTAACTACTCGTGCAAATCTTGTTTTCCTACTTTTAAATAACTTATTGAATCCTTGCATTGAGCAAAAAAGAGAAATGCATTTAAAATGCAAAACTACTTCATGTCAGACACCTGGAAGCAGAGATTGATACATTGCAACTTGGACTCAGTGATGGGACTTTATTTTTTATTTTTGGCACATCAACAGTAAAGAATATCCGACAACCTGAATGTCTTTCCCTCATGCGTAAACTTACACACCTGGACTTCAGATAATTTGGCAGCATTAGTGTTTTGCATACAGCTACTGTAGCTGTGTATTAATATTGCAAAGCAAAATAGTTATTCATTTTCCATTGTGTGTGTGTGTGTGTGGGGGGGGGGGGGTCATATTGCATTGCAATAGCCTGTATAAAGTGACCATATACCAACCAACTAATCAATGATGATAATACTCTATGCTAACAGATATAGGAATGATGATAGTACAGTACATGCTTTGAATTCCTTAGATATAATTATGCAGTGTTCTAAACAGATTGGATGGCATGCAGCAGATGATAGAACACTCATTACAACCATAAGAGACTTGAGACTTGACATGGACTTGCAGAAAATGACTTGTGAGCATCTCTGACTGGCAGCACCACCTCTGTTACAAACTGTGGTAGGAGTCTGCTCTGTGCAGCAGCAGGACAGCACGGGGTAATAGGATAAAAATTATTGAGACTTCAGCAAAAACATGTCCCACTAATAAAAATTCTAATTCCATTAAAAATCACAGATCACATGTTGGTCTTTTGCACAAGAGTGACATTGTTACATATTTTTGTTTGTAATTTCACAATTTATATGATTATTCTATGTCAGCCCAGCACCCACAAAATCAACTACAAAACAAGAGATTAACAATTAAATTTGATAAAAAATGGTGTCAAAAAAATTCAAGTAAAATGTATAGTACATATATTTCAGAGGAAAGAGTACAATGTAAAACTCACTCATGACTGTTGATGATTCTCCAAAAGTGGTCATATGAAATGTTACACAATTGATTATTACATGAAAATCATTTTATTTCATCTCCTTAATTTGAACATTTAATTATCCTGCATTTTCTTTCTTTTTTTTTTTTGGCTCAAATTAAACATAAAAATAAATAATATGTGAATATGTGATATGAACTAATTTTGGCACACTCGTACCATTTTATTAATGGGCTAATGAAATGACTGAGAATATTTACTAGGGGTGGAACGGTTCATCAAACAAATCTGTCCCATTCGGTACGCTTGTCATGGTTTGGTCATGATTTTTCCAATCATGTATATAATGTTTTATTGCATTGTGTTTTTTACTACATTATTGGTTAAGAGACAATGAGCTAGGACTGGGTTTCCATGGTGATTAGGCAATACTGACTCAGGTGACTCGCACATCCCGGTTCAGTTTAATGAGTGACTAATAATGACTCAAATCCGTAAAAGGAACTGTATTTACCAGCTCTACTCCAGGGCTACTGAAAGTTTTCTGACTGTGACTGCCCACTACATTACATTAGTCACAGTAAATAGCTATTTGTTCTTAGCATTTGTTAAAGATAACTTTATTTGCCAAATAAATGAAAATCATGTTGGATGCAGATTATTAGGATAACCTTAATGAGGACAGCTCTTTGAGAAGCTGGAGCTGTGCAGCCTGTTGCCTGCAGCTCTTCATCAAACAGCTCCTTTTTGTTCAATACTCCCATAGACCGAATAAAACTACTCCCAGAGAGATTTGAAATGGATCCTCAACATACTAATGTTTTGCTCTGTTGACACATTTTTGACAATCAACCATGACGCTTACTAAACACATTGCATACCCAGACTAGTCTACTTCAAAATAAAAGTCAACTCGTGTTTGTTGTTGTTTTTTAATATCAGTTGCACATGGAGCTTTACTTAAAATTGGTGTGAAACAGCTAGATGGAGATGTGCCAAAATGTCCTCACTTTCCAAAAATATCCTTTCTCCCCCTAGCATTCAAATGTGTCCACACAATGCTCAATATCCAAGTAAAAGCACACACTCTAACACAAACATACATATTGGCACATACAGACACCCATATATACACACACTCAGTGCATCTGTGAGTCTACACATTGAGTCTACCCACTGAAATTAATTTGTGCTATGTTGGTTTCACACTACACACACACAAGATTTTGTCAGATGCACAGGCTGACACTGGACATTTGTTGGGTACAATATTCAATGACCGATCAATCCACCTTTGGTGCTCTAGTGAGTACAGTGTAACAGCATGGGTCATTGATGTCTTTTCAATAGTTTGGGACAAATTAAAGCTTTATGGCACAGAGGTGAAATATTTATTAAACTGTGGATACACAATACTTAGTTACTAGAAGAGAGTAATTTTTGCTTTTAGTCTTTAAATGTTTCTGTTGACAAGAACAATTAATATACAACATCATCTGCTTCAACCTTCAAAATGTGTTCTTTGAGCTTGAGCAGCACATAGAAGACATAACTGAGGATTGCTTCTGAGGTCTATTGATTCATCATTTATGATTTTGAAATAATGCGTGACTCACGTCATTTGAGTGTGTAACTTCATCATTTTTTTGATTATTTGAATATTGGATATGCTGTCCTGTTTCTCATTATCTGATGAAAAGCATGTAACTCAGATCTTCACCTGTATTCAATTAAATAATCAAGTTAATAAAAAAATAATCAATTCTGGAATCACTATGGTGTAGGGAATTACTCTTAGTAAAACTGATACTGTAGCTCAGGCCTGTCTTTCTCTCAGACAGCCTTTTAGCATTGATCTACCAGACCTGAGTAACTCTGGAGACTGCCTGTCTCCCCAGAGGAGGTCCAGGTCAGTCTAGCTATGTGGAGGGGCCATCTATGCTGAGGGCCCCAACCCCGGCATGCCCAGCTAGGCTAATTAGTTTATCACTTTGTCAGAGAGGAGAAAGGGGAGGCTGTCAAAGAGCTCAGACCACCCAGCAGATAGAGGCTGAGCCTTCAGGCTGACGGTTCTAAACTCCAGGGAGTGTAATTAGCTGTGGTCGAGGACCGAGGAGAGGACAGACTTAGAGGACCAGAGGTCAGCAGTGCTCACACCACTGGGAAGGAGTGCAGGGTTGAGGGGTGTGTGTCTGTATGTGTCTACACACACTTAAATTATTTATGTAACAAAGACTGCACACTGCTTGGGCTGACATCTCTGAATCTATCAGATGTTGCTCTCAGTGATTATTAAAAAATGTATTGTTTTCTGTGGTTTAGTCACATCATATTGGTGGCCATGTGTCAATGCTTTCATTGTTTTGGATGGCAAAATACCCACATTTCTCACAAATACAACTAGTGAACACAGACAAGAGTACAAACTAGTTGTTACACTTAATCATGATTGTAGGTTTTTTTCTTTTCTGAGTATGTCCTTTTGTATAAAAAGACATTCACACACACACACACACACACAAGGAAGCCTTCTAGCCAAGGGACTTAATTAGTGTGTAGATCAATGCTTGGTGACAGTAAGTGAACGGTGAGGTTGACTGAGGCCTGACCACTAGGGACGTAGTTAGGGCTAAAGACAGTTTAACTCTTATTTACCTTTTCATCTGCAGAGCTGTGATGCAGTCCACCTTCTGAAGCCGAGCTCATAACGGGCATTTCTAGTTCTCATATACTATGTAGGGCTGGACATTATTTCCAACTCCCAGTGTATGTGTATTGTGATATGAAATCATGTTGTTGTTTAACAAAATGATGTGGTCCATATTAAAGCCACTAATAATACATCATGTGTTCTTATTTTTTTAGTTATCTTTTGTAAGATAAAACAGAAGTGATACAGTCCCTATAGGCCTCAGGTCGGTTGTGGTGATCATGAGGGTTTTTTAAGTAAATTATAATGGGAAAACTTTTTTCTTTTTGATAATATTTGGGTTACATTATACACTGGTTCCCAGTTCATGGCACTGAATATTAGATTACATTAATGATCAGTATACATGCTATAATGTGATATTGGATAGTGAAGTTGATATTGGAGGGTTGCGGCTGACCCTGTGCTTGGGGCACTTTTATATTTAGTTATGCATTTGACTAATAACAATAATAATGATAATTATGATAATCAATTTCAATTAGATAACAATTTACATGGCACTCAAAGTCACTTTACATTAGAGGAAAATACGACAACCAAATAGTCTATGTAAACTGTTTGGGCCAGCATTTGTCTGTGGCTAGGGAATCAAAGACAATTTTCTGTCACAGATGACAACAGAAATAACCTGAATTTTGAACTTTACATAACTATAAATATTCCACTACAATTAGTTCATTATCTGGGGATTTGCCCCTTTGTGACCATGATCTTTATTTTAAATTAAAATATATTTTGACTTGGAGGCTGCAGACATGATCCGTCAAACTTGTAAATGTGGATGCACAAAAACATTACAACTCCCTCTCAGGAGTCCAGTATGACACCAAGAATAACTGTGGCACTGAATTATTGAGGTCAATGAATTTTACAAATGAACCTAATTATTTTTTCACCAATTGTGTGTTGTCTTTATAGGAAGCTGCAGTCTAAGTTGGTAGTCCATCAAAGAGATGAGTTGTGCCGGAAGCCCCTCCACTCAGCTGGCGACACCCACAACACACCAAGCAGCAGCAGTGACCCCAGCAGGAAGAGAAACATGGTTAGTCACACACACACACACAAACACACACGCAACGATACTTTCAAATGGCCAAACATACAGACACTTTAATTTGTCAGTTCAAACTTTCATTTACACTTAGACCACATTATAAAGGTAAATATGGTAATACAATAATTAAGTTCCTTGATGTAATATATCAGGTCAAATATGAGGTACTGAGTTTACAATGTTTTTTTAACACAATTCAGTGCCTGTTGGCAAAATATTTGTCCATAATGTACAATCCTAATTAAGCACCGGCTGAAATTGAGGGTTGTCAGTTAGTTAGACAGTTAACTTAATTAACTTCTTTAAGCGCACAGTGGATCAAATGACTGTAATGTGAACATCTTGTCCATAGTGATTCAATCACAGATATTCTTGCTAACTATAAAGGTCCCCTCAGCTCTACTGAGCTTTTTAGGCTCCTTTGGCTAATTGTTTTGGTTTTACAGCACTTAGCATCCAGGCGGTTTTCTTGAACAAACCAGAGTTTAAAGAGGGGTGACCATCCTCCTTACATTCACCAGGTAGAAACAGATATGACTCCAAATGAAACGGTAATGTTGCTCTTTGTCGGCATGATGTGCGGTTTAAGGTGGGCAGTGTTGGAAAAAAGGTGTCATGTATAATTATGCAGCAGTTAGCATTTAGCAACATTTCACTTACGAAAGTTGTTTTGTTTTTTGTTTTTTTCACTTTTCATTTCATGTTGCCAGTCCACTACCAAACAAATCTACATGAATTACTCCCACCCAGCTCTGATGCAGCAGATTCATTTTTGTATTTTGAACTCTCAAACAATATTTTTGTACAAGGCTTTTTTCCTCTCTTCGGTGGCTTTCCAATTTAAGAGCATGAAATATGATACAGATTTCATGTTCAGATTTTGTAGTTATTTCATTGAAACCCTCCCCTGACACTCGGAAAGCCCCTGCTTATGCTCAGATTTGCTCTGCTTCTGTTCACACTGTATGCTTGCACAGATTTCCTGTGCTCAAGATTTAGTTCTTCTTACCACGCTCAGGCTGCCTATGTGTGCTCATGAAACGTTTGTTCTCAGAGGATCTGAAGATGAAATAAATCAGTCAGGCTCTTAAATTCAAAGAGGGTAAAAAATAAAAATGGGAGAAAGCCCCGTGCTTCTGAACTTTGATTTTGATGGCTGCTTAGTCAGTCCTATTTATTTGTAACACTATAATCTGGCCCTCTGTTCAGGTGAGCACTGAGACCAGTGAGCATGCTCGGACTCCAGAAGAGTGGGAGGGCAGCGCTCCCAAGAAGATGAAGGAGTCCGAGAACCCGGACCAGAGGTGGGGTCATTTTTCTTTATTGTGTCCTTTAAGTGATGATGCACTTGTGTTGAGTAGTGCTCAACAGAGTGGCAGCAAGAGAGGGCTGATTCTATACAGATCAGATCAAATTTTGATTTTTATTGTCCAATTTGTGTGCCCTGTAAGTACTTTATTATGGCTTTAGTGACTCATTCAGTGGGTCTGGCTCATAAACTGCTCTGTTTACTGCAGTTTATGAGCTGTAGCTCTGTGGGTGAATACATCGATCTCTGAGGCCCTTCTCCTGGTATTCTCCGCTTCTCTCAGGGTCATTCATCCTCTGCAACTGCTCTTTGCTGCACCTGCAGAGAAGAGTTTTTCAGCACTCATTCCAAAGAAAACATTAATTTGTGTGAAATAAATGAATGTAATTAAATGAGAATGTAAAAGTGATTAGAAAAGCATTAAAATACTTGCATTTTTCAAAACCACATCAAACACTAGTTCTTAGCTTGGGAGGGGATGTGTTAAGACCTTGGACATACTTCAGAGTGATGGCTGTTGACGTTCTAATAGTAATGTGGCATGTTTGTGATCCAATATGGTTTGAAATATTTGTTCTGTGTACAGATGTGCAGAAGCCACCACCTCCAGCTGTGTCATTCTCTAATGGACTTCTTCAGACTTCACTCTGGATGATGGTGAATCTTGCATGGTCTCTCTGCTCTGAGATTGTCACTTCAGACTGAGTTTTGTCCTCTGGTTTTGCTAAACATGACACTCATGTAACTATACATATGTGCTTTAACAATTTATTTTCATTGTGCTTTTTTACATATCAACATGAATATAGGTTTGAATTATTACTAACAGCCCCTTTTGCTTCTGCTCATTCTGTGCAATACAAACTATCTTGACCTGCTGCTTAAAAGACCAAATGTGTATATTTGTGTGTTCAGCTGTGAACAGTATGTTACTGCTGTAGCTGCTCTCCAGCAAAAATGTATCTACTTCCAATGATCCACTTCCTCTGCAATTCAAATGACTCTTGCTTACAAGCTTACATGTGGAAGTCCTCCTCCAAGTTTGTATCTATTTGCACCACTCCACCAGTCAGTCAGCATTTTATACTGCATTTATAAGAGAGTTCAGAGTTCAGAAAGAATAAAAAAATAATCATTTTGGATAGGGCTTGGACTAGGTCCCATTTTTAAAGAGTATATGTCAGAGGGGGAGCAGTGTGACACTTTCAATCACGCATTCAATCACATATGATAATAAGAGCGTACACACATCTGATTCTGCCCAGTCAGCTCTTTTAACAGAGAGTTATCCTGCTCTTCACCTGCCTCAGCTTGCTCTCACTCTCTTCACAAGAAGTCACGCTGTCATGTTGCATTTATGCCTAATGGAAATGTAATGTCTTACAAGTTTCAGTTCTGGAAATCGCATTTCTTACAATGTGTTACTGACGATGAAACTACAAAATGGCCAATATTGAATGAACTAACATTATGAAACTATATAATATTACATGATGAAATTAATTATCATGTGAATTAAAAGTTAAATAAAATAGCAGAGTGAAATATGAAATACATAATTTTTTTAAATAAATAATCTTATTTTATTTTATTGTAGTTATATATCATAATTTGTTAACAGAATGTATTTCCAAGTGGCCTTTTTCAATGGTTTATTTTTATTCAATTACAATTAAATTCCCTGACATAACATTTCTGAAATGTGTCAGTAAGAATAATGCTAGAATACATTAATACATACATACATTTTCATATAAAATACAGCGGCTATAAGTAGCTGATGATGACTGATGAATAAAACAAAACTTTGAGGTAAGACACTTAATATTATTTATTTCACAATTTACTGGTTCATCCAAATTTGTTTCTGTCATATATACACGTATACAAATCAATAATACCAACATCAACAACAATATTAATAATAATAATATTTGAGACAAAAGAACCTTGGTATTGGTAGATATCCAAATTCAGGTATCTGTATTAGATACTGAGAAAGTGGATCAGTGCATCTCTTGTCTGCAGCTTTACTGCCTCAAACAAACAGGACAAACTGTTCACTTGTACAATTTCTAAATGTCTGATTTGATTGATTGTCACAATTGTTATTCATAGCTTTATGATGTTACAAACACGGGACGGGGAAGTGTTGTTATAATTAATTGAATAAGTGCTTTAATCAGCTGCACTGTGTTTTATGATTGACACTGCATTTACATAGATTTTTCTGTCGTATCTGCATCCAGGCAAGAAAACCTGGTAAACAGATATGAAGTTTTATATTCTGTATTATATGTTTTTATTACATCATGTCCTTTATCCTTCATTATGCCCAGAGCAGTTCAAGCAAAAGCTTATTTTATTATTCTTCCTATTCTGCATTTTCAGTTTTGAACTGTGCATGTTATTTTTAATATGTAATATTCTTAAGCTAAAGCTGGTTACAAATCATTGGATTAATGGAAACCTCATAATAAAACTCTT
This sequence comes from Acanthopagrus latus, assembly GCF_904848185.1. Classification (NCBI taxonomy): domain Eukaryota; kingdom Metazoa; phylum Chordata; class Actinopteri; order Spariformes; family Sparidae; genus Acanthopagrus; species Acanthopagrus latus. Next base: position 1,849,775 of record NC_051052.1, on the reverse strand, counting down.
AAAGAAGTCATTGTGTATTTTTCAGCACTTGTACAAAGTGTACGTAACAGTCACTTGGTGGAGACCCAAAACAGGAGTATAGCAAATTTTTGTATTATTATTATTATTTTGTATCTTGAAGCAAAGACACAGATCTTTCTGTGTCAGGAGAGAGGAGCGGAACCTGGAACAGCACCTGGACGCTCGTCACCGTCAACCGTCCTGCTTTTTTTACGAGAAGACTGCGGCATCCCACAAACACCTGCTATAAAGCACCTAACATTGAAAAGGAAAAGGACTATAGCGGCGCAGCGCCATTGTGCCACCGTCTGGGCAGAACCCTGGGGTCAAACTAAAAGAGATTCATAAAATCAGAGGTAAACAAAGAGGAAGTAGGGCAACAGATATGGATATTAAAGCCACCAAGAATGAGACCTCTGTCATATCGTAACATGATGACTGACAAAAGGTCTCAAAATTGCTGAATAAAACCAGAAATGAATACAATATAAAATACGCAATTTATTCTTTAAAACACTCTCAAAGGTAGAGAAGCAGCCAAGCAGGACTTGAGAAGAGTTAAAATAATTTCTGTGTATTACTGCTAGCCCCCCTGGCCTGTCATTCTTGGCTGGTGGAAAAATGAATAAAAGACTCAGTGAGAGGGGTACATTCATCAGGATTAATCCAGGACTCTGTGATGATGGAAAAAAAAACAATATTGTTTGTCATGAAAAAATCCTGGCAGATAAAAGACTTATTTGCAAGTGACCTTAAACTGAGTAAACAGAAATTAGCTGATTTAAAAGCAGGGATTAAAGAAGTGGTTTTAACTGTGATCAGGTTGTCTCTGTGTGGACTTTGAGTGGATGATGGGAGTGCACGCTGCCTTTCAGTGATCCTAACAGGAATCCTAACAGGAACAGCCGCTCAATGAAGAAAGTTTAATCTCTCAGCACTTTTATATGTGGACTGCAGGGCAGCAAGAGTGATTAGGTTTCTTTTTTTTTAAAGGCAAATGATGGGAGGTCACTTTCTGTGAGTCATTCTGTAAAACTCAACACTGTTCACTTTTTCATCAATTGTATAATCAGACTGATTACCAGCAGAGCTCCCAGAAATCAGTCACAGCTTTTCACACTGCAGTACTTATTTATTAACACAGGATGGAGGCAAAGACAGCTCATGCTTACTTAGATGCCAACAGCTATAGCAAATGCATTTTCAGTCTGTGCCTACTAAGGTTATTTGGTGTTTAATTTATACATGTAATTCTTCATGCAACATTAATAAGGAGTTTTGGATTAAATGTGGCTATCAGTAATATTCATGATTATCAGAGATAATTATTAATTACTAGTGCATTGCCCATAGGAAGCATGTATTCCTATAGAAAAGTGGGAGGTTACGTAGCTTTTTCATGGATGGCCAAATGAGGTTGTGTTTAAAGGTGGTGTCATTATTTTCAGCACAACCTCACATGTGTGACTGTACAGTTATTTTTTCATTTTGACATACTATATTAACACTATGGACCTGAAATCACAAAAAAAAAAAAAACATAAAATCTGAGTAGGAAACAGATTTTTTTTACTGTGGAAACCACAAATATGTTTAATGAACCAATAGCATTAGTTATAATGCCAATGTAAATTGTTGTTTGCTAAATTTGTGCATAAGTTTTTGAAATTTACAAAGTTATATGCAACTATTTACATTTAAATGCAGGCAATGCCTCAGGCTCAGGGCTCCTCAGCTCATTCCTGCCTGTTCCACATTCAGCAGTCTCCTCCTCGTTTTGACTCACAACACAGAAAAGAAACTACACTACACTCTAAACCCTAAGCCTAACCCTAAGTTCGGTTTTGGACCCGCCGGTGTGTCCGTCAACTCAGGAGGTGGGCCGTGTGGGGGTGGGCTAGCAGCTAGCTACACACGAAATCCACAGATTCCGACTCCAGTTTGTTGTCCTCGGGATCTCCTCAGACCCGAACAGACTCGGTCCGGACTCGTCATTAATCCACAACAGTCAGTTTTTAGATGCACAGAATGGGACCAAAATCCCGGTCCAGCTTGTGCCGCTGCAGGTATAAATCCGCTTGTTTCTTAAGGTATGTCGTGGAAGTGAGCTCTGCAGTGATTGGCTCTGGTGCGCACGTGACTGTGGTGGCTCCAGTGGACAATGCTCGCAGAATTTGTAAGGCATTTATGAAATAATTTATTAACGGTATCATTGCAGTCCAAACAAATCCGATGTTGCTCACCCTTGAACCAAGCAGCAGCCATGTTGAAACTCTCAGGTCAGTGTGATCCTGATCCGCAGAGATATTTGAGGAACACACACACGCACACACAGATTCCTTTGCTTTTATAGTGAGATGAGAAATAATTAGATCCAATTTCCATTAGATCACCTCGGGAGCACCACCCTTGAAGAAGCAAAATGAGCCAATTCAGCTAATAAGTCTCATAGAAAGGGACAAAACTGTTAGTTAGCAACTCTGATTCATAATTAACTTAACAACTACAACCAAAATTACCATAACAACTGTAATGGTTGAAGGATTTTGGAGTTCTTGACAGTGTAGAGGTTGGCAACATTCACTATTGTAACAATTTTAAATGGACAGCATGTAGGTTCAAAAGTATTTTACTTAAAACAAAGGTTAAAAAAGTGGTTGTTCAGGTAGTGCTTGAGTTAAACAGCCTGATGGCTGTGGGGATGAATGGTTTGTGGCGGCACTCCATTTTACACAATGGGTGTAAGTCTGCTGCTGAAAGAGCTGCTCAAGGCTTCTACAGTCTGGTGCAGGGGTGAGACCACCTGTATATGGAGCCCAGCAGACAGTCCAGGACAGAGCTGGCCCTCCTAACCAGTTTGTTCAGTCTCTTCCGGTCCCTGTCTGTGCTGCTACCTCTCCAGCAGACCACTGCATAAAGAAGCGCTGATGCCACCACACTGTCATAAAATGTTTGGAGTAATGTCCTCACACCTAGGTATTAATTATGATGAAATAATTAGATCCAATTTACATTAGATCACCTTGGGTGATTGCCACTATGTCCAAACAGTGGATGTTCACTGGTGTGATCTGTGGTGTCTTCCTCTGGGAGTTGATCACCAGATCACTTTGTTTTACTGGTGTTTATATGCAGGCGGATGCATTCCCACCAGTTAACAAAGTTCTCTCTGACCCCGTTGTATTCCTGTTTGCTCCCCTCAGACACACATCCAACACTGGCTGTATCATCAGAGAACTTTTGGAGGTGACAGTTCATGGTGTTGTAGGTGAAGTTTGATTTGTAGAGGGTGAAAAGGAAGGGAGAGAGCACTGTACCCTGAGGGGCCCCCATGGCACATATAATACCACATCTGAGACACAGTCCTTGAGTCTCACATACTGTGGTCTGTTGGGAAGGAAGTCTGTGGTCCATGTAGCCTGGTGTTGGTCAACTCCTGGCCCTTCAGGTTTGCCCCTGTGCCAGCTGTATTGTATTAAAAGCACTGGAGAAGTAAAAAACATGACCCTCACAGTACGTCTAGTGTTCTCCTGGTTTGTAAGTGTTCTGTGCAGTAGGTGGATGACGAAGATGGTAAGCAAACTGAAAGTAGGCCAGCGTCATGCTCACTTGACGGATGTGCCTGAGAATAATACTCTCCATGGTTTTCATCAGGTGAGAAGTTAAGGCAACAGGGTGGAAGTGGCCAGGCTCCTTGGGGTGCACAGACTTTGGAACTGGGACCACACAGGAAGTTTTCCACAGGACAAAGACTCGCTCCAGAGTAAGGCCATGTCTACACGTACCAAAACGATCTTTTTTTCCCCCCGTCTTCCTTGGCATCGTTTCAAGAATATTTGCATCCAAACGGATCCACTGAAAATGACTCAACATGCTGTAGTTCATATTCCAGGCCTATAGGTGGCGCTTGAAATTCACAAAAAAACGGAGAAGAGGAGACAGAGCATGTGCATAAAGCTTGCGCACTGTATACAAACAGACAGTGGAAGGAGAAACCGAGCACAACACGAAGAAGATGAAAATGGCTAGTTGGTCTTCCTTTTTTCGCTCAGCGTAGTGTCAGAGGAGCATAATTTTGTCCTAGTAACCCTGATCGGTTCAATATCTTCTGCAGCACAAACACAAGCATGTAGTCCATCATTGTTTGTTGTTATGAGACAGCACGGGGTTAAGAGGTCAAAGGCTAGAGGTCGAGATGTGGGGCGATGCCGTCATCAATACGCAAAGTATGTGGATTTGTTGTCCACACAAGAACACAAGGGGAGCGTTTTTGATCCTGGAGTTCACCCAGGGTTTGTTGTTGGGAAAACACTGTATCTTCCTGGAAGGCACAGTGTTCTCCACACAGAAATGTATGTAATCTGTGATGCAGTCTGTCAGGTTGTTGATTTCCTCCCCATGTGGGCTGCAGAGTGCTTCCTAGTCTGTGGTGTCAAAGCAGTCTCTCAGTCTTTCACTGTCCCCCTCAGACCAATCCTTCACTGAGGTTTTTTTGGAGGATTTTTATTTACCCCAGGTATGTAGTCAGGTAGCAGAAAATGGCTGATCAAAGGGGCTACAAGATGACTGATCGAAGGGTTGGAGACAGGTCCAGAAAAACTCACCACAACATGGTTAGTTGCATGCAAAGACCCCAGGTCTGTGCGAAGCATTAATAAAATGCAAAAATTAGCAATGTAGCAAAGCAAACTACCAACATGTGCATTACGTCAAGTCCGGTGCTTAGCCTTGCTATGCTATGCTATGCGCTATCTAAGCCCCATTCAACGTTACCAGTCTTTGAAGAAAAGTGCTGGTGGTTACTTAGCTGATGAGGCAAGAAGGAGAAGGTTGTAATCCCAATGTTGACCACTCAGTGTGTTTACATGACACACAAGAAAACCGAATAACTGCATTAGTCTGACTATGATCGAATTTCAAGATACATGTATACACCTTGGCTTGACTAAAATCGGACTGGATCGGATTTCTCATAGTCGGATTAATACACCTAAATTATTCAATTGATAGTCGCATCACTCCTGCATGTATACACTCCATTGGATCGGATCAGATTTTTGCGTTCTGCGCAGGCTCGAGATTTTTTTTACAGGGTGATGAGCCAGAAGTAGAAGGACGGTGACGGCGGCTTTCCTCTGAAATAGCCGCAAGCAAGAGCGCAATCGTGCCTCTAGTTTGTGTAATTAGGGTAAGCAGGGGGGAAAGAGGTAGAGATGAGCCAACACAAAGGAAGGCTACCTTTAACTACCTGCTCAGTGGGGGGCTCTGTCACCCTGACCATTAGTAGCAACATAAAATACAGATTTTGATTCATATCAGGATACATTTATTTATCATACTCATTTGTAAATCTTTTATTGTTTGGCATTTGTAACACATTTGTCACCAGAATTGAGCATAATTTTGCAGCATCCACCTGTCTCTTTCACATCTTGCACTGTTTCCCTCACTACCTAAAGGAGCTCAGACAAAACTAGTTTATTATCAGGGCTTACTATCAGATATTTACATTAAATGGGTGACTACTACAACTATGAATACAAAATATAGAATTTTGAGCTGCAGTCCATTTGGCAGAAGTGAGATTTTAACAATCATTCTGCCACTTGTAGTTCAAGACTTGGCTATTGCCTCGACCATGCAAAGTAGGCTAAATTGCATGTATACAAATAAATATATTAAGATTATAGAGTAATAGTTCTCGGACAGAAACTATTGAGAGGGTTACAGGGAAGGATAAAAGACAGAACAATTATCATATGTGGCTAATTTATGTTTTACTAATGATAGAGCTGGGTATAATTTTAAGTTCTATACTCAAAATATTGGAGCGCCCAAACCAGAGCAAGTGCCTTCTTCTCAATCATTGAACAATTCAACTGGTACGAGTTGGTACGAGGAAACGCATTAACTCCTTTTTGGTGGTAGGTGGAGGGTAACACTGGACAGCCCTCACTTTCTCTGCAATAGGTTGAAGTTTCCCCTGACCTACAATTAAAATCTGGCCGTGTTATTGGGCTTTGGCACTAAAATGCATGGGGAGGCCCAACTAGAAGAGGAGGGAACAGCAATGCCATTATCCAACATGTATTTCACTTCGGCATCAAGATACTTTTTTTCCTCCGGGTTTACACAGTAAAATCTTTGCCTAATTGGCTTTGCATCTCCCACATCTTCATGTTCAATTAAGGGTGTCTGCATAGGGGTGTCACCAAACAAGCAGGGAAAGGATTTAATTACCTCAGACAGATCCGCTTGCTGCGAGTCTGATAAATGTCCCAATAGGGCATGTAGGTTATTCAGAGATTATGAGTTTTTTAGCCAACCTTGCTGCACCGCAGTATCAGATTCAGGCAGCCCATCCCCTACCCCAGCAGTCACTGACTGCGGAGGATAAACCGCAGACACTCTACCCACCGAACACGCAGGACGCACAGGTGCTGGGGAGGCTGGGACAGCTTCACCTGGAGGGACACGTTCATAATAGGGTTTTAATAAATTGACATGACACAACTGAGTACCTCTTCTACGATCAGGCCTAGCTATGATGTAGTTATGGTCAGATGTCCATTTTATATTAAAGGGACCGGTATACTTCGCCTGAAATGGAGAGGTGGTGATGGGAAGTAGAGCCGAGACCCGGTCCCCCTCACTGAACACACGCTACTCAGCCCGCCAGTCATACAATGTTTTCATCTTGCCCTGCGCAGAAACCAATTTTTTCTTTGCCAGTACCCCTGCAGCATACAACCTATGGTGGAACCAATTCACATAATCAACCAGATTTTCCGGCGGGTCCGCATCCTTCCATTGCTCATACAGGGGGTTTAAAGGGCCACGTACAGTGTGTCCAAACACTATGTCGTTAGGGCTAAACCCTGTGCTCTCTTGGGTCACTTCTCTAGCTGCTAACAGTAACCAGGTAAGCCCGTCCTCCCAGTCTCTATCCATCTGCACACAGTAAGATCGTAACTGCGATTTCAGAGACTGATGAAAACGCTCCAGGGCCCCCTGACTTTGAGCATGGTATGCAGACACTACATTATGTTGTACGCATAACTGTCGCAGTACCTGCAAAAAAGAGTGAGAGGTGAAGTTTGATCCCTGGTCAGTTTGAATAATCCTCTAGATGCCGAATATAGCAATGAATTGAGTCAGGGCGCGCACAACGGAACGCGCTGTGATCATGCGTAAAGGATATGCTGCTGGATAACGGGTGGTTTGGCACAAGACTGTGAGCAAATAGGCTGCACAGACCTAGAACGCGGCAATGGACCCACACCGTCGATGATAAGGTGCTCAAACGGCTGTCCGACAGCAGGGATCGGGAGCAGAGGAGCTGGCCTAATCACCTGGTTAGGTTTCATGCTCCAATTACAGCAGTAACATTTCTTTTTGCTGCTCGAACGCAGAGACAAACACACACACAGACAGCCAACAAGCACTAATGGCAGGAAGCCATCACACCCTGAATGAGCACCCCTTGTAATGATGTAACATCCCAGCCACTATCAGCAGCAAAAACCATAAAAGCTCTGGAATTAGAGAAACAGCTTGGCTATTTTCTTACCCTGATCATGTCAAAGATCTTCAGCAGCTCAGCAACAAATAGAAGATATTATGAAGGCAGGCCTGTGAGCAGATGAAGTGCAGGGGCTGATTAGTCTCACTGGGTTTTCTGAAAGAAGCAGGCAACACAGGTGAGAGTTGAGCAGAGAGACACTGAGGATATTCTGGACATAAAGCAAGCAAAATAGAAAAAATGTACACAAGATAAAAATGTACACAAACACAACAGGGAAAGGAAAACAACACACAACAAGGCTGACACGGCACACGCAAACTTGTTACATTACAAGATACATTAACAATAACTTGACACGTTAGTGTGCTATCTACAGAGAAAGGTAACACGTTAGATTACATAAGGGTTACCAAAATTTATGGTAAACCTCTTTGAGACATGTTGTGCATGTTGGTTATATTGTCCAGGTGGCCTGTAACGAACTCTACATGTACTTTTGAATCTACTGACTCTACCATAATTTTGTAGCCTTCTTTTCAGTCCACAACCGTTAACTCTGCAGCCTAATACAAGGAATGACAGATGCAATCTAACATTAAAACTCTTTATTTGCTAATTAGTAGTATAGTATATAATGTTTAAAATGCCCCTAATGAACCTGTAAACTGTGAGTGCTTACATAAGTGCATGGACATGTTGGTATCAAAACAGATACCAACATAAAACGTGCACTGTAATGGCAAAAAAATTTAAAATGATGGGAATATTTCCAAGTTCTAAGTCCTCTCTTCTATCTTGCCACACTGAATTAGCCAGCTACACATGTGCACTGACACAGCTGTAGGTTTACCCTCCGCTGGCATGAAACAGAGACAGAGCAAATGGTTCAGGGATTTTATTTTATCATTGTGGCAACAAAAGGAAAGGAAAGGACAGCCAGTAACAAATAACTTTTGTAAAACTAAAACTACCAGCAGAACTAACATGTTACGTTACTCATTACAACAAAAAAAAGTAATGTACGTACTCTAATGGAGCACTTTGTAACAAGTCACCACCAACACTGCTAGTTTGTAAAGCACACAAACATATTTCACATAAGACCAGCGGGACATCACTCTGTGTTAAGTTGCAAAGAATAAATTCAGTTATTTTTCTTCCACCGCTGCCGACAGCACTTTTAACACCAAGCACAGGTGAGATATATGAAATGATAATGTAGTCCATATGTACCACGTTCCAGATGACAATAATCAAAAAAGAACATTGTTGAAGCTTTCAAGATCAAAACGAGTTCTTGTTAGCATGTTGATAAGGTAAAATTGAGCTGAAGTACTGTATTTTATTTAAGGTTAAATAGAAATGGTAGGAGCACTTCTTGTACCTTCCTTCCAGAGATGGAACCAGCAAACTCCCAGTTCCAAGAAAGACTATCCACTGAATAGTTTCACTTAACTTTATTTGGACTCACAAGGGAGATATCACACAGCTGTGTTCTAAAATGTCAAGGATGGCCTCATGGACACAAGACCAGACTTACTTCCAATGTAGTCCTTGAGGCAAATGAGTCCATGAGTTGACATTATTCTAAATAGGGGGGAAAAAATCATTTTAATGTGTATTCCACAGCAGAACATAACAATAGCCCATGTACTAGATAGCCCGATCATTTGGGGGTCATTGAAGAAATACCGTAACACTGTACAAAAGATCCGACTGCTGTTAGGTCTTCTTGAGACATCTAGTGGTGAATATGTCGAAATGCACCTGTGCAGCACTGAAATGTGACATTTTAGCTGATACAGCTGATAAAGTGTACTGTGGACTAAAGTGTTTACTAAAGTGTCTCAAGCCCTGTAACATCAGCTTTGTGTGTGAGCGGTGCTGTTGAAACTGCAGAATATCTGTTTCTTGACGAAGAAACAACATAAATCATTAACGTTTCACACTTGAACAAGTTCCCCTCAACCCACACAACAAGGAAGAGACCTGAAAAACTATTCAGGTGGCATTCATTGTCTGTAGGAAAAATGATTTGTCAACGTCCCGGTTGAAATTACAGTAGCAGTAATGCCTGTTTCTATTGTTTGTTACTTTTTTCTAGCTTTTTAGTCTGTACAATATTAAATTCCTATGCAAATGTTATAAATCAGAATGACACTTTAGATACTGAGTTTGCATTTTCCTTAAAGAACACAATGTCAGGATTTCCTAATTTTATTTGCCAGGGCCCTCCTCACAGAAAGGTAAGCCTCAGCCACAGATCTGCTTGGATCATTTGAATGGGAAAACCCCAAAAGATTGGGCTTTAACAAGTAAAACATGGTGAAAATATACAGCTTAATGGTCAGTCTCAAATGCATAGCGAGCTGGGGCAGACTATAGTCTATTCGATGGCCTCAACGGCCTATTCATCACATTCTGATCGACTAAAGATAGCGATCAGGGAAGCCAACATCAGAATTAATATCCATATTCCCAGGCGACGTGAACGCAGCAAAAGGTAATTTACAGTAAACCGCTCAGCTCATTTCCATACAGAGCAGGAAGTTTTTCATGACTCCTCGCCAGCTTCAGCCTCGCTCTCAGTGTGTCCTCACTGTCGGTCGCTGTCTGAAATGTTTTCTGACAGCAAGTCGCGGATTCCCTCTCGACTTGGACTGCTGGTGTGACTGTTTACCTCCTTAAAAATGATTCTTCAGCGACCAGTGTGGTTGTTGGTGTGTGTGTCGCTGTCGTCCGCGGTTAGGATCTTATCATGGCCGCCTCTCCACTGCTCTCAACAGGTAAGCTGGCTCCACCGGACTACCTGGAGACATGTCGCACAGTGATATCAGCTGTCAGTTTCTGTCTGAAAGTGTAGAGGGGTTTGTCCAACACTGCAGTAAAAGAAAAGGTTATCTTTTACGTAAAGGTTATGTGATAGTAGTAGACGTACTTGACCTATTTGAGATTCATAGTTTCTGTTGCCGAACAGTTCAAGTCTCAATTCTTGGTCACTAGACTATCACTAGATATTAGTCAAATATATTACTTTATTATATATATATATATAAATGTACTTTATTCTGTTTTTATTTATTTCATTTTTTTCAAACTTAAGTAGATATGTTGTTATAGCAAATACAGGGTAACAGACAGTGCATTATATATAAATTTAATAACCCTTTTCATCCTATCAGCTGACTGTACAGCCTGCTGTCCTAATACTGTGAATTTGAATTACAATTTTCTTTATCAAAACAAAGACTACAAAAAAGGTGCTGCAGCCCACTGCTGCCACCATGGGACGACTTACTGCCAGTGTCTTGTTGTAAAGAAAGAAAAAAAACTTCTTATAATGAGTTTTAATTTTCAGTTAATATAAGGAGACAGTTTCTGTATCAGCCAGAGATCATACACATATTTCAGAGTCAGAAATACAAGCTGCGCCAATTCAAAGTTCAGAAATATGCGGAAAAATTAAAACTATATATAAGACCAACACAAACAGAGCCAAAAATACAAGAAATGTACATTCTACTGGAAGATATTATACAGTGTGTGTGTGGGGGGGGGTTCCACTGATGGTTTCAAACGCACGCACGCACCACTGAATATCCCCCAAACAAGCAGCCATTTTGATATGCTGAAATGGCTGTTGAGTAACACTGAAACCAACGACAAGAACATCACAAGCACAACACATCAACAACACCAGACAACCACTGAACATACAGTTCATAGACAGTATGCTGGCGAATTCTTGTCTCTTTTGTGTTGTGATTAAACAGCAATTCATCATGGCCATTATATTTGTCAAACTGATAATGCTACAATGCTCATTCCTAATCTGTTCCTTTTCTCCTGCCACAGGGTTTGATGTGTACAGTCAACATCAGTGAGTGATTTTTACTCTTCCTAATTACTACTATTGTCATTAACTTGTTGCTAAGAAAGTGGAGTTCCTAACTCTCACAGATTACAGATTGAGGTTCTAAAACAGGTGTTTCAAACTGCCCACACCCTTCATCCGAGCCATGACACGATGTTAAGAATATTAAGTAATTTTGCCTGCAAAATGATTTTTTATTAAGTTGTTTTTTTAGCTGTTTCACACTAATTTTAACTACACCTGCATATGCAGTTGAAATAAAATACAATTGTTATTAAAGCTGCAAGCAGCAATGAACAGGCCCAGGATACATGTGACCCACAACACAACAGTGACATCTTGAATAAGTGAAAAATGGTGCTGAACAGTGTTTTTTGTTCGTGTGGTCTTGATAGATATATATACCAATTTTCGTCCATGTATGTGCAGGTAGTAGGTGCAGTGAAATATTGCAGGGGGCATTATAGAGCCCCTAATTTAAAAAAAAAAAAAGAAAGAAAGAAAGAAAAAAAATGCAAGTTGACTTTTATTTTGAAGCAGACTATTTTTCATGTATTCAAAGAGCAAAACCGCAGTCATTTTCAGCATTTGTAGACAGTGAATCTGTCTGGGAGTAGTTTTATTCAGTTTGTGGGAGCATTGAACAAGAAGGCGCTGTTGGTTGAAGCAACAGGCTGCACAGCTCCAACTTCTCAGTGAGGTAACAACTGCTTTTCCCTCATTATCATCTAATCTGAATCTAATCTATTTCCAAACAGGTGCTTTAACTTCGTGCTCTGACAGCAAAACCTGTGCAGTCTGTGACTCTGCTGCTGTCCTTTGGCAGCTTGTTATCGAAGCGTCTGTGGTCTATCTAACTATTGATTTCACATACATAGGTTACTTGTCAGGAAAAAAGAGTTGCACTGTTAAAAACTAATATGCATACAGATGTATTCTGTTATCACTATTTTTTGTTAAACAATAACACAATATAAGCAGAAGGGCTGCCACGTGTTAATACAAGGAAAAACAACAAGTAACACAAATAAATTCTCAATTAGAGATTCTCTAGAGCTGCAACCAAGTACCACTAGAACTGGTGTAATCATCTGGCGTACACATGAGGTGACTGTCAATGTGCTGCAGATGAGAGTAAGATGTCAGCCACGCCCAGCTACTCACAGCACAATGGAACAATGGAAATAAAAACTACATTTTCTGAAATATTGTGCTTTCTTGAAGTACTTAAGAATTAATTGTTGTAAAGATGTGATTGACAGAATGTGCAAAGAAAATTTGGATGTGATGTCACAATCTGTGCGGGTGTGTGTGTGTGTAGGTAACTGTTTGGACGTTAAATGGCGTGACAGGAATGAGTACACTCCCAGCGGTCCAGAGGCGCTGCTGGTGTCTGTGGACACGATGCGAGATGAGACAGGAAACCTGCATCCTGTACTAGTCGCTAACTGGAAGATAAAGGATGAGGGTGAGTCAGTCTGATGTTTTAAGCAAACAAATGCTGTCTTAAGTATTACATAAAAATATACAGGATGAAGGTATGTAGGCATGCAGGAAGGAGTGGTAGACAAGGAAAACTGAAATCATTTGTAAATATCAGATAATAACTTTTGTTAAGGCCTGGTATGATGAAGTGAAGACAGGAAAGAGCAGTGAGACAGGAAGTGACCTTTGTCATGTTTCCCCTCAGGCAGCATTGGTTACCTGACTGCCACTGAGTTACATGTTCTGGTAATATCCACCAACCAGAACCTGTGTGTTCGATATTCTTTCAAAGAAAAACTCCCAATGAGAAGTCCATCAGGGGAAAAGGTGAGTGGCTCACAACAGCTGAGATATTTAGATAATGCTTTCATAGTGACATTGTTTTACAGATGAGATTACTCAAAGCTTTTTTCTTTGTTTCTCTGAATATGTCGATCTGGTATAATTATTTTCATTTTATCATACAGCTGTACCATGATTCCAGCTTTTTAGTGTCAGAATTTTTGTTGTACTGACTCACAGCCATGTGTGTCACAGCTATTATGCATTAGCATACTTTTACCATGTTGAGAATGCATCAGTCGGGCTCTTTTCAGACTGCTGTGTCAGTGCTTCATTATTAATTCCATATTACTTCTTATTAAAACAGTCCCCAGATTAATGAATTTCCATATCATGTTGTAACTGCTACCTTGCCGATAGACTGTCACATAGCATGTGCACACACCAGCCTGCTGCTAATATGTTATTTTCATTGATACCCTTATGCAAGATACCTAAGTTAAGGTTGGTCCCACACAGATATCAGATAGGTCCACAATGTCACCACGATGTGTTGCTTAAAGAGAAACTAAACCCCAGAGGATCAGCTGAAGTGCCTCTACACTGGAAACTCAAAAAATGTCTCAACATGGGCAGGCAGGTGTTGATAAGAGATGGAACTTAATTACAGAATAAAACAGTTTACGTAATTACACTGGAAGAAACCAATGAAAAAAAGCAGATGCAGGCTGCTGCTTCTCAATTCAGACCTATTCAGTTCCCAGGCATATTTCCCCCAACCTGGATTATTGTTGTTTAACGGAATGTGCATGAAATGTGCAATATTAAATGCAGTAGATCTGGTTTAGAGAGGAAAACCTGATTTGGACAACGGTTGTATAGCTTCACGTGAAGCTTTGCAACGCTGTTTGTAGCAACAGTTTCTAATCAGTCAAAACAGTCAAATCAAGTTTGACTCTCTGACAATATTATTTTGTATTTGCAGTGGTCATTCTCAGCTAACATGGTAGTGGTGGACCCCGGTCAGATGTACAAGGTCTCTGTTTTTAACATTCCCAAACCAGAGTTGGGCCACAGCTGGTATGATGTCAGCATGTCTGTTAGTGTTCCTGGTAAGTTGAAGAGTTGTTTTTGATTGAGTAAATGAAACTGCACTGTTGGAGTTAATTTCTATTTCTTTAAATGTATTTCTCTATTTGTGTTTAGTGTATTCTTTCTCATTACAGCTTAACCATCTTATTTGCCTATTTAATGAGATGATTCATTCACTTCAATTCAGCCATTTCTCTCCACTCAAAACAATGTTTTTTTAGGTGAAGTAAACTAAACTAGGGAGAATTTGAGTCTTTGAGTCCTTGTGACTTTACTGAAATTCTGTTTCCCAGATTGTCGAAATCACACAATGAAGAGGACCCAGTTCTGCATAGAACGAGGTGTGTCCTTGTTATTCTTCGTCCAATAAGAGTGAGTGAATCATATAAACCATTTATAACATGTTGGTTTGTTGCTGTGCTGTAGGAAGTCTGTGGCAGTCTAACATTAGTCTGGCTGTCAGCAGCAGATCGTCCCTGGTTGTGAGCTTCAGTCCTGACAGACTCTGTGAAGAGTATATAGTTATTGTCAGCTGCGCCAGAAACCAACATGTGGACCGTACATATAAGGTAAGGTGACACCATGCTGCAGATTCCAAATGCTTGTATTTATGAAGAAATATTGTACCTACTCACATAGAAGATGAATGCATTTATCTTTTTCAGCAATTTGGTCCTAAACATGACTGTATGTGCTCATCACAACATCCTCTGTTTTGTACTAAAAACCTAGTTTTTACCCCAGTTTCTCTTTTGACTTAAGTGCAGGAAACTGTGCCCTGTTTCTCTGCGCAGTGGCTCTTCTGCCAATTGTTGGAAAAAAAGCTTCTCGTTATACTATTATACTATATATATATACTATATAAGGGGATGATCAGTGTAATTCACGTCACCTGTCAGCAGTTATAATGTGTTAGCTGAACAGTCTATTATCACACCCTTAATGAAACACATGACATGGTGGTTCTCATTAGAGGATTACTGTATTTAAGTCTTCCCTTGGTAAACCAAACCAAGTGTCAAATTAAAGGTAAAATGCAAAGCAAGTTCCAGCAGAAGCACACACACCAGGTGCATTTCTGTAACAGGAAAACAATTGTGTTGCAGGCATTTTTTATCAACATGTCTCCAAGTGATTCCCTCCTTATAATCTGACATTAATCCCAATTACTTTTTTGAGATTTTTTTTAAACAGACAGCAGTTCTTATTCAAATGTACAAAAACTCAGAAGATGTCTTTGGAATAGGTACATGTCTCGGTAAGTGCCTCATCTAGAAATATGCATGCAAAATAAACTCTCCTCTCCAGGCCAATCAGACGACCCTGAATGTAACTTTCAGCCTTGATAAATGGCCGAAATCCTGCTGCCAGTTTGATGCCGAGGTAATTCTACTCAAATCTATTCTGCTGGGTTATGTTAGTTCATGACTAAGATTGTTTATATCATCTATGATCATATCTGCCCTTAAAGTTAACATGACTTTATTCTTCACTGCAGATCAAACCTATTTTCCCACAGTGTGGCCACGATTGTGCTCGTCAAAAGAGAACTCTAAACATTTGTGGAGGTATGTTGGCAGATCCGAAGCATCAATATTATGGCTAACAAGGACAATGACTTGTATCTGGTGATTACAGTGCAACGCCAGAGTAAGGAAATGTTTATGTAGATGGCGACTCGAGGTCACAATTTTTGCTAGACAAAGCACATGCAATAAACAAAGCATACCAAAACAAGAAACATCTTCACCAATTCCAACAAATATTTTTGAAACAAACAAAAAAACTCTTGTGGGCCCGATGGTCAAAATACAACAGCATTTCACAAACACAATGGCATTGTCATTGTATCTGTGTTATCTCAAATGTTGCATTTTCTGAAATTTTACATTTGACCCTGAGGGTCATTGTAAATATTTGCTATATAATGAGACAACACGACCAAACAGAAAAAACAAATCAAATAGAGTAAACACAAGCAATTATGGAAGACATGACTAAATACAGACAGCCAGATCTTTAATACAACATTTACCAACATTGGCATTTTTTTCCCTTTAATTGCATTTAAAGGTTTTAAAGAGTTCCCTAAAATACAGGGCTTTTTAAAGTGCTAGATCATGGCCCATTCAAAATGTGCCTCTTGGGAACAGGTCTATTGCTTGGCCTCTGATATAGCTGCTCTCAGCTTTCTCGAGAACTGCTCATCTAAACTTCACTGGCTTCTAAGGTCATGAAAACTTTAAGAAAGTTAAGGAATTCTGATATCCAAGTTTGAAATAATCTCAAATAAGTAGATTGTTTAACAAACACGACCCCATGGCATGTGATTTTTGCAGTGATTATCAAAGTTGTAATTGTAATTGTTTTTACATAATTTACATTTACATAATATCAACTTCAAGTACTTGTATAGTTTGTGCAATATGCACATGCAACAGTTTAATCAAGTTATCAAGAGTCATTTTATGTTGCCATGTAACATATAGTAAGCCACATTTGGACTCCAACTGACATCCATCTCGGGTTAAGCATAGACCAAATCACACTAAATGTAACCATATTGTCTAGCAACATGGACGCTGAATCAAAGTTCAGGTTTAGCAATGGGTACCATTTGATTCTGTAAAAACACCTGCACTGCTTATCAATAAACTGTGATCTCATTTCCACAGCAAGTCCAACCCATGCCCCCATCGTCCCTCTGTACACATTTGTAATCCCGGGAGTGGTGTTTTTGTGTGTAATGATGGCACTTATTATGTGTGTCATCTGCAGGAAGTCAGGTCAGTCACATGTTTTGTGTTCTATCCATAATGAGTTCAGTGGGTTTGAAATTACTTGTACTTTGCTAATGGCAAATTCTATGTGCTTAGGTCAACCTGTTGCTGCAGCACCTGTGGGAGGTGATGAACCATGTCAGCAGCAGCAGCTTAAACAAGCTCCCAAAGTTCTGATCATCTACTCCCAGGACCACCACCTCTACAGGGACATAGTGCTAAAACTTTGTGCCTTCCTTCAGACCAAGTGTGGCACTAAGGTGCTGGTGGACTTGCTAGACTCCACTTCAGTTGGGATGGTGGGTCGCCTTCGATGGCTTGAGTGGCAACGGCAACAGTTAAAAAACCCTTTGGACAAAATCCTGGTGCTGTGCTCACGAGGCGTCCAGGCAAAATGGAGGGCCATGTGCGGTCAAGGTCGTGTGACATTGAGGGAAGACATTCTTTCCCCTACTGACGACATGCTCACTCCCTTTCTCAACCTTTTCCTACCAGATATGCACCAGGCAGGCATGCTGGGCAGGTACATGGTGGCTTACTTTGATGACATCAGCAGTGATCAGGATGTGCCATCAGTTTTTGACATTGGTGTCAAATACAAGTTGATGAAGCATTTTGAAGAGCTCTACTTCCGCATCCTAGACATTGAGAAGTATCAGCCTGGTCAGGTCAACCACATTGAGGGTATTGGTGGAGATGAATATTTCAATTGTCCCTCAGGCAGAGCCCTGAGGAATGCCATCGAAACCTTCCAGGCCTACCAGTTGGAAAATCCTGATTGGTTTGACAGGGAGTGTGTGGACAGTGAGGAGGACATCACAATGGAGGCCAACCTGCTCATTGATCAGCTGCAGATCCCTCCAGTCATGGAGTGTGTACCTCTGATCCAAGATAGGCTTCCTGTCTACATCCATGAGGTAGAAATCAATAAAAACGACAACAGTATTCAAGTCCTTACACCTGAACTGAACCCAGAGTGTGAGCTGTTTTCAGTGGCAGAAGTTTCACCAGTGGTAAACCCTGTGTGGAAACATCAGTACTCGTCCAAGCTGGATGAAGTGTTGACAGATCAGATGTATCCTCACAGACCCAGTCAAGAATCCGTCCATATAGTGGAGCCTGTTTTGAACAGGCTGCCACCAGCAAGACAGAGCTGGCTCTCCCTTAAGGAGGAACCATTGGGTCAAATTCCCTGTGAGGACAATGCGAAGGATTCCCTACAAGCTATGATTCAGCTCTCTGCTAATTCAGACCAGAGAACCTCAGCCCTCCAGAATTCCCTGGAGTCAAACCCTCCAAAATCCTCAAGTGCCAGCAGGCAAAGTGAATATTTCACTCCATCCGGAGTCAGTCAGTCCCAGCCCGTGGAGATGGAGGAGTATGAGGTTCTGGAGCCCAGTGAAAAGGGTCAGAGCAGTGGATCTGATCAAGGCTACATCTCCAAAATGTCCTCACAGCAGGAATCGCCTTTGAAAGAAGATCCACTTGTGGCTCTGAGAAGGCTGCAGGAGCAGCTGCTTCAGCGAAATCTCTGTTATTATGACATAGGTGCTGAAGGAAACTGATGTTCATGTTCTGAAGTCCCAGCAATAAGTACTAAACCTTCACTGACTTCAACAAATGAAGCTCTAGCATGTCTAGCAGACATGAAGACTACTCTTTCACATGCTCAGACCTTAGATTATTTCTCATACCGTTCTCTCATGGACCACTCTCACTCATGCATGTCATTATCTGGGGCCGTCAATTGTTATCATCTTCTCACATCAGCCAGCCACATCTTTCCAAAACACAACACACTTTCACTGTTAGCGCACTATCTTGCTGCTGTGTTTTTAAATATGATTGTCTCCTGCCTTTAGTGCATTCATGTTGCAGTTTGGCGTGTGCCTTCCACCTCCCCATCATGACCCAGTCTTCATGGATTCACAATCTTCACAGTTTGATCAGCCTGAGTCATCAGCCACCACCACCAGTGTCTTGACTCCATGGGCAGACACCCTTTGATTATGAAATCCCCCGTAGAGTCGAAACACCAGACGTTCTGACTCACAGTGGAGTGTGGGGCTTATATGTTACATAGCTGATGTTTGTTGAATATAATAACCTACATATTGTTAATATGTTATTTGATCAAAATTCAACATGATCATACCTTCGAAGAACAAGAAGTAGATGCTGTGACAAAATGTATATTTGGCAGTGCCAGTTTTTTTTAACGAGATGCAAATGTGTTGTATTCACTGTAAATACATACTGTTTGAATGGATGTTGCACCTGGATTAGCTAAGATTGGGCCAAGTTGGAATTCTTGGATGAAAGAAGAAAAAACTGATTAATTGGCACTCTAGAGACTATGTCCAGTAATGAGAACTACAGCTGAACTCAGGCATGAGGTTACAGGGCTGGATTGCCAACCTGACAAAGCAGCAACTGCCAAATGGCCCCAAAAGGTTGCAGACAGGTTGTATCAAACAAGTCTTATTAAATTGTGCCTAGAAAAGTCACCAGCTGTTATCAGTCATAATCACGCAGAAGAATTTAAGAGTCTATGTTATGAAGAACTTGAAGAAGTTAATCATTTAAGTTACTTTATGTATATTTTTGAGCAAACTGATTTGGTCACATTTTCAGAAGATCTATAATAAAATCTTTTTATTTGAAGCACTTAAACTTCATGAATATTTTTGTGACAAAGTAGCCATCAAAGAAAAATGAGAGCTTGAGAAATCACTGGAACCGAGGACTGCCATCACATACTGTACATTTCCTTTACAGTTGTGTGTATTTTGATCACGACTGTTGGCTACGTCGTTTGAAAGAATTAAATAGCTGAAACGTCAATACACAGAATTTATATGAACTAAACCAATCTAGTCATGGGTCACTTTTCACCATCGCCCAGGCACCATCTCACTCTGGCTATAAAATTAAGTTGCACTGTCTCCAAAAAAAAAGTCTAGACTAAATGGTCAAAGTCTGGAGCCCACAGCTGGCTTTAGGTAACTGATGTTTGGTGCGGATAAAAAAAGAAGCTGATCACCCAAATTTTGTTGAAAATCGAATTAAATAAAAGAAGCTATTACTTTTTGGTTCTGGTTTTGGATGACAGAATCTAAAGTTTACTGTTTATGTTTTAAATTGCTGATTTTTTGTGTTGTCTTCAACCTTTAAAGCTTCAACATGTAATACAAGTACTCTGGGAGCAAAGGTATGTTGAAAATAACATTTTTATCATTGTGTTCCTGTAAGGATTATTCTCTTGTGAAGGACTTGGTTAAACAGCCTCTCATCTTTGTTTACGGGTCATTCACTTTCCTCTGAATACAACATAAAAAAATCGCTTCACATAAGGACGTTCTTCAGATTTATTTTGGGTTTCAACCACACAGAATTCTGTCTTACAACTACAGTAGATACACTGGATTATATCAGTACAGATATTCACCACACAATTTAACAGTACAGGTAGAATCCTATCTGTAAACAACAGCAATGTTCTTCTTCTGTAAACAGGTTTTCAGAAAAGGAACACCCATATAAGACAGAACAGAGTTTAAATTGCAGACATTGAGTTTTTCATTGCATGTTAATTTTAGGCTGAAAAAGAAAAAAAATAAATCTGTGTAGCATGATTAGCTCATTTAGAATATCCATGTCCATGAAAGCCTTTGGTAGTTTCAGTGTGGCTAAGCGCTGTGCTTCTTCATGCAGGTTAAAGGCCGACTATACTGCAGTTTAAAGTTGATTCCACTGTGTGATAAGCGTCATGTGCAAATAAAGAATGATAGCGTGCTTTTCCAGCAGCCTGGGACACATATACAGAGGTTTAGTAGATTACTGGCACAAGGAAATACAAAAGAGTATAAAATATGATATCTTCAATACTTTGGCAATATATGATAAGCAATAAACAGACAGAAGCTGTTCTCAGTGCAGAATAAGAAACAAAGTTGAGAGAACCACTTAAGTAGTCAACATGTCAAATTGTGTGATTAGCAGCGGCTCTACGATCTGTAATCCTCCAGAAAGGTAAAACATGAGGGCCAACAGCACAACAGCACCCTGAAGTTTGCAACAAATCAAAAGGTAAGTGAATCATGCCTCCATTCATGGTTCTATTTGATTGTTGAGAGTGAAAGCTCACTGTGGACCCGGTGAAAAGCATTTTGTCAAAAATAATGTCAAGATCCTCATCTCATTGTCTACATCAGCAGATAGAGTATTTGTCATGGAGATACCTCAGTTCTCATTATATTTATTCATGGAAAAACAGACGTGGTATCACATGTGACTACTGTGGGGATCCTGGAGAAGAGACACCAGAAACATAGTATCAGCTGTGTGTGAACAACAAACCAAAACCACAGCATCCAGTGGAGAGAGGTCAAAGGTCATTGATTAGGCATCAGTGGAGACGGGGTTACCATTTCTCCCTTATACAATTACCTGTCATGTGACCATGTTCCACAGTTAGGTCTTGTGAGGACACCTGAGCTAACTATCTGCTGAGGAAGAGAATGAGATCTGAGGTCTTTTCAGACTAATTATCATCAGTTTCCTTGTTTTAAATGAAAACACTCCATCCATCCATCCATCCATCCATCCATCATCTTCCCCTTATCCAGGGTCGGGTCATGGAGGCATCAGGCTTAGAAGGGTATTCCAGACCTCCTTTTCTCCAGCAATGCTTACCAGCCCCTTCTGAGAAGTTCCCAGGCCAGATGAGATATATATAGTCCCTTCAGCAAGTTCTGGGTCTGCCCCGGGATCTCCTCCCAGTTGTTCATGCCTGGTAGACCTCCCAAGGGTGACGCCAAGGAGGGATCCTAACAAGATGCCAAAACAGCTTCAACTGGCTCTTTCAAGCCTGAACGGCTCTACTGAAAGCTCCCCGTGGATTACTTAACTCCCCGCTTATCTCTGAAGCTTAGCCAAGCCACCCTACGATAACAATACGTATTAATATGTCTTATTATTAGGAAAACAATCCCTTGATCTCCTGCAGCGAAAATGACTGAACTTGAGTCCTTTCCTTTCCTCCACACCTTCAATTAAACTGACCCACCAGTCGCAGCCTGCATGATCTCACAGTCTGATCTGACACTTATCTGCAGTATATAGGTGCAGACAGATATGTCAGCAACATGATAAGTAGTTTGAAACTAATTGAAAGATGTCTCAGGTGGACTTAATTAAGAGACAAAAATGCAAAAATAAAAAATGTAGGTTTTGTTAGATGACGTCCAGCTGAGTTCAGCTTTAACTTGGAATGCACAGAATGATCTGCACAAGACTGCAACACTTGGGACTGCTTGTTTGCATTGGTCAAAAGGAAAGCACATCCTGTTATCTGCTTTTCCTCATACAGAAGCAGCCAAAAGCTAAACATCTGATGGTTACCAGAGTCCATTATAAGAAGTTCACTGCATAAAACTACTTTTACAGCTTCCTAACAGCTGTAGGATCTTTCAAGAACATGCAACAAAACCTTGTACATGAAAATATCTTATGTTCAAAAGCTATCTAGAGCCAATTCAAAATGTTGATTAAACCTAGATTTAATCCAGTGCCAAACCTGTTGGGAGGGCCTGTATTAAATTTGGCCAGTCACTGTTGCGTGTTTGACTCTAGCCAGCCCTTATCTGTGGCACAGTCAGAAGGCGCCAATACAGTCACTATTTTTTCAGTTCATCATTTTGGTGTGTTAAAGGTACATGAATAATTTTCTGGACCCAAATCTCCAAATCTATGTATTTTTAATATTTAGAATAGCAAGCACAGGGAGCTATAACATTCTGACAGTGTACCTTTGAATTAGACCGGGAGTCAGTTTCAAATTGATTTAATTTGTGAGTCACACTAGGTTTTTGCATATGTGACTGGTTTTACACACCAATCAATATACTTTGCATCAATGCTGGCCACTTTCTAAGCTCCTCCATTCAGTCACCACTATCAGTTTGTTTCAATACAGCATGGAAGTCACCTGCAGAGACCTGAAACTTGTCTCACATAGGTTGGAGCTACACATACGCAATTAAAGAATGTCATGAGAAGACAGAGGACAACTTTCACCAAGTTGTTGGCAACAGAGATGACACAAGTATACCTAAACTTTGGCAAAAATAAGACTTAGTTTGCAAGTTCGACCTCAGTGCTGTGTTGAAATAATGAAAAACAAATGACTGTGTGGAAAGTAAGCAAAAATGTAAGACACTACAGTACACTTTGAAACAACAGCAACAACAAAAAGTTTGTGTGATTTCTAGAAAGAGGCTGAATCTTGATACAACTCTGATTTGGTCCTTTCTGCTGGGTTTCCTCCTCATCAGTCTCGATCCCTCAGCAATCTTCCTACACTGTTCACAAGACACAACATATGTCCTGCAAACACTGATCGCTGACAGAGAAGCAAACATAACTGGCAAATTGCACAAATACCCTCACTATGATTAAATTCACCTCATGAACTCCGTTCACAGTAAAATAATAGGCACTAAAATACCCCACTGACCATACAGCAAAACACCCTAACATAATCTTCAGTCACATAAACTAATATACTTTGATTAGTCATGTTTGTTAGAGACAACATCACTATAAGTTCATCAAGAAGCTCATCATGGAGGGGAGAGATCATGTCATGACATACCGTACCTACTGTTACTCAGACAACGCTGTAGCGATGGTGCAGTAAATGTCCTGCTGTAAATGATGCTCTGATCCCACTGAGAGGGATTTGGAATCACCTGTGTTGTTCCCAGCAGTGGCTGGATAAAGGTGTTCCATCTGAACTCAGCAGTGTGTATACGTCCACATACACTCTGAAAAAACCTGGATTTGCAACGCAACCTGTCGAACACAATCATGCATGTTACTTTTAATTTGCTAATGGTTCATCTCAGTGGAATAGCCTTATCTGTCTGTCTTTACCAAAAGTCAGATGAAAAGGTCAAATAATGTTGGTGTAACTTCTGTGCATCCAGTACAGATAGCGGTCGTTTAGAAATTGCTATCACAAACTAACAACCAGCTTCCAGAACATCACAAGCCCCTTAAAAAATATCCACCCGGTTTCTCAGTTACAAATATTGAAACAGTCTTGAACTGTGGCGACTGGTTCGACAGCCTTCTTGCCTGAAACATCACCACCATCCCCTCCACCTGCTACAATGACAGTCTGGTCATAAACCTAATGTGAACATGATATGACGAGTTTTGTCGAAAAATATGATAGGTATGAACAAATCAATGGTTTGAGAGGAAAGATCAACTGCCTAAGTGTTGTCCTGGAGACTGGTGAGATCTGTTGAGCCTAACTTAGCATAACAACTGGAGGCAGGGGGAATCTGTTGGTCCAGCCCAGAGTTACAACACAACTCAAACCAAGCTGCTCTTTCATCAACAATGGGTGCAAGTTACTGCAACCACCATTTGTTCTACAGTGACAATGAGCATGTTAGATCTGTGTCACCAGTTACAAAAATCACATGAAAAGCAGAACTGACTTGATGGAGTTGTCATTGTGAATGTGAATACATTCAGCAGACATACATTTGAAGTTATGAGCCAAAAGACACTAGAAATCCAGTTAGAGCTGAGAGGAATAATAAGTCTGTCTGAGTTCCTCACAACATTACATTACACAAAGCCATCTAATCCACAGTTAACATAAAAATAATGATTAGAGCAGCTTTATGTAACCGTTATGACTTAACAGGTCAAGAATATGACTTGGATTTCCTACGTCATAATTGATTTGGCTTCAGTAATTAATGATTACTTACACTGAAATAATGTTATCATCCCTCATTTTTTTCTCCCTTTTAATAGATTTTTGCAGATAAATGTGATTTCATACATTCTAAAGTACTAAAAATCAAATGTAAACCAGTGTTCAAAATGACAGAAACTTTATAAGAGTCTGCTTTGTTTGTATATACTTATCATCACCTTATAGCAAAGAAGAAATACTGAAGGCCTATGAACAAATGATAGTTTTGTGGATAGACTGAGAGCTGGGCCCATAGTTGATCCAGAGAAGTACTGTGCTTAAAAATCACAGATGTCCAAGTTAACAGAGGCCAGTGATCTTTGATCCAGAGGATGACAGAAAAGTCAAAGTAGTAAAACAGTAGCACAGCCAGCGATACCACCATTAGTTCGTGTTGGCCAGAGGTCCGTTTGAAAAGGCTGCAGAAAACCTGTTTGTCATGGCACTGTTGGACCTTTGTTCAGGCATTAACTGACACACACATCTACTCTACTCTCCAGTACCAGACACACAGCACAGACCAGCAGACAACACTGTCATCAATAGAAAACATTAATGTACATGGATGGAGCAGAGCCCTGGTGACTCAAATCAGAGGAATTCTTCAAATTGCACTTTGCGTTTCAACACCACACACAGTCCAGCTGCTGTCTCTCTGTCTTCTATTCAAGTGCCGCGATGAAACTCACAGACTCAACTCATATAAGCCAACAAGGTCCTGCATTACAGTTCCTTCTCCATTTGTTGTAGGCTATTGCAGGTGTTGTGTTTGACTGTAGCACCTGTAGACTGGTCTGGAAAGGGAGCATTGTAAGGCTGGTACAGATGATGCATTCCAGACATGTACAAAAATTGGAAAATCCATTGTCCTTTCATGTAAAATGTTATCAGCCTCAGAAGCGAGAACTCCAAACAGAAAAGCTCAGAGGTTTCAGAGATGCAGTTTTCTGACATCAGGCCTGCATAGAAACATACACTGTAAACTTCAACACAGAATCAAAGTGCTTTGAAAGAGTTTTTAGCCTATCATAATGAATCCCTAGATTATGGGTTTGCGTCATGATTTATATTCTTCCTAAGCCCAATGTGGTTATGTGCTTAACACAGCTGATCATGACTAAATTACAGCATGCATCTGTCTCAGGGGCCCAGACCCTCAGGGGCCCGAAGTTCTCAGGTTGTACATATTATGATTATTTAGTGATTAATTGAATCATTATGAAGCTGTTTGGTATGATGTGCCACTCAATGGTAAGGGACCTGCATTTGTATCCAGTCTGGGGGCCTTTTCTTATAGATGTGACATACGTCTAAATGTAATAAATCCTCAACAGGGGCTCAAAGCAAACTTTTACATCATGGTTCCAGACCAGGTTAATTGGTCCCTGTAGATGGTATGTGGTGGCATTTAAAATAGCTGATTATATGTGTGTAGGATAACATTGCATATTACATATTTGAAAATCTGCACATAACAATTAAAATGGAGCTGACAGGCTGTTTAGATAATAGTGTTATTTTAAGCCTGTTAGTAAACTTCATGTAAAGCTGTGTGAGCAACATTTCTGCAAGTTTTAACAAGAAATATGAAATTCTAAGGTACAGTTGCACTAATGGTTGGTAATCAGTGAAGGAGTTTGCACTGACAATGAATCACAGTCATCCCTTGATATAAGCAAACTACTACACAGCTGCCCAGGGGGCCCACAGACAGCAAGGGGCCCTTAGTCCTGATTAGCAAATTAGAAGTGTGAAGCCTCTTAGTGACTCTGTTCATGCCGTCATTATATTAGTGTGTTTAATGATGAAGTCTGAGTGCACTGTTTTGTCTTTGCCCGCGACATAAAAGAACACATTGTTTCAAATTGAAATCACTTACTTCTGATGGAATCTATCTATCTGTCTATCTATCTATCTATCTATCTATCTATCTATCTGTCTATCTATCTATCTATCTATCTATCTATCTATCTATCTATCTATCTATCTATCTATCTATCTAACTATCTAAACATATATTAGATATTTCTGCCTTCATGGATGTAATTCATTCTTTTCAGACAATCCACTTTTTTTCCTTAAGTGTTTGTCACAGGCAGTTACAAGAAAAACTTCCATCAGTGTGATCTGAGGGTTGTCCACAGTAAAATAAATAAAAAAAAACTAACAAAAAAAAACAAAAACGTTACCATTGAATTTTTTGATGCCCCAGGGCCCCTAAACAACACCCCAATCTTAAACAGGTCCCGTTTTATGATCTTGCTGAATACTGTATTATTACTGTAATATTTGAGCTGACATGCATATCCTCAAATAAATTAGGGTTTAATCAATTTATAACCAAACTAAAATGCAAAAGGGACCTGGACCCACCGTTCACCCAGGGAGCACTGCCACCACAGAATACAGTGGAGGAAGTCATCTTAAATCACCACAGAGGTACCTGAGAAAATGCGTCGCCTATTTTTGCAATTTGGGTGACTTGACTCTTTGAGTTTAGCCAGCTTGGATTCATTCAGTGTTTGGCTCAAATGTAAATTGACCTGTTGACCTAACTATGCAAAGTGTATTACTCTAACCTGCACCGTTTTGTGGAACCAGTAGTCTATAAGCTGATGCATTGCTGCCTCAGTATCTAGGTTTTATTTCGGTTCAAATTGGGATTTTCCAATTTCCAGGTGTGTCTGGAACGCAGCACATATTCTCTACTTTCCTGCCATCAGCACAGGCGGGCCGGCCCGGGCTCTACGACTGGGTGACTGCCAAGGTGTTGACGTATCCGTGTGGACACATGTCGTTCTCGGACACGCAGTGGGAGAACTGGGCCGGGTTGCTGCCGCTGGTCAGCCTCCGGACGCCCTGCACCGCCACGCACTGCTCCACCAGCTCAAGGAACTTACACGCCAAGAAGAAGATGTTTTTGAACATGAACACCGACACCGGCATTTTGTAGACGTAAACCTGGAAACACCTGACCACCAGCAGGGGTCCGTTGACCACCAGGCCCGTGGAGAAGCGGGCCCACAGCCACCGGCAGCGCAGCTCCGACGCCGTCAGCTCGTAAAGCCAGATCACCGGCACCGCGAGGGCCACGAAATACACCGAGATGACGGTGTATTTCAGGTAGAGGTTGGGGATCTCGCTCCTCAGCAGCATTTCCACCAGCGTGAAGCTGTCCAGCAGGTCCAGGCAGGTGCTCATGAAGCAGCTCTGGGAGTGGTGCCGCGTCGCCCCGTTTAAATCCTCGATGATGGAGTTGATGAGACAGAAGAGCAGCGGCGCTGACAGCAGCATGATGATCTTGAAGCCGGTCACTCCGCACGGGACCTTGAGCGCGATCAGGTCGAGGATGGAAGTCTCCAGGATGAGCACCACCTTCGGGGTGCAGGCGATCACATAGATGAGCCAAGCCAGGTAGGCGTAGGTGAACTCCCCGAGGTTGCACCCGAAGATGGAGCTCTTCTGGTGGAAGCCGCAGGCCCGCTCTCTCTTGCTCCGCGCGTTCTTCATGAAGAAAATCCCCCAGCCCGAGATGACCACCAGGTCCGTGGCTATCCATGAGCACCAGTACAGGTCGGTGAAGATGATGAGGTAGAAGTCCAGAATGCCTCCTTGGAAGATAAGGAGGAGGAAGCAGAGCGCCTTGTACAGCAGGCTCCTTTTGGACTTGTGCGCCAGCAGGGGAGCGGTCTGGATGAACTCCCCCGATGTCATGATGCAGGCGGCGGCCGCGGCTGAGGAGACCAGGGGCTGGATGCTGCCGCTCTCCTCCGGAAGGATGCTGCCGCTGGTGGTCTGCGTGTCCCGCCTCCTGCTCAGCTGCCCAGATTCCGGTGAAGAGGAGACAGGGGAGTCTGGGCAATAGTTCGCTTCGGATCGGAGGTACTCGGCCTTCGGATTGTCGTTGTCAGTTTCTGAGATCATTGTATTTGTGCGGTCACCTCCCTTTCTTCCTTTTTCTTCCTTCCTGATGCTTTTAAAGGTGTAGAGAAAGAGACATGCGCAAAGACAGCCGTGGACTGACGGCTGCTTCAGCCGCTCTGCTTCTGTGTGTAGGCGAACGTTATCTTCATTTATTCATACGGTAATTCGTTTTTCTAGACATGATTTCTTTTAATAAACACACACACACACACACACACACACACACACACACACCTTCATTCAGAACATCAGATTACTGACAAAAGAGAAAAAATGACAATAAAGAAGTAAAAAAATAGGACAAAGAAATTGTGCGAAAAATATTCACTCCACCCACAGTCACAATGAACTCATTCACTTTTTTTAAACAATTGTGTTTTTCTGGTCTCATACAGAAACACAGGCTGCCCTGATATTCTTCATCAGTGTTGCGTCTGAGTGGCGATCCGGGCCACACTGACCTGGGGGGAAATTATTAACTTAAAGGGGCACTATGTAGTTTTGGAGAACAACTTCAAACTGTTTGACTGTTCCACTGGTTTTACCCACACAATCATGAGATCCACATTACTGATGATTTTTTATCAAAAATGTAGTTGTGTTGATTTTTCAACTCAAAACTTTCTTTTTTTTAAATTTAACTTTGAATTAGTCATTTACTGTCACAGCCTGGGCTCCACTAGATGATTGCTAACCTCTGTCTGTCACTATCTCCTTACATCTATATTTCTGTCAAATGTGATGCCTCTTCACTCTAATGTTTTCTCTTTCACTACTAATTATCTTGCCTGGCCTGCCCTCTTCCAGGTCAGCAGGGTGGACAGGAAGTTGTGTGGCTGAGTCACTCAGTTGTAGAAAATGTTTTGTGATGTTGGAGGACATGGCCAAACGGGAGTACACGGATCAAAATAAAATTGATCCTAAAAATCTAACCTTGTGGTACACCACAGGTAAGATGTAATATGTAAAAGTAGAGAACAAACTTTAAACGGAGTATACTGTACTCGTATTTCAAACAGACAAGACACGCAAAAATAATTCACACAGTAAAGAGATTGATAATAAACTTTAATTTCAAGTTAAGATGGATGTTGTGGAACATAGAAAACACACATTTCAGTATAAACATATGCATTCCAATGGATTTCAACATGTTAAGACCAGCTAGGGGGAGCCTGTGGATGAGTATCTTGGCAGCAAAGCTTAATATGCATTACTCAGTGAATCCAATGGGGAACAGTGAATCTACACTTCACACAGGTGCTGTGGAAAATGAAAAGTCTCTCAGCTCCTTGATTCTCTCCACACCAAGTCTGCTGAGCTTTGATCACAAGTGTTGACTCTTAACCTGGCTTTTGAGGAAGGACTTGCCTTCAGTACCACAGGTGTTGGGATGATGATGGGATTCAGGATGGTGGAGAGGAAAAGCAGTTCATTAATAGATGGAGCCAACTGGACCTATATGCAAAACTACAAAACATTAGTGAGAGAGGGGGTGGGTCACTTAGCCTGTAGCCACTTAGCAAGTTTATCCTTTGCCCTGAAACAATCCATCAGGGCTGCCGATCACCCTCTCCATAACCCAGAGACTTTAGTTCACCAAGCAGCTCATAACATGTCTGACTGAAAAAAGGGACATGTTTCCTCACTCACTGACTGCAGTGCGCTGGTGGCTGGAAGATAGAGAAAGGTGACAACCATTTTGTTAGTATTGCTGTAATATTAAGTCCAGCCACCATCGGCAGCACTAGCTGGGCTCAATTAACTATGCTTGAGAAATTTCATGTCAAAGCCTATGGTTGCAGATCATACACCTCAGCTGGTGAGTGTAAAAGACACTGCATTGTTACCCATCACTCTATGCATTTCCCACTTTACAAGTCTCCAAGAAGTTTGCGTATCACTTAGTGCATTCATATTTTAAACTATTTCAGCAACAGATTTAATGAGCTGCTCAGTGACTAAAATGGTTACAAAGCATTTCTAAGATAGTCATCCAGGATCAGGACTAGTGGCTACTGTGTTTTGATTAGCCACAACCCCTGCAAGAGTTGTATTGGTTGGGTTTTGATGGACAGTTCCATGTGTTCCATGATACTCTAAATGCTTCATGAAAGGGGTTTCAACCCTGAAAAAAGCAAGTACAGATTTGTAAGGGACACATTAAATATTTTTAAGTACAACATGAAATGACTGTGGTCAGTGTATTAAACATCAGCGCAATATATTGTGCCGATAACTATCAGCAGCTTTAATAAAGAAAAACAGAGTCCCGGCCTTCAAAAGTCAAATTTTACAACATACCCATCTTGATTAGTAAATGGTGCTGAGTAAGTTGGAGTGCATCCTCAGTCTCAGAAGTATGTATTAACACCTGGGTAAATGATGAACAAGTCAAACCCACATCCACAAATAAACTTGACAATGTTTATTAACAATATTTGAAGAAATTTATAATTTTTGTTAAATCTTATATTGAGTTCTTTTTGTCATTTTATTATTTTATTTCTTAACATGAACCGCACAAGATAAATTCACGAGGATAGATGTCTAGAAAATGTTTAGCACGAGCGCACGGACTTGTGGGATTTTTTTTTTCTTTTTTAGAATCTTTTTAAATTTATTTATTAATGGCCTGCTTAAAGGCACTGCCACAATACAGGGGTGGGGGGAAAGCTACTGTCCATCACTCGCACAAGACAGTCCATTCTAGTGTCTAGTATACAGGTGTGTGTGTGTCGGGGGGGAGTGTTAGTTGGTGGGGCTGCTATAGGTAAATCTCATAGAAATCGTCCAGTTCCTCGTGAAACAAGTCCCATTCATCCTCTGAATCTGTCACCTCGTCGTCGGTTCCTGCAGCAAGAAGCATGAGGAGCATCTCGCTCAGCTCAAACGTCACCATCTCCTCGTCCTCGTTGTCAAAGGAGTCGGTGCTTTCTCGTTCATCAAAGATGTCCCACAGCGGTGTTCGCCTGGAGTTCTGGTAAAGGGAAAGGCAAAGGGAAAATGTTTTATTTTCAAACAATAATGTATTTTGGAGACAATAAGTTTATCAGGCGCAGCAGTCAGGCTAATGGCACCTTAAAGCCTCGTCAAAATATTGAAGCCCATTTCTGAAAGCAAAAGAATGAAATTGACTTGACTATGTCTCAAAACGATGCCCCAGTATCCCAGAATTGTGACAGAAAGGTCCCATACTATGCTCATTTTCAGGTTCATAGGTGTATTTTGGATTCTACCAGTGTACCTGTGCTGACTGGTCAGGCTGATGGCAGTGACTGTAGTTTTGACATCACAATCTTGTCCTGACGGCTCCATTAAAAAAGCACATTCTCTGAGTATAGGCTGTGTACATTCGTCTGCTGTGATATTTGATGTGCAGTTCTGCTCAACAGAAGATGACAGCTTAACTTCAGAGGTCCCAAACGGTTTTATGAAAGCAACCCTGAAAAGTTTCTGTAAAACTTGTGAATACTGTTTAAATATGGAGAGAGGGGTTGCCATCACAAGTAGGACAACAATAAACATCGAAACGAGCCAAGACAGCCAAAGCAGCTCTCCGGATCCGTACGCACATGGCGTCAACGGACCTGCAGCCTGCTTGCAAAGTATCTTAAATGAACTTCCAGGGTTCAGAAGACATGAAACGCAAACTGAAGAGAGAAAATGACAGATTGGAAGAAGCAGAGGGCAGAATTGATGAAACAGATAACGTACTTATCAAGCAGCATCAACGCTAACTGATCAGCTAACACAGTGCCAAGCTAAAACTGAATGGTGTTGTATATGTGCCTCTCACAGAGGGGCGAGAGAGAGAGAACCCCACCATGCACACAGATTAGACATGACAGTGGAGCGACTTGAACCTTTCTGAGTTATAAATCCATTAACATAACTTCCTTGTAGGGGCTAACAAGTCACCTTCCACTTATTCAACGTGCTTAAATGAGTCATATTTCAGAAAAGCACCCATTTGTCCTTGTTAAGCTAACTGCTTGTTAATGAGCGTTAAGAATAATCTGACAGCTGTCTGTGTCGGCTGTTTATCTTGCTACAAATCTTAAACTTCTTCCAGATATTGAGTTTACTGTAACTTTGCTGTTGTAAACATTGCTGTTCCTAATAACATTCACAGTTGCAATCACAGTAGTCATTTCTTGGTTTTGTCACATTTTTAGAAGTGTAGCATGTATTTCTAGTTTGCACTTGCCCTCCAATAAATAGCCTAATAATAAACCAGTGTTTCATTGCTTTTTAAGAATTGCATGTCTAATACAACCAATCAGATCCAGGGAGAGTGTCTGAGAAGTGTCTATCACTATCATGCATACACTGCTGGACAGTTCCCCTCCCCTGCACAGGAGCAGTGCCTGCTCTTACCTGATCCTGATCTGATATGTTCAAGCTTAAACTGCAAACAATGGCACAAAACAGACAACAACAACAGAGCCGAAGAATGCCCCACCACTGTCCACATCAAAGAGAAGAAATAAGAAGACTGATGAAGAAAAGCAGTGTAAAAAGAAAGAAAACAAGGATAAATACTGAAGCATCATTTCGGAGGTGGAGGGAGCTGCAGAATATGTAAGGACTTTTCTGCTGGACAAGCAAGGACGCCTGCTTCATATATGTTTCATTCTATGTTTTAACAACAAGTCTATGGTAGCAGTGGTTACAGTAATACTCACAATAACGCATATCACTGTACAATGTTGCAGTCGAGCTACATAGTTTGTTGGTAAATCTAGCTTGTTAACTTGTATGCTAACTCCGGTGTTTAGCTTTGTCTTTCTGGCTACTGGTTTGCAAAAGTGACTTTCAAGTGAGCGGGAAGTTATAACGTTAGTTTGTGTTCAGTACACTCCGAAGTGGTTGAACTGGTTTAAAGAAATAACCCTGCTCATGCTTCAGAAAGGCAGCATGGCGTTGCACCAGATAATGATTACCAGTAACTCCATCTACCAAGATGTGAGGAATATTGTTTGTTATTTGGAATATCTACAGTGATCAGCATAACGATCAGACATCAGCCCCAAAAGTCCTGATCAAAGTTCCCTTTACTTTTTTACTACTACCTCTGTATAATGCAACAGTTGGAGGCACTATATCAGAGAGAGCATTTCTGAGGCTGCAGATGATGTTGAACTGCTGCATTATATTCTAAGGTGTTCATTATACTGAATACAAAGACAACATAATACAAGCACATTCTACAAATGCATAACCTTTTAAGGAAGGTGGTGCAGGATTAACATTTTGTCAGCTAAGAGGTGTTTCTATTTTACTGGTCACCCTGCCTAGCACTTTCCACATCCAGCAGAGGGTGCTACAGTTGAGAAGATGTAGGTACTGTTGTTACAGAGAAAGAGCATAGAAGAGGCTTTTGACAGAGAAGTATTAAGACTTGTGACGTGTACTGGCACTAATAACTTTGGCTATCATACCATTATTTACGGTGACATTCTTGTCAGCACTAATGTATTTTTAGGAGTACTTGCTGATGAAATCACAGTGATGCATTAGAGATTGTGAACTGTTACCCGGTTCCTGCTGTTGGATCCAGCCTGTCTTCGCTGCGGTTGAGCCTCCTCCAGTCTTCCATCAGGAAAAGCGTGCTTGTAGAAGCAATTTGAGCCAAAAGGGCATGTTCCACGACCCTCATCAAAGTATCGACATGGTTTACTCCTGAAGACAACAACAAAAAAACAATACACCAGTTAGAATGTCTTAGTAATCCAGGACACAAATCACATCATAGGCAAACAGTAACACTAATGCATCTTTGGGTGTCTGCACTGGACAGATTTTTTCAGCTTTACATCCACCTGCTCCCCACTATTTTGACGGACTTGTGCAGATTCAGAAACCAACTCCTGTGATAATTCTAATCGCAACCTGTCTAAGCTAATTCAGTTCTGAGCAGGCTTCCTCTGAACTAAAGAAGCCTGTGAGAGGTGAAATGTCTGAAATAAGTCCAGTTGCCTATGATATATAGGACTTATAGAATTACCCTCAACAGCTTTCTATTCAAAAATCTGCTACACTTCAGTGGCAAAATAAAGGATTTTTAATTGCCAATACTCACCTGTTTAATACACCAGATTTAGCAGAGCATATTTAAAATAGGCCAGACTGAAAAGAAGCCTCATTAAAAGGAAAGGTAATTTGTAGAATGTCCAAAATTTGATGGTAGCTCCAAAATCCAAGAGTCGTATATAACCATAGTAACTGTTGCTCTTAACTAGCTACCATTAGCTAATCAGTTCATTGCTCAGATAGCCTTAGCCCTAGAGATGGTCTGGAGCAGGCCCTCAGATCACCATGGGTGATTGGGGCCCAGCTAAACTAAATTTGACAGCCTGGGTGAAGCTGAAGAGGCCTCAGCATGTTTAGCTGTCAGCATGCTAAATTCAGGAGACATCAACACAGTACACTGAGATCTTTACCATAATGTCAACTCTGTCGTTCATTCGCACTCCATTGATTTTTTTAGGTAGCATTTCTCTTAATCTGTGAAAATAAAATTCTAGCCATATCCTAAAATATTCTCATTAAAATGCCATAAATTGATAAGGAGAATCAGTTATAGCTTAAACTAAAAAAGGTGCAGTTTGTTGTTTCCCACAGTAGATATAAACCAATTGGTAGAAACCGGGCTTTATTGCAAAAGTTATACATTCAGTCTTTTATGTTAGTGTAGTTTGTGTATAGTTTGTTAGCCTCTATAGCTCCTCAGTATGAGAGATGGTCTGTGTACCCCATGCCGTCCTTGTATTTCTGGATGAGTTTCTGCTTGTCGTCCTTATCTTCCACCCAGTACTCGCTTGGGATGACAAAGTTGGATGTAATTCGACACTCTGGGCAAGACCTACAAAGAAAAATAGAGGTGGTGCAATGAGTCCAACACTGCAGTCAGTAGCCCCATTCACACTGCCATTTGGATGCAGGGATCCCGCACCAATTCTCTGCCTCCGCCTCTGTGTGAATGTCTCGGAGGTGGCGAGGGGTGAAATTTTGCGGATCCGCCTCTGGAGGGGCAGTATTAGTGAACTGAACCAGTGTGAATGGATAGGCTGGCTGTGTGTATCGAGGGCGTGTCGGTCCGACAGTCTGACAACTACACAGGTTCTTCACTCAACTACATAAGGAGAAATATCCAGTTCACTGACGGCAATTATGTAATTATGTAATTTAGAGCGAAAAACGTAACTGCCAGGACGTTTGGTGGGTCAGGATCTCAATCACAACACATTATAACAGCATCCATAGGATTATAAACCGTCAGCAGGTTTAGACTGACGGGGGGACACCAGGTAAACACCTTGAAAACACACTGATGTCATCATTATGACGTGTGCTGTCACATCTACTTAAGGAGCAGCAGTGCTGGATTTCCGTGTGGATTACAGTGGTTTGTCTTTAGATTTTAGATTTAAGATAGATTCAACTGAAATATCATCAGTTCATTTCAGCTGATGTAACAAGGTTTACATTTGGAACCAACACAGATAACAGTGCACTATTATTTAATCTCACTGAGAAGACCTTCTTTTCTCAGACATTTGCTGGGTAAAGCTTCTTAGTTCAGTTTTGTACATGTAAATTCAATACCTTTTGGTTTTTATGCTGTTTGTCATATAGACTGCACTACCCTTTGGTCACTTTTGATTATCTTTAGGCTAAAATGCAAGCAAAACGTCTTCGTTGATTATTAAACATTTGGCAAGAGGAACTGTATACAGATTTAACAATCATTTCTAATGTAACCATGGAACAATAGAGTTTCCAATCTTCTGGGACACAAGAACCTCATCACAATAAAATAAAATGGAAATTAGAGACTCACTTGATAATTTTGCTCTCAAACTGTTTGGCACTCCTCCACTTGCGGATGCACTTTAGACAGTAGCAGTGGCTGCAGTTGGAAAGGATGCCAAAGCGGCGCTCGCTTGGGTTGGCCTTCTCAAACACCACTTCCATACACACACCACACATCATGTCCTTACTGCGTTGGATGGCAAATGAGATTTCCATGTCTTTCTCATGGGCCTCGATGCATGCCTACGAGAGGAGACAGTTAAATCAATACAACCATAACCTTTTCATCATTTAACCAGGGTTCCATTCTGCCACGATAACGTGAGAATAACGCTCTCACAGATGAGCTGGTATTGTTTCCCTTTGCTGTATTCGGACAACAGGCTGTGTCCAAAATGGCAGCTTCCTCATTTATTTCAAATAACACCACTGCAACGAAACAGCTGTGGGTCCTTGTTGCAACTTGTCATACAAAATCCACGATGATACAGAAAAACTATTAGTACCAATATAGGTCACCGTGGGCTGAAATGCTAACAAAATGCCTGTAGCTAGCTCATTGTTTCCCATTCTTCCTGATTATGCTTCACATCTCACTGTCTGTAACCACGTTTGTCTCTTAAAGCATTCTAAAAGGTTTTGGTTCAGCAGCTTATAAAATTTATTCTAGGGCTCTATTTTTAATGCATCCTACCACACAGCTTTTGGGCATTTCACTATTGTTTGCTCACAGACGGAAGTAGAAAGATGTCAACTTCACGCTATACAAAGACAATTGAGAGAGTAGGGTTATCACAGCGTCAACATTTTCTCACCA
The DNA here is from genome assembly GCF_904848185.1 of Acanthopagrus latus. Taxonomy (NCBI): domain Eukaryota; kingdom Metazoa; phylum Chordata; class Actinopteri; order Spariformes; family Sparidae; genus Acanthopagrus; species Acanthopagrus latus. Next base: position 1,812,401 of record NC_051052.1, on the reverse strand, counting down.
ACTAATACGCTTGTGACACCATTGGCACTGGCACCGGCACATCAGGCTTCTGTAAGAATAGAGACTCAAAATCTGTAGAGCACTGTGCTAATTTAAGGCTAATACAAACAGGACATTTGTTACTGCTGCAGCTTCACATTAAAAACATTTAACAGGCAACATGAGTTTCCTTTTTTTTATGAGCTAGGCTAGACACAGTAAACGTGATGTGTTCAGTGAATTTAGCAATTATCACAGTAAATGCAAGTACCAGTTTGCTAACAAGTAACATGATAACGTTGGTGAGGGAAAGGGAGTTTGCCTGCAGTTCTTCATCTTACAGCTCCAACAGACTGTATAAAGCTATTCTCAGACACAATTCAAACAGATCAGCTGTCAAATTAATGAACAACAGCAGTAAGTGCCAAACTCACCCAAAACATTGCATTCACTGAGAAACCTATTTCAAAATAAAAGTCAACTCGCATTTTGCCAGTTAAATGCTTTTATGTGTTCAGTTTGCATTAGCATTTGGTTAACACAGTGCTCACAGGTAGTGAGCGTCTTTTCTTGTGAAAAGCTGGAGTACCGGGTATTACCTGTGTTGACTGGCACAATAAGTTAAACATACATGTATTGAGGGTGATGTTTATGAAAACACAGGGGATTATGGAGGAAGTTTAGTTGGAAAGAGCTATGTATTCTTGACATTGTACAGGTGAACAACACCAGAGGGCTGATTACATTACAAGTAACATAGCTCATGTAAATATGAAGGCATGCCGTGAAAATTTAGCAATTTCTTGATATTTGCTTTACAATCTACCTAACTTCAGAGTATTCCAGGTAATGTATGTCTGTCGGGAAGCAAATGCAAACCCCAGCATGGTAAATGTGGATCCACCAGCAGGTGTTTCTGTAACTGTTACCTTTGTGTGTTCAGAACGCTGGGTATTGTCACTGGGGTGGAGCACCTGGAGGCCGCACATGTCACACACATCGCCGTGGAGATAGGCACAGTTGATTCCATAGCGGCACTCGCCAACAGCAGCGTACGGACAGAGTTGCTTCCTCAACACTTGTTTATCCAGTGTTGCGTCGCTGTCAAACTCCTCAATGAGAGGGACAGAGCTCTCCACTTTCACTGGCTCAGCTGTGACAGACAGTCCACCGAGAGAGATTTTTCAATCACATACATTTATTTGGAGCCATGTTAATCAGAAAATAAGAACTCTTTGTGCTCATGTCTACTCTTGTAAGTGAGTAGAATCTATACAAAGACAATTCCCTGATGGACCATCTCCGGAGTGGGAGTCAAGCCTTCTCTCTTCTGTACAACAGGCCCTCCTCATGTTAGAAAAACCTATGGCTTCATGTGTTCACATGTTGAAACACCATGGTCCCTTGTTAAATCTGTGCCAAGCTGTGTGGCCAACAAAAGAACAGCTGACATAATGATAGCGTTAGCGGCCTATCCTACAAGTAGCACTCAAGATGGTGCATTTCTTATTCAGGTGAGCCTCAAACTTACATAAGAAAGGGGCCAAAATGTGAATGGCAGTTCTGTCAGGAGGAGCGAGCCAAACTTAGTGCGAGAAGCTTGTGAAAGGCTACGTGAACATAACTTTGATGCAAAAAAATTTCAAGGCGATGTTATGGAGTACAAACGAAGCAAAACTTTTGAACTTCCTTATTGGCCTACAACATGAAGCTTGGATTAAATGTCATGAATAGCGAGAAAAAAATCAGGTTTAAATGTAATTTACAGGGGTGTATGTAAATGTACAACTTCATGAACTGCAACATTATCAAATTTGATGTTATCACTGCTGGTCATTGTATGTGCTGCAATATATCACAGGCAACTGGATGTTTCAGTTTCTTGAAGACATTCAAACTAACTTCTAACTATCTGCCTGTCACTCACCTCGTCCACAGTATGGCTGTCCTGGGACAAACTCAGCAGCATTGACCCAGTCTTGTGCTGCTGAGCCAGGTGTTGACACACTGGGTTCCGGATCTGATGGGCCCTCCAGCGAGACGGAGGGCAGCGGCAGCGTCTGGGGGGTTTGTGGCTCATCGTTCTTTGCCGGTTTACAGTGTTCAAACCTGAGCAAGCACACGGGATGATTTACATCACAAAGAATCTACTATCCTATAGCACTAATGCAGGCAAGTTACAAACAAAGGAAAGGGGGATCTGGATTACAAACCAAAGTTGATAAAAATGTTAAATATGTGTATGCAACCCAGAGCTGTACCATTCCAGCAGTACATCAATAAAAGTTTTGTAGGAGAGAAAATGGTTTATGCACTGACTGATTCACTTAAGTCCAAAGTTCACCACACCAGTTTCTTGTCAGTGGACATCCTCTTTGTTCAAGGACTGTGCCATTATTTAGTGCACTGCCCAGACCATCTCCTTCTGTACAGCATGAGTGCTATTGTAAAAACTAATTTACCATGGCACTATAATGATCAGTTTGACAGAGGGATATTTCCTACCCATTATGATAATCGATTGATAAATTAACTTATTGATTTATTAAAAGTTACATCAAAAGTATGTTAAACGTGACTATGTAACTTTAAAGTAACTACATAGGACTTAGGGGTGGTGGAAAAAATTGATTATTGATTAATCGATTATTGATTAATCACAATTATAATACTGACGATGATGATTATGAAATTTCGAAAGATCTATTTTAATTTTTTTAATTTATTTATTTACTTTTTTAAAATGTAATACAAACCAGAGTCCTCCTCTTACTGGCTTCCGCTATATGGTCCACAGTCTGGAGCCAAGATATGTTATTCCATCCCGGAGCTTTTTCATGCTTAAATCGATTCCAAATCTTCACAAGGAGACAAAGCTTTCTGTGCAAGAGTCCCTCAACTCTGCTCACAGGGTAGCAATAACATGCGATGCCAGGACATCCAGAGTTACAGTCTCATATGTGACCATTACAGCTCATCATGTCAGCAGTTAATGGAAGCTAATGTCCGATGTACTTCAGACGAGAGCTATGGATGATAGCTACACAGGTGTGCGTTTCTCAAAGCAATGGCAGACGAGTGGGGAACAGAGAAACAAGACCTGGTTCTCGTCACCGACATTGCTTCTAACATGAATCTGACTGCTGAGCTTGGCAACTTTCTTTTAACAGTGAAAGACTACATTTAAAACAAAGTAAAAAAAATAATTTTGATATTACAGTTACACTATACAATATTGAAGGCGCTGTGAGGTGTTACTCAAAAGAGAAGTAAAATAATTCAGCAGCTGACTGATGTTGAATAGAAGATCAATAATCGTTAATAATCGAAAATCGAATCAATAATCGTTAATAATCGAACATCGAATCGATAATCATTGATAACCAAAAAACGATTTGTAATCGAATCGAGACTTCAATAATCGGAATGGAATCAGGAAATTTGGCTGATTAACCACTAATAGGACTCATAAAGTCTATGTAGCAGAGGGTGCTGGTTTTTGATGTGGAGACTTCCTGTTATTCTCTACTTTATATTGGACTGAATCATTTTGAGTTTTGGACTAACAAAATGATATCTGAGGACCTCATCTTGGAATTTTGTTGTTACTTTTATGGACCGAATGACTGAACAATGAAGTCTGCATATAATTTGGGGTTTAGAGTGTTTGTTTTTATCAACCAAAGGACTGCACCTAATTCTTTGGGAAAAAGTGGCATCGCGCTGCACTGGTTGTTTGAGCACATGCAATTCATTTTTGAGGATGTTTCTGTAAAAAAGTTTTAACAAAAAGAACTGCTACACCTATGTCATTACTACTGACTGACCTCAGTCTGAAATGCAAAAAATGGAAAATCAAAAAGGCCAAGTTTTCAACATGACTATTAAAAACACCAAGATGAACACCAGGGATCAGCCACTGCACCTGCATAATGTGAAGGAGTGTCACGATTCTTCAAATCTACGATTCGATTTGACTTTTGATTTTAAAGCCACGATTGTATTAAATGTCGATGTAAATGTATTTTCAGATTTTTTCAATTTCAAATCAAAATCATGACACCCTCAATAATATTTGTGTTAATGGCCATGCTCTTGCCCCCAAGTCTAAACAAACAGAGGACAAAGACAACTCCAAGATATTGGGCTTGACCTTCAGTATGTTTACTTTGTGCAACCCAGTATACTGTTTTTAGTTTGACAAAGCTTTAACTTGAGAGTCCAGTGTCCTTAAAATGCTAGGTCAAAACATTACACAAAGTGATGTTTCAACAACAACAACAAAAACGTCTGCTGCATTTTGCTGTGAATACGTGTTTATTTTGAATGGCCTTGGCATAAAGGATAATGGCTCATGGGGGAAAAATCCTAATGTTTCAGTAAGTGAATCAAAATGCAGAGCTAATCTAGTCTATATTTAGGATTGTGTATTTTCCACTGCCGACATGATGTTTTCTGGGACCTCAAACACCTATGGGATGAAATCACCTATGGGCTACAGTTTCCAATTTTGAGGGTGAGACACTATCAAAATCAAATGTTAAACACATGAATTCCACTGGATGCATGTCCATTGCGGAACAGCTCCAGTACAGCTTGCTCTGTATTTTTGCCAGATGCCGGAGGAGGCTGCATCAATTTAGCTGAATACAGCCCAGAGCACAGAGGAAGTCAGATACGGAAATAACAACCTAATATCCGGTTAATTTTCATGATAAAACACACTGTTCACGCCAGCACAAAAATCTCATAAAAATAGACAAATCCAAGCAAAGTAACTCCACTGATAATAACAAGACTAATTAAGAATATTCCAGTAAAGCACATCAGGCTACCAATACAAATTGACTCAAATACTGGATAAAAATCAAATATTGGCAAAGCTGCATGCAATGGTGATGTTACCCAGTGCGTAAGTTGCACTATGGGTAATGTTTCTGAAAAACAAGAATACATGGACTAAAACAGGCCCCCATATTTGATTTGTCTAATAGTAGTTCGATTCACACTGCCTTTTCATGGCAGGAATCTTGTGTTGATATTCTGCCTCACCATCTGTGTGAAAGTTAAAAAGGCAAAATGGGGGAAAGCAGTTTAATTCTGCCTCTGAGGTCTCATTTATAAACATTGTGTAGCGACAAAATGGGGCCTGAAAGAGGGGTGCACGCCACTTCCCCTGCAAAAGTAGTGATCTAAGTATAAATGTGATGGGAGAATACGCACCTGTAAGCAAACTGACCCATGCACACGAACAATTTGGAGGCAAGGGCAAGTGGCAACGGTGAGGTGGTGTGTTGAAGCAGATTTTAGAAATGAAATGTGAGAAGTATTACTCATACATCTAACAAGTGATTTCACTCCATATCAAACATTATTGACTGACTTGAAGCACGAAGTTGGGCGTGAACAGTGATGTACAACATATGCATCAGAACAAATGTGCCAACACTTGATAGATTTACTTAATTATAGACCCGTGGCCCATACGGTTGTCTCCTCAGTCAAACACAAGGCGATTTAAAAGAAGCCTGCAGCAGAGCGCCTCGCGTTAGCTGCCTCAAGCAACAGACAGCTAACAGGAAGCAGGTCGCATTTGTCTCAAAATCAGAGCTTTACATTGCACCCCATTGGAGTTTAGAGCTGGATTCCTGTGTGCTCTTTCAGATCAATGCTGATCACCTTAGACTTTCCCATTGTAGTGTTTGTGGCTGAGACTTATGGGTGTATCACACAAGCCTTATCAAAATGGGCCCAGAAATGTCACCAGCTATTATCACAAAGAGGAAGTTAAAGCCATGCTATGAAAGCACATTTGTATGCCACAACTTTCTATAATAACTTACATTGGTCATTCAATTTGTTATGTGCATATTTTCAAGACAGTAGATTTGGTCACATTTTTATAAGATCTATGATAAATGTGTTATTGAACCAAAACTCATGTTTAGTAGTATGTGTTTCCCTCATTCCATCACTTGAGTTTACAATTTATGTTGTGGAAATCACTGGAACTACCACGATAACCTTTTCTTTACTTTGCTCATATGCATCATGTACACACATGTGCTTTGACACAGTTTTTATGGCACACTGTATGCTACACTTTTAGATCCTTGGTGTTTTACCCACCTATTTTGTCTATGTGAAATGTTTAGTCATCAGACTCTGGGATCTAAAGTTACAAACTGGTCTGTCAGCGTGTGTGTGACCTGCCTTAACTGCCGAGCCCTGTTGCTTTACTAAAATTTTTAAGCAAATTTTACTGTGATCTTAAGCCTTTTACTTATCTACACTTTTACAAACTTTTACAATCTAAAGTGTGATGGCAGACTGTATATCTGAGTGCAGATCCTGCCACCTTACCGTCTCAAAGCTGCAGAAGAGCATCGCTTGCCTGGAAACTTAGCTCAAAGTGAAAGACAAGCTCATCTTGGAGTTTTCCACTGTCGCCAAGGTCCAAGCGAAACACTTCGCCGCCCTGCGCACCTCTGGCTGCAGCAGCAGGAACGTGACCTGTCCATCTCACTGCTCCAGTCCACAGACGGACAACAATCCCACTCTTCCATCAACGCAGTCCCTGAGTCAGCTTCTGAGGATCCTTGGTTGCTCATGGGAGCAAAACTCAGAGCAACAGCCACCTCTACTCCCAGCCATGGCCTGGCTAAGGTCACCTGTCGGTGAGGGAAATATGAAGGCTCCGGTGAGTTCAAACCCCTGGCAATCGGAGCACTGGACTGTAGCCTGCAAAGGTAAACATGGTGCAAAGGGTCCGTCTCCCCGTCCTCCACCCCGGGACCTCCTGTTGGCATCAAAGCCCCCTCTGGATGGACCCAACCATCTTCCACTGTCCCCTCTGCCTTCACCCGGCCTCGGCTCCCAGCGGACCCAACGCCGGCTGTCTCCACCCACCTCGGCTCCCAGTGGGCCCAACACCAGCCGCCTCCACCCGCTGCTCGCCGTGGGAAGCTGCACACTAGTTCCTTAGGGCTGGACTCCACCAAGGCTCCACCAAGGGGCATCCGTTTAGATCCTCGTTCTCCTGCACCGCTTCTCATCATCAGTGACTTCATCATCAGGAATATCCACTTGAGAGCAGCAGTGATCCACTGCCTCCTCTGTGCCACGGTCTCCGACATCACGGAAAAGCTACCAGGTATCCTTTCAAAATATCCTCAAGTAAAAAAAGTTTTCGTTCACGTTGGCACAAATGACACCTCACTTAAGCAGTCGGAAGTTTTTAAGCACAATTTTATCTGTCTTATTAACTCCATCAAAGTGCTTTTTTTTTTTAGTAGACAGGATTCATCCCAGCTATGATGGCACACGTGCATTGTCAGCGAACACTTTCCACACTGTAAACACTGCTCCTCGCATGTTACTAACCAGCAAGCTCACATGCCTAATGTCAACAGCAGCACCGCTACTCATTCTTCCTCGCTACTTTCACGAACAACCACCGTACTCAGAAGCTCCCCCTGCTGACCTGGAGCTCCGCTGCTGCTGTTGACTTCTAAACCATGCCAGACAACCTGTGTGATAAGCAGGGCTTCTGCCAAATCACCTCCACTCAAAAACACTCAAGAATTTCAGACTACACAAAACTGCTCCCATAATACTTTTGACAACAACAATGGTTTTATTCTCCCCGCTTGTTTCTGAATTCAGATTGGCCAGGAGGGGGGCTGCTGGGATAAACCTGCAAAACTTGATTGGTGTGGACTGTAACTCAATCAAGCCTTTTATTCAAAGTGACACTGTTTTTTTAAAAATTGCCCTGCATAACACTCTTTAAATAACAAAGCACCTTTTTATAAATAACGTAACTTTTGAGTATTGCATTGGCTTTTTGTGTCTGACTGAAACATGGCAGCTCCCTAATGACTATCTAGCATTGAACCAAGCAATGAATCACCTTGCCCCACATACATCACGAATGTGTCCTGCCACCATTCTGCACCATGGTTCACAACTGAGCTATGGAAAATGAAAGCTGCTTGTCGCCAACTAGAGCGTCTCAGCAGAAAAACTGGCAAAACTGTTTACGTCTTAGCCTACAAAGACCATGTTACAACCTAGGAAGCACTGAACCATGCCAAGAGCACCTACTACTCATCCATAATTGCTTCAGCTAGCTAAATAATTCCCACTGGCTGCCTCTCCTAAACTATGTTGTGACTTCATGGACTTCTTTGACAATAAAACTACCAACATCTACCAGCAGCTACATTATATGACATCTCGACTGAATGCTTTCACCACCCCTGCCCTTTCCCTTTCAGTAGTTTTTCAGCATTCTCCACCGTAGATGAACAGTTTGTGTCTGAACTCTTCACAAACTCAAGGCCTACTACGTGCCGTCTAGACCCCATGCCAACTTCTCCTGTCTAAAAACTGTTGTTGTCAACCCAATACTGAAAAAAACTGGAACTGACCAGTAGGACTTTAACAACTACAGACCAATCTCCAATGTCCCTTTTCTTGCTAAAGTCCTTGAACACACCGTTGTTAGTCAGGTGTAGGTCCATATGTCATACTACAACCTATGGGCAGAGTTTCAATCTGGTTTTAGGGAAAAACACAGTACAGAGACTGCACTAATAAAGGTCATCAACAACCTCCTTTTAACTGCTGACTCTGGACACCTCAACATACTCATCCTCCTGGATCTCACTGCTGCCTTTGATACTGTCTGTCACACCCTTCAGCTGGTCCAGTTAGAAACATTACTTGGCATCACTGGCACCCCACTTTCATGGTTCAAGTCCTACCTCACAGCCAGACAACAGTTTGTCTCAATTAGCAGCTTTAAGTCTCCCACATCTCCTCTTTCTCACAGTGCTCCCAAGGGCTCAGTTCTCAATCCATTACTTTTCATCATTTACATTCTCACTCTTGGTCACATTATCCGCCGGCATGGCCTCAACTTTCACTGCTACGCCGATGACACACAACTATACATTTACACAAAACCATCAGACACTCTACCACCATCCAACCTGACAGACTGCCTTCATGATATCAATAATTGGATTAACTACAACTACCTCAGACTTAACCAGGACAAATCTGAGGCCATCCTCATCGCTTCCCCAGCCACTCTCAGAAAAATCTCCCATCTGAGCCTCTCCATTCCTGGTTTCATCACATCCTCTGTTGCTGAAGTTAGAAATTTAGGTATCATCTTAGACTTCACCCTCTGCTTTAACTAACATATCAAAAACATCACAAAACCAGCCTTCTTCCTTCTTAAAAAACATCTCCTGACCCTGCCCCTCTCCATGTCATTCTGTCACAGAAACACTCATTCATGCTTTTGCATCCAGATTGGACTGCTGCAATAGCCTTCTCCTTGGTTTACCCAACTACAGATTAAAAAAACTTCAATATGTCCAAAACTCAGCTGCAAGAGTCATCACTCACACCCGGCCCCGGGAACACATCACCCCCACCCTTCAGCACCTGCACTGGCTCCCAGTCCAATATCTGATCACTTTTAAGGCAATTCTTATGGTTTTTAAATGTCCTCATGGCCTGGCGCCTCCCTACATATCCTGTCTACGTCACCCCTACACGCCAACCCGTTCACTACGTTCCTCTGATGCACATCTCCTCTCCATTCTCTCCTCCAGACTATGCACAATGGGTGACAGGGCCTTCAGTGTGGCTGGCCCCACACTGTGTAATACTCTCCCCCAGTTTGTGTAATTGCACATCTATTACTTCTTTTAAATCACAACTGAAGAATCACCTTTTTAAACTTGCTTTCCCTGACGATTTTAATGCTTTTATTATTTGTTTTATACTTTATTTGTATCCTTCATTTTGTTGTTTTCTTTTCATTCCTGTATTGCCTGTTGGCATTGACTGCTGTTTTCTTTTGTTATGTTTCTCTTAAGTCCCTGGGTGACCTGAATGGTGCTTATAAATAAAATGTATAATTATTATTATCATCATCATTATGTAGAGATGGGTCACAAATTAAAATGAACAACCAGCATAAAGTCTCATGGTAAGGCTATGGCCATTACATGCCGCCAACGCAGCTTCAATGCTTCATGGCATTGATTCTACAAATTGAAGTCTACTGAAGGGATGGCACACACTTAAATCAAAAACTGTGTGTGTTTTGATTAGGTTGAGATCGCCCTAGCTGTTATTCACATACTTTTCATTGCCATTCAGTGATCCATAATGCCCTAAGGATACAGGCATTGCCATCCAAGAAGAGACCACTCTGGCCAGGATACAAATATCTCGTCATTGAATGAAGGTTATCAAACAAAACAACTACCATATAAACTGGTATATTAGCTGTTCATTAGCTAAATTCTGTGAGCAACCTAACAACATGCCAAAATGAAACTTTTGTTGATACAGTATACATTGTTATAAAACCCTTTCCCAAACATAGGCTCTACGTCAGTGGATAAAATCTTTAAAAAAAAGTGTCCAATTATATTTCATACTGCACACAGTATATCATTGTAAACACAACTAGCGTGTCCACGTTGAACTACCTGCTAGAGTTACCTCAGTATGTAAAACAACTCTACTTCATAGTTACAGCATGACTAACAGCCCATGACAGCCTGTTCACACAGCCTACAAAAGGATGACTTGACCTGTCCCTCCTCCAGCCTCCTCCATGATGGCGAGCTCCATCAGAACATACCGTTAACCCATCTGTTCCCAGAAAACTATTGGAGCACAGGATGAGTGGGCAGAGGAGGAGGGCTGCTGGAGCGATGCAAAAATAAATGAGGAGGTGCAGCAGCAGAGTGAACCTGGGGAACCAGCAACAGCACAGGGGGGTGGGGGGGTGGGGGGGGGGCAGCTCAGAGAAAGAGAGCAAGAAGCAAACAGGGAGTGTTATGCAATTGCCATGCAGGCTGCAGTGCACTATGTCTGGCCCTGGGGGCTGCAGAAGAGAGAGAGAGAGAGAGAGGGAGAAAGGCACAGAGACAGAGTGAGAGAATGAGACAGAGCCCATCACAATAGACAGCGCACAGGGAATTCAACCATAATAAACCCCCACAGTGAGAGCCTTTCTCTGGGCTCTTAACACAGGGTTCAAAGCCCCACAGGGTCACAGGAATAATGAGGACACTTTCTTGCAACTCCATCACAAGGATGGAGGAATGTGATTTAACACACAACAAGTAGTTGTAAGTAAGCTATACATATTCTGTTGAAGGCTTATGGGAGAAAGACTAACATTCAAGAAAAAAAATTATGTATGTGTGTAACCAATGTCGTGCTGCCATTGGGGTGATCCTCTGAGTGTCTTGGTAACTATGGGGATGCTCCTGAACCAGACATGGTGCAGACACTGTCTGTACAAGCTGGCTGCTGCTGTCTGGGTATACTCAAGCCTGACAACAGACTGGGAGCCTAATCTGCCTCTCAAAAGGACCATATGACTGAATGTTTGAGCCCCTTTATTACGGATAAATGCTACTGACCATATTCATGCATACTGCAGTGTTTCAGAAGGACTGGCTGAATTCAGTCCAATATAAAAATTACCTTTCGTTGATTGGAGAATGTTCTACTTCTGGGCAAACCATTAATGAACAATGTGTCTGCTTTTACTTAGCTACAGGATAATGCAGTTAGATTTTTCTAATTAGTCTGCACAAATGTAGCATCTATGTAATGGTCAATTTTAAAACACATGGTGTTAAAAGACATCAGTTAGGCTATGCAAATAAAGGCACGTTTTAAATGAAGATGATTGTTACAGTGCAGTTAAATAAATGGAAGGCTTTAGCTGCCAGACAGGCAGAAAAAATAAATCAGAAAAAAAGGACTGAGAAAACTCAGAAAACAAGCTAGCTTAATGATGATCAGACATAGAAAGTTATCCAGATATGTTGTTTGAAAATAGGGTTGAAATGATGCTGATGATGTCTGAGTAGAAATGTTAACTGAGAATCTTTATTTCTTAAGATTGAAAAGATGTGTTTGGAAAAGAAAATTCCTTTGGACCTTCTTTAACAATTGATTTGTTGGTGAATTGAACATACTGCCTCTTGAAAATCTGAAGCCAATAGTAATGTAATGTGCTGTGTATTACTTCCACCAAGGAAATTATGTTTTCACCGTGCTCATTTGTCAGTCTGTCGGTTGGCTGATTGGTTGGTTGGTTTTTCAGCAGGATTACAAGAAAACCTCTTGTTGGATTTCCATGAAACTTGGATGAAGGACAGGCCTCAGCTGAGAATAAACTGCACAAATTTTTGGTGCAGATCTGGATAAAGGCGAGGGATCCAAGAATTTAATATCCATATGGACACAGAGTCCAATGCAATTAGTTTGATATTCACTAACATTTATCAAAAAAGTTCAAGGTAGTCATGGGAAGTACAGAGGCTCTGTCCTTGCTTTAGTGGCCCAGGTTTCGAGTCCAACCTGTGGCCCTTTGCTGTATGTGTCTCTCTCATCCTATTTTTCTGTCACATCTCTGAGCTGTCCTGTACGACAAAGTCATAAAAGGGCAAAATAAAAAAGAGAGAAAATAGTCCAGTGTTTCCCACAGATATGTTTTATAACAATGCTGGTGAAGAGAAAACTGAGAGGAGAGAGAAAAAAAAGAGAGAAACAGAAAGGCGAGGCAAGTAAGTGAAAACTTGCATTACTGTAGACAATTAAAGGGACAATCACCATAACTTAGTCAAACTCCTAAACCAACTCTGAAAAACAACAACTTTTGAGTCTCATCCTCAGGTTGTCAAATACTTTGCTCCTTGACTTTGTTATTATTTTCTGTTGTTGTTAAACACATTAGAATTACACACACACAAAACTTCAAACACGAACTGAGAGACACCAGTCAAGTTGGTGGTGGTAATGCACCAATAAGTTGGTTTGCCAACCACTGAAACTGAAAGAAGTAGTAAAACTTGAGGAAGAAATACATTTGTTTTGTTGTCCAATAAAATGCAGTTCACCGTTTAACGCCTCACACGCCTCAGAAAAATCTGAGCCCTGTTAGCCAAACACACAGCAGGAATCTGCTGTCCACCAGCTACTCAATATCAAAACACAGCCATTCGTTATATTCAGATGCAGACCAGGCTTATGTCCATTTTATAGGCAAGATTTTGACAAAACACAACAGAATATTTACCAAAAAAAAATTTTCCATGTTCAAAACAGGTAAGTGTCCATGTACTAGAATAGTTGCCATTGTCTTTTCAACAGATACTATGATGAAACAGCCAGAAGGAACATATTAAACTTCCACAAACACTCAGGACAAAACTTCTACTACATATTTTATGATACACAATTTCATCCAGTAGAGCAATGCCACAAAAAAAGGGTTTAGTCTTGGACCTATATGAAGCTACCATAGACACAGACCAACAACATGTTGACATTAGGAAGCAGCGATCTCAGGTGTCAGATCAACTTGAGGAGCAGGCTGTAACATTTCTGAGAAGCCCTGGAAGCAAAGCTGCTGTGCTGTCATTTGACTAAGAACACAGCCAGTTATAGAAAGGAAGTTATAATGCAGCTCGACTGACAACTGGAATCATGCTTTTAGGTTGGACAGCTGACTTTCAACATGTCAGCTGAGTTCAAAACATCCCATTTTTTCTGCTTACATCCATATCATTTATTTGTATTCAAAATAACTTTAATTTTAGTTGAGTCTTTACCTGCAACGCTCCCCAAATACACAGTTTCCTTTCTGAAAGAACTTGCAAATCATGGCTGCAGGTTTGCTGTTGGTCAGATCATGGGAGTATCGACAGTTCTCTCCTTCTTTGCAAAGACCATGCATGAAGTATCTGAAAATACATAAAGAGAAGAAAAAATGCACATCACACTAGAGTCGTGTCAGAAAACTTGACGTCTTCATCAGTTAATGTAGATAGTCATTTTTCAAAGCTGCATGTCAAACAGAAATGTGCGTGTTAAAAAGCTGAACAACATGTAGTAAGCTTACTGCGTGAGGATGTCGCCTTTCACTTTCGTGGTGGTAAGGCTACCAAGCCAATGTTAACACGGTCACAACAAACGTTAGCTGATGTGGTTAACGTTAGTCGGACTGAGACACCTGACAAAGTGCTACGTGGATTATAAACCTACTCTCACCAACCAGCAAAACTCGCTGGTTTTAACGTTGGTTAAAGTGAAAGTATACCGAGTACCTGTTAACAGCTTGACACAATTTTCGTTAATATTAAGGACTTTGTCTCTCTCGTATTATAGTATAGCCCTGATATTAATGCGAACCCAAGGTAGTTGCTGAAAACGTAGGCAGCAGACTGGTCGCTATCCTCGCTACAGCACCAGCCTGCTCTGTGACCACAACACAGGGAACATAACAACACTAGTCTAGTAACGTTACAGCTAGCTAGCCAACAGCTGAGCCAAGCCTCAGAAGACGCTGTTGTCAGTCGCTCGCAATCCACCATATCGTCGCTAGTTAGGTGTCAAACGATATCCGATATAATCATCCTTGACATTTTAATACCTATTCGTCTTGTCCTACCTGCAGGTTACGTGTTTGGTCCAACCTCCTGTTCCTGGTGAAATCGCCGTAGACGCTACTGCTGCCTCCGCCATTGCTGTTTATGTTGAGAAGCTACGGCCGGATGTTCCGGACAGCTCCGTTTCAGCTCGGCCTCTTTCGTATATGTACGGTTGAAGTCGGAGTTTGCCGAAAACCTCGCGCCGAGTACCGTCGGTACAGTCCACAGCCGCGGGGCACCACAGCCGACAGTTACGGATGCCGACGCCAACACGGTGCCTTACAGCCATGAAAGGAGCTTACGTACGTGACGTTGAGGACAGTACGTAGTCGGTAAGCTTTGGTTGAGCAGCTTCTATAACTAATATAATATACTAATATAATATATATATACTTTACAAAGCATAAACCGAGGAAGAAATGTGGTCTGAAAAAAATCCTGATTGATCGTGATTGGTGACCACTTAAACGTTTTGTGAAATCAAATCGTAGAAAAACAACAGTGGAATTCAGGGTTATGTTTAATAGTGAAAGTAGAGCATTTCCACATGCACAATGTGAAGAGAACTCAAGGGATTTGGACTGAACAGGTGAGTAACCTCAAGAAAACCACTAATCAGTGAGGCTAATCAGAAAAAAAGGCTTCAATTTGCTAGGGAGCATAAAGATTGGACTCTTGAGCAATGGAAGAAGGTCATGTGGTCTGATGAGTCCAGATTTACCCTGTTCCAGAGTGATGCTGCATCAGGGCAAGAAGAGAGGCAGATGAAGTGATGCACCCATCATGCCTAGCGTCTACTGTACAAGCCTGTGGGGGCAGTGCTATGATCTGGGGTGGCTGCAGTTGGTCAGGTCTAACTTCAGCAACATTCAGTGCCTAAAGAATGAGGTCAGCTGACCACCTGAATATACTGAATGACCACGTTCTTCCACCAATGGATTTTTTCTTTCCTGATGGCACGGGCATATTCCAAGATGACAATGCCAGGATTCAGTGTGAGTGTGTGCCCTTTTTTTGGTGGCAACTTTTTTTTTGGCTAGGCAGTGTATTATTTTACCATATCAGGTAAGTATGTTTCACTGCTGCAACACCTCAATTAATGATCTCATCTGATTTCATATCATCTCATAATTGTCTGTAAATATACAAGGTACATTTATTGTCATTTTTTAAAGAATGGTAATGATAATAATAATGATTGAGTCCTTGAGTCCTAAATCAGGAGTTCAGGAGTCTGACAGTCAGTGGAATGAAGCTGCTCTGTAGTCTGGTGGTTTGGCAGCAGATACTGCTGTATCTGTTGTCAGATGGCAGCAGGGTGAACAGCAGTGTTCTTGGTGGTTTTAATCGCCGCTGTAGAACCATCATGTTCTGGGCCGTGATGAACCATGCCAGTTTGAGATATTTCCAGTCGGGATGCTTTCTATCGCTCCTTTATAAAAGTTGACCAGAATCTTGTTCAGGAATATATCCTTCCTAAGTTTCCGTAGGAAGGAGACTTTTCAGCGCTTTTTTAACCAGGTTGGTGATGTGTGATGACCAAGGTTGTCCGTGATGCTGATTTCAAGGATCCTGTAAGTGTTCATCTGCTCCACCTCAGCCCCACTGATGAAGACAGGGGTGTGTGTCTTTGACTCCTTTCTTCTGAAATCAATATTATCCTTGTTTTTGCTGACATTATGTTCTCTGTCTGTCCTGAATTATATCTGTATTCTTTCTCTAAAAATAATAGAAAACAGACTGAATACCAGAGTCTCAGTATTTCTTTCGTATTTACCAACTGTGTTAATTTCTCTCAACTATTAACAGTTACTAATAAAGCAGTTAGTACACAAACTTCCATAATGTAAAACTTAAAATTTCTGGACATTTAATAACTTATTCTGTTATGTTTTAAGCTGCTTAAGAGAAGAACAAAATAACAGCAACATTCTCACCCAGCAGTTTTGTGCTATAAGGCAGTAAAATGAATTGCAATTATTGAAAGAAAGAAGAAAAACTTCAACAGATGACCCCAAACTTTATTTCAGCTTTGCTGCTGAAACATGAATTGCCTAAGACAGAAATAATTTTTTCAGATTTGGAAAAAGAACGCTCATGTTTTGCATCATGAGCAACAGATTTTCAGATGACCATTACCCATAGCATCTTTCTACCATCCAACCTAACCAGACGGAATGCTCCAGGGAGAAGAGTCAGGGCAAGAGTCACTCTAATCTACCTTGGAATTGATGCTGCTCCGGGCTAATATCCAGTCAGAGGAAATTGAAATGGATAAACATGTTACCAAGCTGTTGCACCTAGCTGGCGAAACATGTTCCAGGTCCACAAGGTGCAGGATGAGGAAAGCTGGTCTGTGATGCTTGGTGCTCACAAGCAGTCAAAGTGACAGACAGAGTTTATGTGGAGTCAAATTTTAATATGAAGATGCAGAAGGTATTATTATCACCAACTTGTTTCTGCTGTTTACAAAGACTCTGATGCAAGTCCTAAAAATCACACATGTTCGTGTATACAGTGAATGTATATGAATAATTGTATATGTTCAATGTTTAAGTGGCATGAAGGAGGACACACTTGCATTTTGTTATGCAACTGTGGGTTGTACAGTCACAAAAAAGTCACCTTGAACCTAGAAGAAATCATGGAGTGTGAAAAATTGGATTGACTTGTCAAGACAGGAGTAACAGCCATAACACAAGAGGGTCTGTCTCAGTTTCCCAAGCTGACACACCTCCATCCAGGTTATTCATGTGGATCTCATCCCCCCAGCTTTGCTCAGTCTCTATGTAGACCAAAATGCTATCACATCTATATCTATGGAGGGCTTGGCAAGACTTCCCTCATGTCTTTTCCTGTGATTTCTATGGGTTCATCACTGGTCTCAACAAGGCTTTTGTCCCAGACCAGCCCTTAGATTTTACATGCAGAATGCAGTACAAAACCAGTGAACTTTCATGTGAGACATGGCTTAAAGTTGCAATTGCCTTACCTGTAATTATAGTCATATCTGCAGCCATAGGTCTGGTCTTCTATATCCATCTGTGATGGAGTGTAGTATACAAAGATGTTATGGTTGTGGAAGAATGAAGAGGAGAGGTAAGAAACGCTCTAACAATTTACAATTAATTAACAATTTATCATTTAGTTGTTATGCCTTCTTCTCATACAGTCATTGGGACTCAGGCTGGACGGACAGCCTGCTGGGACCCTCTCTGGAAGGATTCGGGATTTCCCTCTGGATTCATGAGCGCGACTTCACCACTGCTGACTGGATAACATTATCAGCTGTGTGGGGACACTGTTTGTCCTCTCCAAATGTTTTGTCCAAAGCAAATGGTGCAACTACGAGTTCTTCTTCACCCAGCACAGAGCCATGAGTGCCCAGCAGGACTCTGTAGATATTTACTGAGGCAGCAGATGTACCTTGATTGGCCAGTAGATGAACAGAAACAAAAGGTTTTCTGGGCAAGTTTTAAATGAGTGCTGAATTTGTGTTGTTGTGTGCACTCCCGGGTTCAGCTGAAGCCAGTCTCTGTTAGATGCATTTTCTATGCTTACACAGTCCTTGCTGAGCTGGAGCAGAAAACTAAATTCTGAAGACTCATAGTAGCTTCAGATGAACTTTACATTTATACACCGAACAAAGTTCACTGATTTTGTTCTCTATCACTTGCATGAAGGATATGAGGGAATCTGTCTGCTGTCAGTATGGACAAGAACAGTAAGTACTGTTTTCAATGTTCATACCGGCATGAGTATTGTACAGTAATATGGACTTGGAACAAAATGTGAACCCATCCTTTTACCAACAAAATACTGAGGCACGGTGGCTTCTGGACATCTTACACATCTTACCAGTAACAATGATGATTTAACATGGAACAACTCAAGTTTCATTTGTCTCAACTCCAGCAGCTGTTAACTGTCAATATCTAACAAGCTGTTAGATATTGAATTCAGAATAATAAATAAAAAGATTACACATCTGACCAGACAAAAATGGCCAACTTTTGTTTAAAAATGTTATGCTATGAACACATTTTGGTCAGTACCAAAACTGTATAAAGTTGGACTTTGACTGCTGATTTCACTAGTTATATGTGAGCGATGATTACTATCATAGCCATCTGATTGACCACATATACTGAGAGATATGCATAATTCTGTTGTAATTTGTTGGATGATGACAACAGAAATCTACTGTACAATACATGACTGTGATTGTGTGGATATTGGTGCTGTGAAACAGTATTGATCAATTTGGATTGAGGCAATTGCTGTTTCTGTTTCATCATCAAGGACGTTATTTTGATTGATTGATAACTGTTCCCTGCATTGCATCTTTTATCTTCTCATGTGCTCAAGAACAATCTAGAGCGTGATATGACAGGAATATTACTGACACTGCCAGGGTTGTATCAGCTGTATTATTTAAACTCATAATTCAAAAAGTTTTATAGATATACCCCAACTATTTACTTCTCCAAAGCAAGATGTGCCTGGACATACTATATCTAATTTTTTTATGCCCTTGTGTTTGTGTCTAATTTTAGCAAATGTCTCCATCTAGTGTTCGAAATGTCACTCACCACATACAAATTTGTCTTTTTTATTGTTCATATGAAATCACTATATCAGAGGTACATCTAATTATGATACTTGTGATTTTTTTAAACGGACCCTGGGGATGCATTTAGAAAGACCATAGGATCAATCAGGTCCCACATTATCCTTCTGCTACAATATTGGAACAATTAAGGCATTCATCCAGGGGCATCGAACTGGGGGGAAAAGTGGGACTGATTACCAGGGCCCCAATGGGGGACGGGGGCCTTGAAAGGCCTGAAATAAAAAAGTTGTTTTTACTTTATTTTATTTCTAAGAAATTAGTGTTATAACTAACTTAAAATTGGCAGAATAAATCGGATTAGAGACTTTACTCTGTATAAAAAAATAGTGGAGGCTGTCTGAGGTCCCTCTCACCCCTTTACAATACATAATGGTTCAGTCCACCCCGCAGCTGCAGGTGCAGAAGATGTGTCTCCAAACAGCTCAACGTGCAGAGTAGCTGCTGCTCATCAAGGCATGCCTTTCCCCAAGAAAGCAAAATCAGGGAGCCTTAAACGAAGGGAAAGGCAGAAAGGGAAATAAAGCAAGGAGAGGGAAGACAACTCCTCACATTTCTTTCAGAGGAAAGGTGAGCACAGTTCACAGCTAGCACAGTTTAACAACAGTTAAAGCTAATGTCAGCAGTTGTAAAGACTGAAGGCAGTCAGACAACCATGAATCTAGTTTCTCAGTTTGAGCAGCAGCAGGTTCCTCATCATCATCTCGTCCCTCATCAAGTGGTGACTGAAAGTTATTATTACAAGTCATCATTTCACATTGAGGTCATGGACCTCGCAGTGAAAACAGTTCAAATTTGGCGCGATATTTAGCTCCTTTCGGCATTCAGAAGACAGTAATGTCATTTTCAGAGGGTTAAAACAGAGTTATAAAATAGAAATTGCTTATAATCCATATTTATTTCAGAATGATTTTCATGTTTTAAAAACAGTTCTGAAATAAAAAGAGAATATGTACATGTATATATCATATAGTTAAAATTCAGCTATCACTACAATAGAATGTTCGGTCAGTAGATTGGGACTCTCACCTCCTGCTTTGTAGGAACAGAGGAGACCATTTCTTGTGCATGCAGACTGTGTGACTCAATACAACTCTCAGTACAATCAGAGAAATGTTTATATTTTCTGTAAATTAAATTGCAACAACCATATAGCCTCATGTATGTATTTTCACACCCCAAATCCAAAGCCACCACCTGTGAGTCTACAGTTGTGGAGATAAATTAGACCTGCATGTAGGACTACAAGGGAGACAGTGAGCAGTAACTGAGTAACTGTCATGTTGTTCTTTTCACAAATATGGGAATGATAGTCAAAAATATCATTAAAATGCGTAGTTTTATATAAAACGGCATCAAATTGCCGTCTTATACAATGGCCCAATTAGATTTCTTTTCATGGGGACAAAAATCCCCGGCGGTGCCCCTGCATTCATTGTGCTGATATTCTGCTGCACCACCTGTGTAAAAATTACAGAGGCGGTTTGGGGTGATTCCACCTCTGAGCTGCCAGCGGAGGTAGTACCAGAGCTTCCACAGAAGAGAGACGGCATCTGTGTGAATGGAAAAGCTGGCAGCAAGGGACAGAAGTGTGTTGGTCTGATGTTGTTCACAGTCTGACAGCTAAATAGATCCTTCACTCATCAAATAAAAGAGAAATGTCCCACACTTCAACAGAAGTGTTATTCTGTTATTAGATGTGCAATTTCTTTCTCTTAAAAGGTGAAAAAAGAACTGACAGTGAGATCATGGAAACTTGGCCCCCAAATTGAAATCTTGCCACCTCTTAAAGTTGAAATCTGATTGATTGATTGATTGATTGGTGATGATATTATTGGTTGAACTTGGTTGGTTCAAGTTTATGTCGAGTACATTTGACACTTTGTTTTATGGGACAAAGACATGGATATGTATTGTTAGTTTACGCCACTAATTTGTATTATTCATTTGAATAATTAATCTAATTAATTAGAGGTAACAGCTGTTACAGATCCAGTGAGCTTAAATTATGGTTCAGCAGTTATAGTTGGTTTTAAATTCAAATTGATGAAGGGCTATCAAGTTGGATATTGGATTAGGATTGATCGAATTATAGGGGGGGCATGCACCCTACTGAGTGCCATTTTACTTAAATACAAAACTTTAATGAAAGAATGTATCACCAAAAGCACATTTTATTGTCCCACACCCAACTGAGCTTTCTGGTGTGCACACCTGAAGACCCAATCTGTGGAGATATGGTGGATAATAAAGTGAATATTTCTCATCTGCAGTGAGGATCTCATTGTAATGGATATATGAGCACAGCACCTGCATTAAAGCTGTCCATTCTAAAAATGCTGTTACTAAGTTAACCCATGTCAAGTCAAGTCAAATTTATTCTCCCACGGGGGGAAATTAAGTTGCAGCCAGGTATTAAGGAAGACACAACCAATGACACAACACACAAGATAATAATCAGCGATGGAGACAGTGTTACAACACAGACATGAAATAAAATGCAGTGCAAGATCACTACATGGAAAGGCCTAGATAAGCAGTAGTTCAAAAGTCTGGTGTGCTTCAGCATATTAATGGCAGTACATATAAAGGAGAGTTTGTAACTTTTAGTCCTGTGGGTGGGAAGTCTATACCTTCTACCTAGGGTAGAAGCACAAACTTTCTATGGAGGGGGTGGTCATCACAGTTCAAAATGGCCAGAGTCCTTCCTAAGAGCACGACGGTCTTATAAATCATGGAGTGGAGACTGCATCTCCCCTATAACCTTGCCAGGAACACTAACAAACCGACCCAGCTTGTTTTGCTCAGCAAGGCTGTGTGACCCAGTGTGCTATTCAGACTCATTTCAAGTAGCAGTGGCCATCTTGAAGAGCTGCTCCCTGTGCCACTGCCCTTTGAGAGTGGGGATCATGCGCTGATTCTCTGCATCCTCTGCTAGCTCTACAAAGCTTCAGATGTGTGAGGGATTACATTTCGCTGCAGCTCTGATGTGCCTCCAGGGGTAGTATCAGACGTGCAACAGAGGCAAACCCAAGCTGTGTGAATGGATAAACCGGTGGAATGTCGATCTGATGGTGTTTGAAACAGATCCTTCACTCAGCCTCTGTCACATTTCTGCCTGAAACACAGTGTCTGTCCCTGACAAATAACTTTAACTAACCAAGTGTTTGTCTCCTTCCACTACTGTGTATGTAGTTACTGTCTTGAAAAAAATCACTGTGATGGTCGGCCCTTCCAACTGAGACTTCAGTGAATTTTCCCCCAGAACACGAGTGAGAGAGTCAGACAGTGTCTTGTTTACTGATGGCAATTATGTAATTATTAGTGTGAATGCTGAAGGCATTCACACGCTTGTTCTTTTGGAATTTATTATTATTAGTGTATTACTATTGTTCTTCCGGAATGTATTATTATTCCTGCTTCTGTACGTTTTTCAGCACTTTTCAACTCCTTCAAATCTTAAGCTATTCAAACCATTCAAATATCAAAATGTTCAGCTTTTTAAGGACATTATGGCGTGTAGTTATCCCATTCATCCTTATGGGGATTTTTTTCAAATTTCATTCTGCTATAACTTCAGCATACCTTCAGCTACAGAAACCATTCAAATATTAAAATGTTCAGCTCTCTCATACTTTGAGCTAGAGACACCATTCAAACTTTAAAACACTCACAAGACCTTGAACTATTACCGGTGTATTCAGTTTTTCAAAATCTTGTACGGTTTTGAAATCATCGCAGTTTTAGTTTTGAGGATTTTTAGCTCCTCTTCTGATTTTAGTGCGTGACATCATCAACTGCCGCAGCCCAGAGTGTAGAGCAGCACCAAAAACGGGAAAAAAATTCTCTTTAGCTTGATTTGGTTCCCACATCTTTTACTTGACATAGACAATATATGCATAGAAATGTAGGAAATCTTATTGGCTTTCAGCTGATGGTCTTATTTCGGATGTGGGACTTACGGTTTTGGATTTAGAAGCCCGAGAGCGACAAAAAGTGAAGCAGCTCTCCCATAAGCCGTAATGTTAATTTTGAGCCGAAATTTCTGGTGAAGAGCAGACGGTACCTGTTCTCTCTCTCGCTCCTGTGCCTTCATTTATCACTTTCCAGAAATAAAAACAACATGACCGTGTTCAGCAACTCCTCTTCTCACTCACCATATAGATATTTCGGCTACAACCATTACAGTTTTTTTTTCGAAAATCGGAGGAGTTTGGGAGGAGTTTTCCCATTCATCCTTATGGGGATTTTTTCAAATTTCATTCTGCTATTACTTCAGCATACTTTAAGCTATAGATACCATTCAGCTATTAAAATGTTCAACTTTTTAAGCTCTTTCAACCTTGTGCCTTTTAGCTTTTTAACTTTTCAACTTCTTTAGAAATTCGACTTTTTCTAAATAAAATTGTGTTGTTATGAGTTAAATAAAAAAAAAAAAATAGGGTCAAGCTTAAGACACTATTATTATTTACAGTATATTTACAACTTCACTTCATTTCATTTGAGGTTCCAGGAACATGTATTAGAATTCTCGTTTCTCTCCTATGAGAACCTTAATTTCTCCTGCACTGTTTGTCTAAATGCAGCCTCCGTAGGCAAGAAAATGTTGCATTCTTCCCAGGTGTATTTTGCATTCTTTATAGCCCAAAGATAGCATTGTTACTGTGCTACTTCTTATTTTGTAATTACATACTTCCGTAGTTCGTTTTTGTGTAATTTAGACGGAGATTTAAGGTTTGCTAATGCTAGAACATGCAGACGTTACTGCTAGCTCGCAGGTTACATGAGGCACGTCGTGCACGAACTTATGAGCTTAGATGTTAACCTGAATGTGTGACTTGTCATGCTTCTGCAAACGTATACATTTATTCATGTACAAGAATGATCTTATGAGATTACCAGCTTATTATTACTTATCTTAGCACTGATTTTGGGCTATGTTTTGTATGTTTCAGTTTCACAAATTTCTTACACGTCATTAAACCTGTGGACGTCGAATCCAGTCTTCAGAGTCTTGATGTTAAGAAGAGTTTATCTGGCTGTTAGGGTATGAAAGTTTACCGAAGGCAGCACAAAAATTTAACACTGAAGTAAATGGGAAAATCTTCAAATCCTCTTCAAAACTCATCGACTTTACACCTCTTCCTGTCCTTCATACTTTGAGCTGGAGACACCAGTCCAACTTTATAACATATACATATTTTGGCAATAACCATTACCATTTTTTCAAAAAACCACAGGGGTTTGGCAGGCGTTTTCCCATTCTTTCTTATGGGAACATTGTCATCTTTGGCTCTGCAGCTGCTCCAGCATGTGTGCGGCCATTTTAAGCTCTTTCTGCCTTTATCCTTTCACTTTCTCAGTCTTTTCTCAGCTTTTTAAGCTCGTTCTGCCCTCTTACTCTACAACTTCTTGGCCTTTTCAGTCTTTTTTCACTTCTTTAAGCTCTTTCGGCCCTCTTACTCTAAAGCTTTTTTGCCCTTTCAGGTATCCATATTTCTGCCTTTTCAACTCCTTCAAACATTTAACTTAATGTTCAGTAATCAATATGTTCAACTTGTTCAACTCTTTCAGCCCTCTTCAACTTTTCTGTCTCTTCATCTTTTTAAAATATTAATCTTTCTGCCTTTTCAACTCCTTCAAAAATTCAGCTTTATGTTTAACTACAGAAACTGTTCAGCTATCAACATGTTCAATTTTTTATGCTCCTTCGGCCTTTAACTTTTCAACTTTTTCATCTTTTCGGCAGTACGTTCAGCATATTTTGCTTCAGCCTTCAGCATTCACACTGTATTTTCGCAGGAAATACACATTTTTCTAGTTATTATTCCTGCTTCCGTATGTTTTTCAACACTTTTCAAATCCTTCAAATCTTCAGCTATTCAAACCATTCAAATATCAAAATGTTCAGCTTTTTAAGGACATTATGGCGTGCATTTTTCCTCGTTTCTGTCCTTTATACTTTTGGAAATATTCAGCTTTTTCTGCCAAATTGTTCCCATTAACCTTATGGGGATTTTTTTCAAATTTCATTCAGCTATAACTTCAGCATACCTTCAGCTATAGAAACCTTTCAAATATCAAAATGTTCAGCTTTTTAGGCTCTTTCAACCATGTGCTTTTCAACTTTTCAACCTTTCAACTTTTTCAAATATTCAGCTTTTTGAATTTTTTTTTTAACATTGCCGCAAATGGGAAAAGCTTCAAATCCTCTTCAAAACTCATCACCTTTCAACCTCTTCTTCTCCCTCATACCTTGAGCTAGAGACACCATTCGAACTTTAAAACACTCAGCAGACCTTGAACTATTTGGACTGTATTCATTTTTTTTGGGAGGAGTTTTCCCATTCATCCTTATGGGGATTTTTTTTCAAATTTCATTCTGCTATAACTTCAGCATACCATAAGCTATAGAAACCATTCAGCTATTAAAATGTTCAACTTTCTAAGCTATTTCAACCTTGTACTTTTTACCTTTTTAACTTCTTTAGAAATTCGGCTTTTTCTAAACAAAATTTAACACTGAAGTAAACGGGAAAATCTTCAAATCCTCTTCCAAACTCATCAACTTTACACCTCTTCCTGTCATTCATACTTTGAGCTAGAGACATCATTTCAACTTTATAACATATACATATTTTGGCAATAACCGTTACAGTTTTTTCAAAAATCACAGGGGTTTGGCAGGCGTTTTCCCATTCTTTCTTATAGGAACATTGCCCTCTTACTCTACAACTGTATGGCCTTTTCAGTCTTTTTTTCACTTTTTTAAGCTCATTCAACCCTCTTAATCTGCAGCTTTTTCACCTTTTCAGGTTCCTTTTCATCTTCCTGCCTTTTCAGCTCCTTCAAACATTCAACATCATGTTCAGCTATGAAAATGTTACACTTTTTAAAGTCTTTCAGCCCTCTTCAACTTTTCTGTCTCTTCATCTTCTTAAAATATTCCTCTTTCTGCCTTTTCAACTCCTTCAAACATTCTGCTTCCTGTTTAGCTATGAAAATGTTGATGTTTTTAAACTCTTTCAGCTCTCCTTAGCTTTTCTGCCTTTTCATCATTTAAAAATATTCCTCTTTCTGCCTGTTCATCTTCTTCATACATTCAGCTTCATGTTCAGCTAGAGAAACTGTTCAGCAATCAATATGTTCAACTTTTCAAGCTACTTCGGCCTTTAACGTTTCAACCTTTTCAGCTCTTCCACTTTTGTTTTTCAGTTTAGGTATTTTGATAGCCCTTTTATTTTCCTCCGTGTGGAGCGCCTTTTGTTGTACCTTTTTGTATATTTCAGTATAGAAAATGTTCATAGCCTATGTGCTGACCTCTTCGGAGAGTTTTTGTTTTCCACTTAAGTTTTATCCCTCGGGAGCGCTTTCCGTTTTGTATGTTCTATGTCTTGTTTGTCTTGTTTGTTTTCCATAGTGTTTCATAGCATTTTGATTTGTCAGTTCATACTGAAGAGTTGCAATTCAGCAAAATAAAACCTGTCATTACATCTGCTACTCTGCATCTGAGTCCTCTATCCTTGTCTGAGTCTGACAACATAAAGTTAAGACAATGGAGTCTTATAGAGCAAGACTTGTGCTCCTGTTCCCCTCAATGTTTCAGCATTATTTCAAAGTCAGGATGTGGGAGAAAGCAAAAAAATAAATAAAGAAACAAAAATAAGAATTGAATACTGATAACTGATCGCTGCTGAGAGAGTCTAAAATGTTGAAATAGATACTTTTTTCTCATTTTATCAAATTCCTCAAAAATAAAATCTCATACAAGTCTTAAACAATTGAAAAAAACGTTGTTACAACTGATTGGTATAATTAAGGACCTTTCAGCTGAGAATGATCATCTGCGTGTCAACAGCAATGTCCGACTGTCAGCCAGAGCCAGCATGCTCTATGTGCATGACACCAGCCTCGGCAGACAGCCTGTGCCGGTAGAGTACTTCTGCATCTTCGGTTGTTATGCCCAGGCATGCCTGTTTACAGGATTTGTGTTTCAGACACATAGTCCTCAGACATACGGCACACAGCTGGGGGATTGTGCATGACACTTGCCCACAGAATTGTCTCACTCCAAATGTGATATGCCCTGTGAGGATACTAAGTCACTTTTTGTTTATCATTTTACACATTACTTTATTAATGCCGGCAGTAACCAGCTCAATGTTTAATGTAATTTCAAATCTTATTGTGAAAGACAACTCATCCCTCTTCCCTCACACCGAGACTCAGGGAAGAAGATGGCGGTTCACTCTTTCAGTCACTGATTCCGTGATTCGGTTTTCCAGGATATCATCCAGGAGAGTGAGAGCAGTGGATCCCAACAAAAATCATTTGGTGCTCCAGTTACACATATTTGAAATCTGTAACACTGGCAACGCTTTAATTGACAATTGTCACTATTATACCTCCACTCTCACCACTGCAGAAGACTTCATGGATGAATTTCCACCACTGCCAATCACTCCCAGTAAGTTGCCAGCACCGAAGAAAATGATGTACACAGTCGGGTTTGAGCAAACCAACCCGAACAATATCATGGCTAGCCTTTCAGCTCAGACAAACACGCGGTCAGACAGCATTGAAAGCACGGTCAGTGCCAATGCACTTAAAATCGAAGGGCTTAAAAAGACAATTGACTTTGTGTGTGCAGAGATTAAGGATGTAAAAAACAAAGAAAAACAAGCAGACACGTGTCAGCAAAGGGTCTCGGAGTTAGAAAGATACTCCAGGAGATGGAATCTTAGAATTCACAGAGTCGAAGAATCAGAATACAAGACACGGCCATCGAGGTCTGTCAGGCTGGTCTTCCTGAGGAGAAGAGCAAGCTGGCTGACACTACTGACACCGTGCATCGGCTCGGCACCAAGCAGCAGATTGACAGCAAACCCAGAGGCATCATTATCCATTTCATGGAAAGCTGCCAAGACGTCACAAAACCTGCGTGACAACGGATTAAGATTTGCGGAGGATCTTTCTGAGAAAGACAGTGAACGAAGGAACAAACTGTGGCCAGTGATAAATAAAGCTCGAGAGGAGGGCAAACCAGCCTCCTTCAGAGGAGGTCATGGATTTATCAGCGGGTCAGAAGTCCCCGTTCCCACCTAAGAAACAGACTCGCCTACTGCCTAATAACAGAAGGGCACCTATTGGTTTGACTTGCGCTACATTCAGAGTTGAGATTCTAATGTTATAGCTCCTATTGTACTATAACTAAGACTCTGCAAAGCTACTTTGGTTTGCAAAATCGCTGCCATTTGCATTATATGGTTTGCTTTTTCAGGCCATTTAATGACCGAGGCACATGATTAAGAGTGCTGTGTTTTCTAGCTGGCCCGGACAATTTTCTTTCCCCTTTACGTATCTCAGTATATAATGCAGCACTCTGTCCCCTTATCTAGTGATACACTCTTACCTAACTGGTTATTGATCACTTTCTAGTTTATTTCTCATTCGTGTTCAATAATAACATTGTCTTTATCTATTGTTTCTTTAAATGCCAGGGAATTAAGACAGATTTGTAAAAGGAAAGCCTTTTTTTAATTTGCCAAACAACTTCATATGGATTTTAGGTTTTTTTTTTTTTTTTTTTTTCAAGAAAGTCATTCCACATCTGCTGATGTCAATTTTTGAAAAACTCAATGGGGTAATGAGATTGGGTTCTCTCAGTGCTCAGAGAGATCTGCTGGAATAACCACACTTAAAAATACTTTAACTAGTGATGTCCTACACTCAGACTGTGACTCCCTAGGACACTACATGTGTCTTATAATTAGAGTCAATCACATTTATATCATAAACTCCTTCCTCAGCACAAACCTTAAAACACAAAATTGTAACATTGTGGATGTATGGAGAGGAAAATTCCCTGATGAAAGATCCTTCGCTTGGAGCAACAGATCAGGATCCAGCCGGTCTCGCATTGATTTTTGGCTGCTATCCAATAACACTGATAAAGAGAAAATTACAGTATCTTATCTTTGCTATGCCCCTCACTGACCATAGAGCAATCCATATAAGCATCCAATTTAGTGCATCTAACACAATCCATAGATCTCGCAACTGGAAATTAAACAATTCCCTGTTGAAGCATTGAACGATTAAGACCAAAATCATTAATTCAATCACTCTTTTTTACAGCAAGGCTAAAATGAAAAAAATCCTATAACACTAACTGGGAACTACTTAAATTTGAGTTAGGGAAATTCTTTTTTTTTTTTCTTTTTTAAAAATTATCTTTTTTATTAGGGCACCTGGGCAACAGGCGATCTGCGAGCGGCGAAATGCAGTGCGAGGCCCAGTTGCTGGGCATGAGGTTTACTTTCCATAAAAGCGAAACCGAACAGACCGTAGAACCTCCGTATCCCTACGCAGTTGCGCTAATGTGTAGGGATACGGAGGTTCTACAGTTGGCAAAAATATTGTGCCAAAAGAAAGGCAGATCTTTCAAGGTGAGCTTTGTTTTGGTTGTTTTTTTTTTCACTTTTTCTCTGGACCCTGTTCACTGCAGTACAAAGCTGAGCGTCTGGCTGGAGCAGCTCTCTACTTCTCCAAACTGAGGCTGTGCTGATTGGTGATTACAGTAGGGAACAGACGGCCATAGATATGTACTTT
Source organism: Acanthopagrus latus (assembly GCF_904848185.1). Classification (NCBI taxonomy): domain Eukaryota; kingdom Metazoa; phylum Chordata; class Actinopteri; order Spariformes; family Sparidae; genus Acanthopagrus; species Acanthopagrus latus. Next base: position 1,782,698 of record NC_051052.1, on the reverse strand, counting down.
ACATGACCCCACTTCAAAAAACACTAACTATCCCTTTAAGGTTTTGAATATATAAGGCCAAAAGACCTTATGAAAGGCCTTTTCAGCGTCTAAGGCAACTATTGCCACATTTTCATCTCACATTATCAACAAGCTGTCTTTGAATAATAAAGCCAGTTTGATCTGGATTTATGAGATGAGGTATAATTTGTGCTAATCTAGTAGTTAGTATTGAGGATAGAAGTTTATGATCTGTATTTGAATGACTAATTGGCCTGTAGGATGAACAATCTGCCAGATTTTTACCTGGCTTATGCAACACTGTTACAATGGCAGAAATCCATGTTACTGCCCATGTCTCCTTGTCCACTGCCCAATTATATGTTTTACACAAAAGTGGAACAAGTTCTAGCTGAAATTCTTTAAAAAACTCATTTGTATATCCATCACTCCCAGGTGACTTATGTAGTTTAAGTTTTTTAATATGATTATGAATTTCCTCCTCGGTTTTGTAAGTGTGATATTCTGTTCTTCGGTCACTTTAGGTAAATTCAACTTTTGAACAAAATTAATTAAATTCTTTTTATGTACAGCATTTTGGGCAGCTTCATACAATTCTTGATAATATTTTTGAAATTGATTTCCTATCTCATTTCGACCTCTAATTACTGCCTTTGTGTTTTTGTAATTAAGTTGCATTACTGATAATCTATTTTGCTGTTTTTTTAAGTTCATAAGTTAACACCTTAGCTGCTCTGGCCTCCATCATATGTCCTTTGTCTTAAGAAGGACAATGATTTTTCTTTCTCCATATTTAAAAAGTCATTCATTGCTGCTTTGGCCTCTTTAAGTTTCTCCAATACTAATTGCGTGTTTTTTTCTAATTCCTCAATTTTCCTTTCAAGTGAAGTCCTTGCCTTTTGTTTTTGTTTCTTCCTAAATGAGACATATGCTATTATTTCCCCCCATAAAACAACTTTTGCCCCTTCCCATAGTATTAATGGATTTACATCCTCTGTGTCATTGTGCCTTATGTATTCTTGTAGCACACTTATCTTTGTTTTAAATTCCTTTTCTAAAATAAAAGAGTTATTAAACCTCCAGATACCTGCACTTTTCTCCATGCTAATCTTTACCGTCATCTGTAAGGGTGCATCATCTGAAAGATATATATGGCCAATTTTAATGTTTTTGACTATTGGTAGGTCTTTAGAGAACATAGAAAAATAGTCAAGCCTTGAGTATTTTCCTGTAACTGGAGGAATAATATGTATAATCCCTTTGAGTTGGATTTAAGGTTTGCCATACATCAAGTAATCCCATGTCCTTGGAGAACTTTCTCATCAAATGAGCATCTTTTTGGACCTTATGTTTTCTGCTGCTTTGTGAGTCCATCTTTTCATTCATGAGTAAGTTAAAGTCTCCCCCTAACACAATTATCCCTTTACTTTTGCGCTGCAATTGTTTACTTTGCACTGCAAATTTCAATAATCTTCTCAATTGAACTTGTCCTTTCTTCAGGAGGGTTGTATATGTTTAATAATGTAATATATTCTCCATCTATCTTCCCCACCACAAAAAACACATCTGTTATAACAATCATAACACCTCTTCTAGATGTGTGATATGATGAATAAAAGACTTGTGCTTAAAACAATTTGGCTAATTTCTCATGTTCCATTTTAGACAGACGTGTTTCCTGCACAAATATAATGTCTCCTCCTAGGGACTTCATTTGTGCGAGCACTTAACTACAAAATAGGACTTCCACTTGGGTTACGATACTTAAGGTAGCTATTTGCAGTTTTCCATGCTCCAGGACCCAGAGCTGCAAGATTTTAAAAACAGCCCCAAAGATTATTTGCATCTAGATAATAAATATGTTGGAAATATGTAGGTCTCTGCATCTTAAAGTGGTCCTGTTCTGCCATGATTATCTTTGACCCAAATTGGCCCCTTCCTCCAGCATCATGATCCAGTCCCCCCCCAACCTCTTGACCAGGCAGATCTTCTCCTCTCCGCAAAGTGGGAGGATGTTGTTTTTCTAGCTATAAGCAGATCACCAGAGACCTTCTTTTAGACCTTCAAAGAAGATGAACCCCTTTTCCTCAGGTCAAACGAGGTCAAGCACGATAGAGAACTGTTTTCTAACACAGATCTTGTGATGTAAGGTGCCTTACCGATCTACATCTCTCTCCCTCTAACACGTAAAATTAAATTAACCAACATGTCCTTATTGAAGTTCACACGTACCTACGGTCCATATGCAATTCTACACCTATGGTACCCTGCCACTTCTTTTGGAGTCGCAGTGCCAGAGTGCTGTAAGAACTGACGCAGTGGTGTGGCTTTACACCGGAGCTGCTTGGTTCTGTGTGAATGAACAAAGGTAGAAAATTGGTGAAACTCCGCTGTGGAGATAATGTGGCTTTTCTGTGTGAAAAGGGCTGCTGACGACCATACATGCATGGCCAAACCCAGCAGTGAGATCACTGAGGTCCGCATCTTGGAATTTTTTTCCCAGTACACTTCATAAAAGTAGAAAAAGGAGTATTTGTTAGTCATTACTCCCACCCATAGACTGATAAACTATGAAAATGTAAAGGGACCTATGTTACAAGGTAGCCTTCCCACTGGCAGAGTTTACGCTACACTTTTGTGACGCTCCAAATGTCTGTAAATACTTCAGAACAATGTTATCCCAGCATGATTTGACAGTGTTCCACAAAGCTTCTTGTGACATCACACAGTTTTTGGCTTTCTTAGTCTTCAAGTGCCCCCATAAATGTTAAATGACGTTGAGGTCAGATGACTGTGGAGGAAAGTCCCTTGGTCTTCTTTAGTCTTCAGTAGTTTCAAAGCTTTGAGGTGTGTTTGGGCTCATTATCCTGCTGCAGTGTGAATCCTTCTCAACAAAGATCAAACCAGAGGTTGGAGCATGTCCCTGAAGAATGGAGTAGTGCTTCTCCACAGTCAGGATACCGTCAGTTCTGTGCAGGTGTCCAGATCCAGAGGAGGAAAAACAGCCCCAGACTTGACTGTGGGTTTGAAACGCTGTGGTATCATTCTCTGTCCTGGTCGTCTCTTCACATACACCCTTCTGTTACTGACATAAAACAGGACTTTTTTCCAGCTGTCCACTGTGAAATTCTGGTTTTATGACCTCAGGTGTTTTGCCTTGTTCCACCTCCTGAGAAGTGGCTTAGAAACTGCTACTCATCCTCCGTGACCACTACCAGATGCCTTCTTCTGATCAAGTTTCTGTGAACAGTTTTAGAGTTCATTACACTGTCCGCTTAGAAACCTTGAGCAAACCATGATTTGGTGTTTAAGAAAAAAAACCCTTTTTGGAAATAACAATTTGACTTCTGACATCTTTACTTTTCCTCAAACTTTTGGACCCCACTATATATCACTATTGCAGTATATCATGTTATATATCATAACATCTCCTGCCCATGAAATGTGACCGCTTGAGGAACACCTCACAACCAAGGAGTTCAATGTATTGATAAAGATGGAAACTTGACAGTACAGAGAGATCACACATACACTGGTGTCTAACTCAAAGACTGAACTCAACTAACAGGCAACATTTATGAAGAAACTTATATTTTAACTTCTGAAAATAATAATTTCAAAGCTAATGCAGGATTCTATGTGTGAAGCAAGACATCAGGGCAAAAAATTGGCCTTTTGAGTAATGTTCATAAATATTTTTCATTTTCTGAAGATTGCTTCATATTACATTATGTAACGTAGTCTGTGTTTTTGACTCTGCCTCAGCCTCAGTGTGTTGTAGTAGGTGGTAGTGAGTCTGAGCAACTGTAAATTATTGATCTGAACTTTTTCATAAAGTCCTCTGTTTCCTAGCAGAAAAACCTAACTAACCACTAGATAATGAGTTTTAGTGTCTGGTGCGTATTAGAGGTGAAGTTACAAGGCTTCACTGCTTTACTCAGAACAAAAACCAGGCTCGTGTTCGGTGCTCATCTTAGGAGGATTATGTTTCCAGTGATATGATGGAGTTTGAGATGGGATAACAAAGCATGAGTGTGCAAATATTAGCCTGACTACTGCTGCACTTTCCTTAGTACAAAGAGCTGCTTCATAACTTCTTCTGTCAACAGACTGTCAGTGTCAATGCTGGAAACATCAAGTGCTGTGCACCGTAAGTCTTGTTTTTATTGATTTTAACATTGCACTGTGGAGTGAACGTGTGCTACATTTTTGCCCACTTGGTGGCAGCACTTCATTTACTTTAGGTTTAGTGCTACCCAGGTATTCTTTCTCAGGTATGTAAGAAGGGCAGCCTTCCTACCACCACAGTTATTGTTCCAGACTGTTTCTGTCCATCTTTCCATATGACCAAATACAGACGTTTTTATTCAACTTTCAGGTAACATCTGCTCAAGGAGCAAATCTCTCTGTAAAGAGTGCAAGTGTCAGAGTGCTGAAATGCCATTACAAGCAATGGTCTTCAGGCACATGTTTACAAGTCTTCAAATGTTTGTGATGAGAAGAGACATGGAAAAGCGTCAAGATCTGTTGACTCTGAAGTACATGTGAAGTGCTGTTTTACCAGGGAGATCAAAAAAAACCCCAAACATTACAGACATGCATGAAGCATAGTCATGATGTGGTGTCAGTTTACTCTATCAACCTGATATTCATTTCTGATAATTAGGTTTAAAACCCAAATTGATTTTCAAAAATCAATCACAAAACACAATCCCTTTGTCTCAGTGGGCTTTACAATCTGTACAGTGAACGACAAAGAGCCACAGAGGAGAGAAACCTCTCCCAGGATGGACAGACATGCAATAGATGTCACATGTACAGAACAGAGCACCAAAATCACAGTTTACAAATTGAAATGACATATCTGATAGAAATAATAATAAATCTAAAGTGTGTGGATCCAGGAGATGACTGAGCAGGACGAGGCATCGCCAAGAATGAAAGAGGAAGACAAAGCTTGATGGTCTGATGTTAGCTGGGAGTTAATCCAGAGGATGGGGGGCACAATAGGAAAAATCCAACATTGTCTTACCCGATTTATTTTTACACATTCACTGGGCAGCATGGCACTATGGTTAAACCTATGTACAGATGCTATTTTATGAATCCTCACATCTCATTTACCAGATGTTTAGTGTTAATTGCGTAAAGCAGTTTAACAATGGCAGTGCCAGGCTCTATAAACTGTCGTTGCCTAAATCTAATGAGCTTATTGTTGCCCATGTGTTCATGACGTCAGAGCACATCAGGAGCAAGTCAGACACAAATGTGACCTGCATGTATTGTGCGGTGAATCGTAATCACTTTTGATCGTTTGTGTCCAGGCGTGGGTCATTTCGAAATAACCAAATAACTCCACCAGGCTTAATCATGCATGTGTGTCCATTTCTTTGTGTGCCTTTGTGTGTCTGTCTGGGCTAATCTTGCATACCACTGGACCCATCAGCCTAATATTTTTTGTGTACTGTATGCTCAAGGACTAAGCTATTTAAAATTTTAAAAACCTATTTTATTGACTGCCTGACTTTATGCCTCTATAGACTACTATAGTCATATTACAAATATATACGTTACAACATAGCAAAAAACAAAGCTTTGCCTAGTCTTTTTCAGTTTACATCATGGCCTATTTCATGGTTAAAAAACTAACATTCCTAGAAAAGTTTAGTCTCATCTTAAACCTCGGTTAAACCCCTGCAGCCATCTGTTTTGCAGCGGGATATATATGGCACATTTGAAAATCTGTAGCCTTTGATCGATAATGTAAAACAGCAGTAGACCAGGCACGCTAAGTTAACATGTCTACACATAAGATAATGGCTGCTTAGCAGTTGGATATGATGAGGCTGGGGCTGACAACCTTTCTATGATGGTACATCAACTAACGGTGGTGAATAATTCTTCTCTGTAAAAGACACCATTGGAAAACTTTGAAGGCAACTCTCAGCCTCATGAATTCAATATGGTAGCACTCATTTATCTGGAGATGCAAATGGAAACATAGGTGATGATGTTAATGCCAGCTATGCTTTCCTGTCTGACAGTCTGATTAAAATGAAACAGGGGCTTGATGAAGATATTTTACCTTTAATCTCTCTTGTTTTGGGAGTTAGTGCTTGACAGTATTTAATTCAAAGGCTTCAGATAATTAATGGAATATTCCTTAGACCTAATGCCTGAAGTAATGACTATGGGAACAGGATCTCATGACATGTTGTAACAAATTATATTTAATGGCATTTCCATCTCTCTTCACTGCCTTAGCCATCCTGTAGGAAGTGAGGTGTGGTGGTTTATGACCAAGGTGACAAACAATCATCCTGTCAATTACTATTTTTAAGTCATAGAGCCATGTCAACTGGGAAGGCTGCCGTCCTCATACGGCTTGCTCAAGACTCACAACTTAATATCTAATCATCATTTACAACTAGGATTGTATGATTAACTGAAGTTGTCATTTTTGGGTGCTGAGGATGAATTGAGGAGTTTCACAGTCTGAGGATTGAAGCTGCTCTGTAGTCTGGTGGCAGCAAATACTTCTGCAGACAGCAGCAGGGTGAACAGGCTGTGGCTGGGTGGGTGTTGTATTTTAGTGTCCTTTGGGCTCCGAGGTGACTTCTTCCTTGACTATTATCACTGATGAGCAGTAGATGGGTTGTTCTTGTTTTTTCTTGTTTGATTTTTTTTAATCGCCTGCTACAGAGCTCTCCTGTCCTGACCTGTACACGTCCCATGCCAGTTTATTATGTTTCTAGTCGGAATGCTCTCTGTGCTTCCTCTGTAAAAGTTCATATAGACCTTGGCACAGAAATGTTGCTTTAACAACTGAATAATCTTATATCCATGACTAAGACAAAATGACAACATCACCATTATAATGACAAACAGGTGTAAACCTTGTGGTCTTCAGAAAAGGCTTAGTTAAAGTTTGTTTGTTGTTTATATAAACTTGATCGAGGATGAACAACATAACACAACTGTGTGCACAGCCAGTTCCTATCAAAACTTCTCTAGTTTCAGGTTATATCCTCTAAGCTCAGTAAGCTGATGAGTAGAGACATATTCCACCTCGTTTGTTTAGTCAAGGCCACTCTGGTAGATCACCACCTCTCACAGTGTTAAAGAAAGTAGTGGATCTGCACCAAAAGTTAATGGGGTCCATTCTCCCAGAGAGCCACCCTCCTGCCAAGTTTCATGGAAATCTGTTCAGTAATTATTTTGTTATCCTGCTGACCAAACAGACAAACAAACAGACTCTGGCAGAGTTAATAAAATAAACTTCCAAATAAAATCGATGAAAAGGATTGTGCATCTTAAGATATACCACTCTTTAATGTCAATATCTACACAGTTAAACCAAAGCTAGAATGGATTCTTTACAGAGGGAAAGATGTGTAATTTAATCTCATCTTCTAAATGGCCACATTAATATTCTTTTAAACTATGGCCATTTAGAAAGGTTTCTCTGCTGCATGTCACAGTAACAACAGGCAAGCTGGCAAGGTGGCTAACACTAACCCATCTGTTCATCTGTCTGTCCGACTGTCTGTGTGATGGAATGAAGAAAGGAAGGAAGGAACAAAGCAAGGAAGGGGTTTTACTTAGGCTACCCAAACAAATAGAACATTCTTTCTGTGCTTGATCTGTGTGGTCTTCTACATTATTGGGTGATCAAGTAGAAATGTATTCGCTGTGAAAACCACAGGGCCGAGATCATGACCAAGTGTGTAGTAAATAACTGGCCGTGCTTTCAATCAAAAGAAGGGCAAACATGTCCTTAATGTACAGTAAGTCTTAAACAATGTTGCTCCGTAGTATTCTACGGTAAAATTAGGAAAATTATGCAATATTGTATGTCCAGTATTGTTTCCCTGCTTATTGTTGTTATGACAATATATTTTTTGTTTAATTTCCTCAAACAAAGGAAGAAAAACCACCAATGCAATGTTGTGGCATGTAAAGCAGTGTAATAACACTGATATAGTGGGATGATGGTTGATAATAAGAACTAATTATTTCCTAAAATAATAACCATGTAATAGCTTGGTATTAACAATGGGTTTGTATGGGTGATATAATACTGAATACTTCTTCCCAGCGGAGGTTGTCCACTGATCCCCTCCCACATACTCTCTGTACTGCAATGAATTCCTTTTGCACCTTGACCACATCCTCCGGTCTCTGCATTTGGGACAAGGGGTCGTATCTGATTGGATACTGGTCAGGATTTTGCGTTTTTACCATCGCTGCCCGGGTTCAATTCCCAGCCAGTGAGTGTTGTTTTAGCCCAGGCTTGTGCTTTCAATCTCCAAAAAGGGTTTCTCTATCAGTTTTCAATGGTACGATTCAATACCTAGTGCTGATCTGCCCCGTCACCGTGTACATGAATGACTCCAAAGACCATGACAAGACTTTGTTGCTTTTCGGCAGGACAATGTAATTGCCCATCAACGAACATCAAGTGCCTGTGACAGAGAAGAGCTGGTAAAAATGCCTATTAATTTGTACTTTTTATGCAATGCCACTCTCCTACTCACTCACTCAGTATCTCAAAAAAGCCAACCCTCAGGCTGGTCATTCCTCATTAACTCTACACTGCTCAAAGGCAGAACACTGGGTTCCCAGATGGTCTAATGGTTGAGATTCAGTGCTCTCACTGCAATGGCCCCGGTTTGACTCCCAGTCAGGGAATGTTGGTTTAGCCCTCTCTTGCTCTTGCAATCTCCAAAAAGGCTTTCCCTAAAAGTTTTCAGTGGTACGATTCAATACTTAGTGCTGATCTGCCCCTGTCACCTTGTACTTGAATAGCACCAAAGACCATGACAAAACTTAGGTGCTTTTCGGCAGGAATAATGTAATTGCTCATCAAGCCATATCAAAGTGACACAGAAGAGCTGGTAAAAACAGCTTTTAATTTGTACATTTTATGCAGTGTCATTCTCTTACTCATTCAGTCACCCAAAAAAGCCAACCTGGGCTGGACATTCCTCATTAACTCTTAAATCAAATCAAATCAAATCAAATCAAATCAATGTTATTTATATAGCCCAAAATCACAATGACATTGCCTCAATGGGGTTTACAATCTGTACAGGGTACGACATCCTCTGTCCATGGACCCTCAATTTGAGTGTGGAAAAACTTGCTATGTTGGAAAAAAGACCCTTTTAACAGGGTAAAAAAAAAAACGATGGAAGAAACCTCAGGAAGAACCACAGGGGAGGGATCCCTCTTCCAGGATGGACAGACATGCAATAGATGTCACATGTACAGAAAATAACAACAAATCACAGTTTACAAGTTTAAAAGAAGACATTTAAAAGAATGTCTGATACAAATTATAAGTGAAGTGAGTGGATCCAGGAGACGACTGAGAAGGATGAGGCATCACCAAGTGGTGCCCGAACCACACGACTTCCTGTCCACCCTGCTGACATCAAAATGTACAGAAATATAGATGTAGCACCCTCTAGATGTCAAGTCTATCTTACTGAGGTGCTCCCCAAGTTCATTATGTTTCTCTTACAACCTCTTCATTGGTTAGCTAATTAATGCAATAAGGTAAGCACACTGTAACATACTGCTTCTTATGACGGTCTAACTTAAAATGCTTGTGTCACTAGTTAGGTTTTGTTTGTAAGAATGTGTTTTGACCACTGCAGTACATAAATGACATTTAACCAGATGAATTGTCTTCCTAATGTGTACCCTTGACCTTGTAATTCTTAAGCACTCTTAAGCGCTCGTAGGTCAACTACAATTAGAAACAACACTACTTATAACATTCAAAGATAAAGATATAGTACACCACCCGCTTATTGCATCTCGCGCAGAATGTACACGCTACTGTGCAGTAGGCAGCACGTCGAATCGGTGTGTTTCAGTGCAACTTTTCTGCCGAATGGGTCAAACAAGAGGCAATGGAGCGGTCAGAGAGCGGTTGGATAAGGCAGTTGGACGTCTGGGCGGTGTGTGGGGGCCTTTAGCTCTCTTTCGTGAAGGCCATCAGGCAAGCTAGCATGAGCTATGTTAACTTTAGCTGTAATCCTTGTGGAACATTTATCCCCGGAGTCCGCCTCCTTTCAACTCGACAAATAGGTTAAGTTCAATGAACAGTCACAACGAGACTCTCTGGCCGATTGTCCCCTGTACTCTCTCTACTCTTAACCAACGTCTCTTTCAGCGCCTTTTGTTGCAGCTCCTCGCTTGTCTCTCTCCTCCTCACTTCCGCATTCCCCTGACCTCTCATCCCGCTCTCTCATGGGATTTCCTCAGGTAAGAAAACTTGAACTAATACATATTTACACTTTTAGATATTACTCTTATATTCTTCTTAAACAAAAGTATACAGTTCTTACAGAGAAAAAGAAAACGAAACAAATAACAAAAATGAATAAAATGAGTGCTTTTTATTCCACTATTTGTTTATTTAACTTTTTTTAACAGGGAAACAGATGAGCGCAATGATCCAGCAGAGTCCAGGGTGTGACAATCTAGAGCCGTCAGTATTTCAAGCAGGAGCCCAGAAAATGTAGATGGCCGCAGGGGCCCGTGGTCCATCAGAAGGAAGCCTGGTTTAAAGGGAGGAGGAGGAGAAAGAGAAGGAGGAGAAAGAGGAGGAGGAGGAGGAGGAGGAGGAGGAAGCTATAGGCAGTGTAGAGAGCGACACAGCTTGCAGCTTGTGGGAACAGAAAACAAAAACAAATGTTAGAGAAATGCAGTACTGATCATAGTAAACAGATTGTTTCTTGTCAGCAGTACAATGTAAAATCTAATACTATAGGAGCTCATTGAGACTGACGTCGACCCACTGAAGAAACTTACAATTGATATCAAGGGCTGATTAAAGGCTAACATGAAAAAAGTGAGTTTTGAGTTTAGATTTAAAGGCGTCAACAGAGCCAGATTGTCTGATGTCGGCTGGGAGGATAGTCCAGAGGAGGGGAGCCCGATAGGAAAAAGCCCTGCAGCCAGCTGACTTCTTCTTAATCCTGGGAGCCATCAGGAGCCCTTAATTTTGAGAGTGCAATGCCCGAGTTGGAATATATGGTGTAATGAGATCTGACATGTACAATGGGGATACGACTCATACAGTGTTCGAAGGCAGAGTTGAGATATGAGTAAGGAATAGCAGGCATGTACACAAGCAGCCTAGGCAAAAAAGGTTGGGAATGACCTTGGCACTATAATGCAAGAGCCTTCAGCAAAGCTTTTCCAGTGCAGGTAGATTTGATGAACCCTTCACAGCACAGCCGATTATATTACCTTTCTCAACGGACTGCAAATCCAATAGCCAGATTGTTTAATGCCATCAATACACTTCTCCATTTTGCTGATTTTCTTAAACCATTAACGTCAACCTGGTTCATTAGAAGACCCTCACCTCACCAACATACATCCCATCTGGCACATGAATGAAGGGGAGAACACAGAAGAGTTGACACTTCCTTAGTTGGCAGCATTGCAGTCTGTACGGTTAAACCCCAACATGATTTAAGTCCATTGCCTTGACCACTCAAGCACACCTACCTGAAACAAACAAATGTCTGGGACGTATAGGAGGATGAAATAAACCACTCTGTGTCATAATAAGTAATTTCAGTCAGTGCCGCTGACTGTGCCTGGCAATTGCATGCATATACATTCGCTAGTGACTATGTCATGCTTTCAACAACAAAATGACTTGCCTTTTTGCCAATTGGCCGAGCAAGCTGACAACATGAAGCTGCGTTTAGACATGATATTTAACTCCATTAGGCAGACTGCTCCTGACAGTAATTGCCATGTAAACATGTTGGTTTTTTATACAGTTGTTTGAAAATCTTGATTCGCATCACAGTCAGCCGTGTGAGGGTAAACATTGTCAAATAATTATTTGTTTGAGCCTGTGAAGGAATTTTTCCACTATTGGCGAACAACAGCCAAACAGCATCAGTAAACACACCAAGATTTATTTTTTTGTGATTCTACATTCTACAATTGAATAATTGAATTTTCTCTAGTGTTTACTCAACAGACACATTACTGATGTTAAAGGTTGGTAGGTCAGTTTTGTTTTCAACATCTGTCCACAATGGACGGTTCAGTATCTCTGTCCTAAAACTACTTCAGCTCTGGTCTGTATTTCCTCCTCAGTTGGCTTAAAAATGATGAGGCTTCCACTTAGCTCTGACCAAGCTGCTGTCCTGATGAGCTGTCCTACAGCTGGAATTGAGTCCTGCTGTTTGGGTGAGTCATGGAAAACCAATGTATAGACTGATACAAAAGTATTCCCTGTCAATTATAATTCATGGGCCACGATAATTTTGTGTATGATTTTTTGTGTCTGCCTGTATCTTCCTTCTATTTTTCTGTGTTTGGGATGTTTTTGGGTGTCAACGTGAGGCAATTTTGCAAATAACAGACAGTAGGGTGGGGGGCCGACAATCTATCAAAACGTACTGATCAGCTTACATTGCCACCTATTTCTCTTCTGCTCTCAGTCAGATGTACTGTATAGAGATGCAGATCTATGTGTCTGTTTGACTGAGGGTGGGGCAGAGCTACACACACACATAGACATACAAACTCAAACACACACACACACACACACACACACACACACACACACACACACACACACACACACAAGCAGGGAAGAAACATGACATGATAAAGAGTGCACCTCAGCTGTATCCTCAAAGATCTGCAAATGATGACTTAAAGGGTGCAAAATAAGTTAAAACTAGAACTGCAAGCAGTTATGAACGGGGGCCAAGCCCCCCGCGCAACTCAGACCCCGCACACCACAGAGCCCACGGAAGTTTGCCCCCAAGGATGACGGGCAAAAGTGAGGACACAGGCCAATGTCTAAGTCATGGTATTCCCTGTAATGGTAAGTGCACTGGAAGTGCAAAAAGCTGAATGTGTGCTGATTTGGATTTGTTGTACTAAATCATTCCCACTTTGAACTATCATTACTTAACTATATGTCTGGCCGTCTGCTCCTCAGGGGTGGGCTTAATGCAAGGAGCAAGTTTCACTATGTTGTAATGAGTATGGCTGTATGTGACAAATGTTCCTCTTTAGTTTCCATGAAGGTGGTGTTATCACTGCTGTCTTCCTTTTCAGCCACGAAAAGCAATTACATGTCCCCTGTCTCTTTAGCAAATCCAGCAATTTAACTCTTCTTAGCTAACAATAATAATGCAAAACATCGATCAAACAACTAGAGGCTACTGCTGTAAATAAACATGACATAGAGCGAGATGGAAATGGTTGAGTTGATTCGTAAGTGATGATTTCATGGAATCAAAGTCAGTTTCAGATTGAGATGTTCAGTGACACAACAGAAAATAAGGAAAGGTTAAAGAATTGTTTTTTTTTTTTCATTTTTACAGAATATGTCCAGCATCTTGCTAATAAACTTGTACACAGACTGAATATTAATACAAATAGATGATATCAGGGTTTTATAACAATTTGGGGCTTATGTAAGAAATAAAGGCAGCATAGTAATGATCAGACAGATTATTGTGTAGATTTTGGTAAACCAATAAAAAATGATTTGCATTTTACACAGACAAACATTTCTTTTGTCGTTAACCCAGCTGTTCTTTTGGAGTAAAAACATGTTTCCTCTTTTAACATTCCCCCTGTGACCCTGAAATTCAGTCTCCTTTCATCTGCTTCATTACATTCTTATCTGCATATATATATGTATGTGTGTAATCCAACTATAAACTGAATCCACAAACTAATATTTGCAATAATAACATTTTCACGCAAGTGATTCAGTTTCCATAAAAGCCTTTTGTTACTAAAAATCAGACTCTCCCTATTTGTTTGCTGGCTAAAATTCCTCTTTGACAACTGAAATAAATCTATTTTTAAATCAAACAAAAGCTTGCTGGTACTGCCAGCTTTGCAGTTTTACTTCCAGACTCCAGGGGTCAGCCAAAAGCAGAATTTGCAGCGTTATGATTTGTCCTCTACAGAAACATCTCTTACAGAAAAACATATCCTCAATAAATTTGGTTAAGATGACTCGTGGCTTATATAGATGACGTTAATAAATACATACTGTAACATACAGTAGATGTATAATATAATTGTTTTGAAATTGAATTTGGTCCTTTATTGGTCCATTATGTTGGGCAGCAATTTAATTACTGTATTTTCATGAAATTCTTTGATGCTCTTCTTTTCTTGAACATAATCAGAGCTAATGAACCACAAAGGTGAGGTACGTGTGTGTCTGTTAGGGTGCAACAGTCATATTGTTTTCGGAATGGTGATAAATGATATCAGTTCACCTATTAACCTAAACAAGTATTTTGTTCCTTAAAAAAATGATTCAGAAAACTGGATAGAAACAGAAATTAATAAGTCAACTGAGTATTAGCAACAGTGTAATAATATGCTCCAGTTGGGATATGAACCCTGGTTTCCTTTGTGATAGTCCTGTAATAAACCCATTCAGTGACAATGACTGTCTTTGTCACTCTCTCATAGGTAGTAATGATGGTCCTGGAGCAACATTATTTATGATGTGCCAGGATAAACACAATCAAAGCAGTATCAGTATCTCTGGCCTTTCTTGTATGTATGTCGCTGCAGTGTGATCAGTCCAGTCCAGTTCACCTGAACAATAAACTGGACTGGACTGATCACACTGCAGCGACATACAAGAAAGGTCAGAGCAGACTGTATCTGCTGAGGGAGCTCAGGTCCTCTGGGGTGCAGGGGGCACTCCTGACCTCTTTCTATGACTCTGTGGTGGCATCAGCCATTTTCTATGGAGTGTAGCGTGTTTAGTGTGTAGTGTAGTGGTTTTTTTGTGTTGTGAGTCAAAACAAGGAGGAGACTGCTGAATGTGGAGCAGGCAGGAATGAGCTGAGGAGCCCTGAGCCTGAGCCATTGCCTGCATTTAAATGTAAACAGTTACATATAACTTTGTGAATTTCAAAAAACGTATGCACAAATTTAGCAAACAACAATTTATATTTGCTGACTAAATTCTACTCACAAGTTAATTTATGAGATCTGAGAACACAGTGACGTTCATACAACAAAGTCCAAGAAGTCATTGCAGATGTATCAAGAGACAAAAGGCTTACAGTTTAACCTCTAAACGTTTTGGCTTTCAGATGATACAGATGATCCAAACCAGTGCAGCACTGGTTACTGATAACATGATAGCTGAAAGGACACACAAATCTACACTTGTACCATATAAACACTTTGAACTTGAAGTATTTATTTTATTGATTTTTGTTTGACAGATACAAAGCACATTATTAACTAGCTGTAAATGTGACAGAGTTAGCTAAAAGTCAACTTTTCATCTTTCTGGAGTACACGATGTTTTTACCTTGTTTTTTTTTTGTTGTTGTTGTTTGTTGTTCACTTAAGATTAAGCATCTTCGCAACTTAAGCATTTTTCTCTTGGTAGGACATAATTTGATTTATCTCAATTTAGCATAACGGCAGTGTCTGACAGTAGTTGCTAAACACACTCAACATAGGTAAATGCAGGTTAACCACATCTCCACACCACTCCAACACTCTACTGCTCTGAAAGACTAATGATGACTTTCTTACAGGTCCCCATATCAAAAATGTTGACACTTCCTCATGTATTTGGGATAAGGGCTTACACAATAAGAATCGAGTTGTAATTAACTTGAATTATTGTTGAACTGATCCCAGTTCAGGCTTGATTCTGGATTCGTTACTGTGGTTTTCACAGTCTAGTCACCAGGTTAGAATGTTAGTAGTCAACGCTTCTGCAAGCTACAGATGTTTTCAAATTTGTACATATCCTAGGCCATGAAACAAAATAACATTTCCACAAAACTTGTCGTATCATGTTCACATTGCATGTTTATTACCCGATTTTCAGGTGGTGGATGGGATGATGGTAAAGTTGCAGGCAACAAGGCTGCCAAGTCAGTGACTGCAGATCAAGTCTGCGTTTCACCATTCTAAGTGTGAAACCACTGCATCCCTTTTGACGAGGAACCACAGTGTTTCAACATTTGTAAACAGGAAACCACGTGACATTTTTAAGGAGACCTTGAAACAATTTCTAGCTGCATTTGAGGCAACCACAGTAGGTATTTTAAACTGAACCATGGTGTTTTCCAAACCCTAACCAAGTGATTTTCATGCCTAAACCTAGCAAAAAAAATTAAATTGACCCTAAAGAAAGGAAGTCCCAACATAAAGAATCATATGTGGCTTTGCAGAAACATACTTTGCTAAATTTTAATCTGGTGATTGCGTTGGGTCTTCAATAGATTGTTCCAATTAAGGCTGCTGAAGGCTGTGGCCTTGCTGCCTTTCAATGTTTATGTCATCTTGAAAGCTCAGCTTTGGCTGTCCTTATCTGTGCCTTTGTGACGGCCTGCCCAACAAACTGCTGTATTTGGTCCTGCTGAGTAAATAGCCCATTTATTGCACTATGATCATCCTCCCTGTGCATAGAAGTATCAGGGCCATACAAGAGTGTATTTTGATTTCTGACCCATGATTAATGGGTGGGCCTTGAATATCTTTGCCTTTTCTTTTTTAGTCTTTTAGCTGATAGGGTGACACCTTTATAACCGTGTGCTTTGATGCTGAACTGTTTAAAAAGAAAGCCCTGCCAGTTCTTGGCAGTTGGTGAAAGAAATAAAAGAGCTGGAGGAAAACCTTTATGCTGTGAGAAACAGCAGATCTTCACAGATCCCCAGGAAAAAACGCCAGAGCAAGTTCTCATCAGATGCAACAAGTTAAGCCTTCCACAGTTGCTCAGGGCAGCAGAGTACAAAGTTGCACATGCCGCCGCCTTTCAAAACAAATCCTTTTTATCTGCCATGTCTGCTGGGAATCTCCAGAAAAGATGACAAGGCAGAAGTCAGTTGTGTTAAACAGGATACTACATCTCTCCATTATGTATTTTTGTTCATCAAAGCTCCTGCCTTTATACAACCCCAAAGCAGGGCTCCACTTTGTCTTTATGATATTTTCTTTTTACAACTGGTTTCTATAGAGTCCGCAAACCAATGCCTCCGCACACATACACAACCTCATACACGCACATTTACCTCTATGACCAGAATGGAAAAAAACAAACACAACATTTTTTCTGAAAGGATGCTTGGTCAACAGTTCGTTCACAACATGATAGGTTCAGTAAAAAGGAAAATACACTCAGAATAAAAGAGGAATGTATGTATAAAATGCTAAATGGCATATCGGATCATCAGACTGAATGGAATGCACCTACACAAAAATGAAAATGGTCCAACATGACAATTCCTGGTTGTCTCTTCGCTAGAATATTCTGTACAATAATGTACAACAGTGGAGGTCCCAGATGTCCTCGCTGCCCATCTCTGCCAAATAACTGGAGGAACTTCAGAAACTGGAACACTGAAGTTAACTGATGGCCACTAAACATGATCAGGCACAGCAAGTCACATTGTTTCATGTCTGGTCCATTCCCTTATGAATTGTCCTGGACAAGATTTCAAGAGGCCGACTCCATGAGAAACTTCTGCAAGATCTGCACTTGATGTTTACCTCCAATACTGCTGATTCATTGAGTTCTCCACAGTAGACCAGTTAATAGAAAAAGTTCCCATGTTGAGTTCCCCCTCTTTTGCTATAACCACACTCACAATCCAAAATGTAGTCTTTCAGCGTCTCCAGAATATCCTTTGAAACCTTTCAAGGTCATGGTTCATATCAGCATCTGGCCCACAACAACAAAACAAGCACAACTTCATATTTTTGATAATATTTCTCAGTTCTTCAGTTTTTTTCTGTTATTTTCACAATTGCAGATCATCAAGACACCCATTTTCAAACACACACATAAATTTTAGAAAAATCAGTAACCAGGAGAGACTGGAGATGAGTGGACAGATGAAGACATGGAAGAGTTTTTCCTGTGTGTTTGTTGTTAATTTGGGGGTTCAGTTGTTCTTCTTAGCAGACAGTGCCATTCTCCTGTCTAGACTTGGGGCAGGTGGATCGGGGTATCGGCTGAACAGAGGGAGCCAGGGTGCAGAAGAAGCCGGCGATGAGGGTCAGGCCAAGACCTCCCCAGGCGCAGAACATGGACCAGCCGTAGCCATGGCCGATGTCATCAGGCAGGCCGTATAGGTATCGTGGGTAACGGGAAAGCTCAAAGTTGATGCCAGCGACGCAGGTACAGAGGGAGATGATGCAGAAGGTTCCTGAAATGACAGAACAATAAATTGAAGGCTAGAAATGAAGTACAATACCCCCATAGTAAACCTATGCAAGCACTGGGAGAACACACAGGGCCCTGCCCCAGCACAATCGGGATTTCAGATATTCACTGTGTTACATTAGGCTGTTAACATGGATACAGAACCAAACTTACAAATAAGATTTTGTGAACATTTAACAATAAGGGACACAAAAGTTTAAGTCAGTTAGTATGGAACAAATGAGGAATGAATGAAGAACTGAGAGCGACATTAACCACTAGTGGATGAGTACCTCCTACTCCAATTTAAATGAGTAGCTTAGCTAAAGGAAACTAGTGAGAAATGTATCAGGAACAAAATAGAAAAGGAGACTAATGAACAGGTACCCATGAAGTATTGACTCAGACCTCAGTATGAAGCACCACTAAGATAATAGTGAAGTAAGCAAGGGCTACTAAATAACTACTCAGTATAATCAATCCTTTGGGTGCACAGGAGCAGTAACTGATGTTTAAGTAACTAATAATGAGTGAGTTGTTGGTGGTTTGGTGCTGTTCACCAGTGGACTCAGAGTGTATCAGGAACTACTCATGGACAAAATGGTCAGTATGTGTCACAGATATTGATGAAGAAATCATTAACTTATTCCCTAACAGACACACACACGCTGCTTGCTGTCCCCCTTTTCATTTTGATGTCAAGCAAGCCAAGCCGTGTGTCAGTCTCCCCTATTTTTTAAATTTTGTTTGAGAGTTAAAACTGTCCTGAGACCAGTGGCAACTCCTGCCACATCTCTCAGGGGGGCAGCTGTTTTGATTCTGCCCTCTGTAAATTAAATTATAATAGGTGAAAGTGTCATATTGTATTGTATCACATGTGCATGAGTTCACCCTCAAGACACCTTTGGATATAAAGACAAATACCTATTGGAGCAAAAAAGAAAGAACAATGGCTATTAACAATGCAGTTAATACATCTATTTACAATGCAACTGTTTGGGAGACATAAACAGTGTTGGTAATGAGACTCATTAAACGTACTCACCTTACTTGAATATTTCCATTTTATGCTACTTTCTGTTTCTACTCAACTACAGTACATCTCAGAGGCAAGTTTTTAACTGTTTACTCCACTACAGTTGTCTGAGCTTTAGTTGCTTTCATAATTTTTCATCATCTGCCAGTGAAAACCATGAATCACCAGATTTGTTTTGTGTGTTGAGAGGTTTTTTTTTTGTTTGTTTTTTTTTTTTTAGATAAAATGCATTGTCACAAGGTGAAAACAAGCTACAAACATTTCACAGATACATTTCTCACAGGACAGCTACCAACAAACATATGATGATCTTGTAGAATATGATGCATATGAATATGAATATTGATCACACTCACTTTAGTTTAGCAGTTATTAAAGATTAGCTGGGAGCCTCCAGTACACCATCACCATCACCTCTACATTAAATGAAAATGAATTTAACTTCTAGAGCCATGGCTGACTGATATAAGCCCATTTCCCATTTTGGTAGGTAATTGTCTCTCTGCTTCTTCCCTACTTGAATCCGTCTCTGGACAATCTTTGAACAGGTTTCCGGAAAAAAGGCCTCAGTTTGATTTGCCACCAAAAAACACAGGAGGTCACAAGTAGAACATGCCACCAAACCACTGACATCTGTTATTTTAAATATTTTGGAATATATTTAATAATCTTTCCACTTTGCTTTACTGCAGACTTTGTTTAGCAGAAGCAGTTAGACATGTAGGCTCTAAATTTGGCCTCATTTCGGGAGCTCTGTGACCCTGTGGGCTGCCTTGCAGAGATTTGGCCACTGCCGACTGACCCAGCCTTTTTCTTGTGACGTTACTGCCAAGCAACATAATTGACTTTTTAATTGCCTGTTCATTATACAACTGTAGGGCATAGCGCTAATCCAAGGCCCATCATAATTGAGTGTGCAGTTGCTTGCTGCCAAGTCAGAGCTGTGCAGCACACAGTATCAGAGTGTGTGCGTTAGTTACCACTGACTGTCCACTGCCAGAAAATGGGACACACACAATTGTGTGTGTCTCTGTGTGTGTGCCTGGGAGATGCAGGGGCTGGATATGCACATTCGTGCGTCTTCAACAGCTCCTGCATATTCATTCTTTAACAGTGTGAACAAATGTCATTTTAGTGCTCTACTTTCTTACTCTATCTTTGGACCGCTCAAGATACATCTGGGCATGGGGGTGTATCTGGCAAGGAGCATCTAGGTCAAGCCCTATCTCAACAAGTTAGTGAAGACAAGTAACCCTCCACAATCACCTAAACATGGCAAAAGATGAATCAGAATCAGTCAGAACCAGTTTTCCTTTATCTTCCCACAAATGGGGAAATTTGTTTGCTACAGCAGCCAAAGGACAGTAGTATTTAAACAAAAACAATAATAGTGAAAAATTAACAATATAATTAAAAGGTAATTAATAGAATAGAATAAACTCCTATATACATATGAACATACTACTGCACACAATTAATTGTGTATATGTATATATATATATATATATATATATATATATATATATATATATATATATATATATGTATATATATATATATATATAGCACAACATTAATATTAACATGAAACAGTTTGGCCGTGAATTGTTATTTACAAATAATGATAAATATGGGTATTTATAAAAATTGATCAGATGTGTATCAGTCTGTTGCTGAAGGAGCTTCCCAGTACTGTGATAGAGACCTGCAGGGGGCGGGACTCCTGCACCAGCAGCGAAGACAGCTTGTCCATCATCCTGCTCTCTGCCACCACCTGCACTGAGTCAAGAGGGCATCCCAGGATGCAGCTGGCCTTCTTGATAAGTTTATCAAGTCTCCTCCTGTCTGCTGCTGAGATGCTGCTGCTCAGCAGAGAAAATGGCTGATAGCTGTTGTATGAGGTTTCCTCAGAGGTTAAGACGCTGACTATGAATCATGCGAGAAATTATCATTGCATCTCTATCGCTCTAATTTCTCATCATCTCTCTACTGTTGTTCTCTACTATATATTGTTAAGGTATTGAAAAACGCTAAAACCAGAGATGCTATACAGTTTGTCAAGAAATAATAAGAGCATTTAACTCTCCTTTAAACCTCAAACTAAGGTGTTGGTTGGTGTATTTTTTTTTTTTTTTTTACTTTTTCTAAGAGAGCAAGGCCAGCTGTTTCCTCTCTGCTTCCAGTCTTTATACTAAATCTAGGCTAACCATGTCAAAGTCCGGCTAAGCACTCAAGATACAACATAATCATGTCATTCCTAAAAAGAAGGCATGAAATGCATCACACTGTTCGATTTAAAGTTAAATGGTGATCTATTGAAGACCATTACCTCCTTGGAAGTAGCTAAATATATCCAAAGATACTGTTTCAAACATAGATAATAATGAAAGATAACGTTTCTTGTTTTTAATTGTAGCTTTAATTGTGTTTGTGTGTCCAACTTACCTCCCATGAGGAAGAGTAGGCCCGCCACATACTGCATGAGGCCTCTGTCCCAGCAGCAGCCCAGCACGCCAATGATCCAACCGAACAGAATGATGGCCACCGCCATTCCCATGAAGCCAGCAGTCATTCGCCGCAAGTCTGAGAAAACACAAAAGGAGAGAGGTTAAACACGTTAAGACTAACCGGATCAGAATCCTGCAGCTGTGAAGAAAGACAATGTGACACTTCATGTTCATTTAGTCTGGAAATATCTCCTCTCACCTCCTTACATTTCAAACTTAACATCTGCCAGTGGAAATGGGACAAGTCAACCTAGAAAACGGTTCTGATGTGCTTCCTGCACTTTCAGTCCACGAAGACAATCAGTGTCAGTCACAGGAGCACTGGTCCAGTTCTAATGAAAATTGAATCAGGTGATGCATTTTAAAAACCAACACGAGTCCAGATTACACCAAACCAGCTACACACTTCCAGCTGTCTGTACAAGTCAGAAGACATCTTTTCTGATGTTTGACTTAATAACAATACATAACTGAGGATCTAATGTGACATCTCAGACAGCGCTTCTCTGATTTTTACTCACAGGTGATTTTTGATCCTCTTAAGAGTGCTCAAGCACACTTACATTTCATCTCAGCACCCCCTTAAAGAAGATAATACTTATTATCAATTATTAGAATTTTCTTGATAATTTTCTCCACCCCCCTGAAGGGAACAAAATATTTTATTTATGTTCTTAATCTTATCCGCGTTTCATCTCAACTCCAAGTCATTTACTGTCAAGGTAGTTTCTCTCCTCTCTCTGTTTACCGTGAACAGGCATCGGGCCGGGCTCCTCACGAACACTTAGCACATCAGAGGAGAGACGGGGAAGGTTAAGAGTTTATTCGCATTGACGACAACTAATTACGTTGTATCACAATAGTTCCTTCTTCTGTTTAAGATGTAGGGTGAGATTGGAGGCTATAAAAGTTTCAGAGTGGGAATGTGATGATACCTGATTGCATTTCCCACAACAACATAATATTTAATCAGAGTAATGTTGGAACACTTCATCATAATTGATATGGATTGTCCCCCTTCTTCCTTCTGCTTATTATATTAAAAATAGCAAGAACCATGTGGAAGAGCAGTGAACAGACCATATAGTTATAATACCAAATCAGCTACTATTTGATGAATATTCTCTTATTTCACATTGCTAAGCTGTGATATAGGCTGCAATTGTTAAATGTGGATTATCCCCAAACTCATCTTACATGTATTTACGTCATAACTACACTTTTTTTGTCAATTACTCACTGCATAGATGCAATTTGTTTGTTTGTCAGTGCAAAGAGAGGTAAAGTAGGATGGAGGGAATGTGATAACAAAGAACCAGATGAGATCGTGAAGAGATAGAGAAGATTGTTATAGTGCAAGAAAAAAAAAGAAGCTTTGCGTACAAAATAGAATTTCCCATGTGAGGGCTGAGCACCCTTAAGGTCTGATCCTAGAATCGACCCTGGTTTTACTCCTGAAGGATTATACTGCGTGAAGCTGTTCCTGAAATACAGCTACAATTACACGTCCAGCAGAGAAACACCTGAATGTCAAATGGCCGGATGTGCCAATAAATTAGTTAAGTACAATAAGCCACCGTTACTGTTGTAGCCTCTACCTGTAATATATGCATGTTTGAATGCAAGCTGTCCTAAGTAGTGAAATATATCCTACTTTTACTGAATGCAACTTTTTATGAAACGCTACTTTTGACGGCGTGTCTAGGACACTGGGAGGCGCTTGTGCAGTTGTCAGACTCTTCAACAGTCGAGGCAAACTTTAAAAGAAACGGAATATTAAATACACATCCCCTCACTTCATGAAGAGTGCCCCCTTCTGAGAGCACACACTTCACATGGATTCCCTGGACATTTAGAGGACCAAGATGTTTGACCAGAAATGGACCAAGAATATAATTATTATTATAAGCTTTTTATTTGTAGTAGTCTAATTATTGGTAACATGCATGCTTCAGCTTTAGAAGACAAACTGCACTGATGGAGGGCAGCAGTAACAGACACTACTTAAATAAGTATTGACCATTATGTTAAAAAAAAAAAAAAAAAAATTAAATTACTTTGAATTTAAGTGCAGTCTTTAAATTTGGCCCATTTTGTAGAGAAGACACTGTGACAGCAGTGTGCTCTGCAGGAGGGTAATGACACTGACAGCGACTGACTGCAGAAAGGAGCTAAAATATGAAGAGGACAAAAGAGGAGAAAGAGCTCCAAGCAAAACCCTGTCTTCCCTCCAGTAGATTAGAATGTCATGGATGAACTGCTCTGTCAGGGGGAGGATGGGGGAGAGCGGGAGGCCAGAGGCTGGCACACGGCTGGGGTAGAGGACACCATATGGTCCAGTGAGAAAGGTCAAAACATTTGGCCTGAGAGAATAAATGTCGAACAATAGAAGACTAACCTCCTGTAATGTAGTACATGCTCTACATGTTTTCTCCAGCTTCACTACTGAGCTCTAAATAAATCCCCATCACACCCAAAACCCACTGTAATGGACAACAATTACCTATTGGCCTCAGGTAGTGAAAATGAACTGTTTTAAAATGACTTAAGCCTCCTCTAACCAACCAACAAATGTCATGACACCAGGCCGAACACACAGTCCTCAACACTAGTGTTATATGCTGGAGTCCCCCAGGGCCATGTGCTCTGCCCCTCCTGTTCACACTGTACACATGTGAACTATGAAAGTGATCCATAAAACAAGACTCTCAGCTGACATCAACTGCATGAGCAGCCCCTGAGGAAGTGCTGTAAGGAGCATCAGCCGTGTGAGCAAGAAAAGTACAACAATCTGTCTGCCCACCAGTAAAGGATTAGTGGAGGGAGGGAGACAGTGGCTTGACATTTAAATGGTACAGTTAAAAGTGGAGGTGTGGATGTTATATACAGACATTTACCATTACAGTCATCCAAAGTTTCTCTTAGAGGACCAATCCATTTTTTTTCTGAAAACTAATGTCATTCATATGTATTATAGAAGAATGTGAGCTGTATCTGGAAAATCAGCAATTGGTGTTTTAACTAAAATCATTTAGTTCAAAATAAAGAACTGTTTTAAAGCACTGTGTTGGTGTAAAGACAACATTATAACAGATTCAGAATTACAAATACATCTGAATATTATATGCATTATATCTATTTATCATCAAGTTTTATTTCTTTCAGTTGATCCAATCTGATAGTCAGTGCAGGTTATCATACCGTGTTCCTTTTCTGCTTCATAAACTGCTATAAGTATGACTGGCAGAGTGGTAGAGAACATATTCTACCAAGACTCAACAGTCCCCTTTCATTCAGTCAAGCCTAATCCATTATCAAACTCAATGTTCAGATCCAGAATGTTATCTGGATCTGAAATGACAGCTACTCAAGAGGTTAGCATAGATGTGGCTGCAGCATCAGGTGTATCAGAGTTGCACAGTACATTTCATAAAAAGAAAAGGCAGAAAAGCACAGACAGATTTCTCAATGGAAAATATGTTGTGGCTCCGTTCTTTACTCATCTGGTAAGAGTTTGATCAGCCATCTGACTCTACCAGTATTGATCTGATTGGCTGATGTTAGCCTGTGATGGATGGTGACAGGCTGATCTGCAGAGTCTCTACAGGTATGTACACCGGCACAAACTTCTAGTGGGTCATATTGAGGGGGAATATTTCCAGTCCATACATTGTTTTTAGGAAAATCCTTCTCATTGTGTCTTACAATGTAACTTATTTGATATAACTTGCCTACCTGTAAGACTCATTTCATTTACATTTGGTCTCTTATTGGTTAGATGGCAGAGTGACAGTTACCTGTTAGAAATAGGGAGTATAAACTCTTTTATGGCTGTAATCGAATAAACTGCCTCCAGTGATGTCACTCAGTAGCATTGGGGTAATGTGGGTGCCAGGTTCTGAAAAGCAGTCCACTGGTCTTGCAGTACCCTTCAATAACACTGTTGAACTTATTATTGTTTCTGTCCACAGCATCTTTGAACCATCCAACCTGACCAACCAGGTCACAGGAAGATGAAATGGACAAGTGGAAATCTGGGTGGCCAGACTACAGGAAATCAGGGACAGCTGTAACCTTTCTTCAGCACAACATCCTGGATCAAGCTGTTGCACTTGACGGGTGAAATGTGTTGGATAAAGAGAGAGGTGGACTTCACTCACATTCACACATAAATTAAAACAAAGACACTACGTGTGTGTTGTACATTTGTGTAGCAAAGCGTTTACAAACTGGTCCTTAATTCCATCTGTTCTCACTTCTAACTATGATGAATGAATATAAAATCGACATTATTCATGTCCATCCCATGTGATCTGCATTTTAACTTTCTACTCCTCTGTAACTTCAGGCTAAAGGTATCTTCGGACATGGAGAGTACCTCCAAGAAATGTAACAATATTTCAAAGTCTGATGCATCGTTCCGCCTGACTGTCAAAGAGCCATTTTAGACACATGCAGATGCAGATACCTGTGCATGACATTGAGGAAGGAGCCGATGTGTGACTCCCTGTCAGGAGGCCTGTCAGTCACACACTGTAACCATGGCGACCCTGGAGCTTTACAGTGATATATAACACATATAATATGAACTTGGTGGAAGCTGCTTGACAGTCAGTGATGCTGCAGAATTCATGATTAATTCTTTTGAGCGTCCACACTGTCAGACATGCTCTCTTTCTTTTTAACTTGACACATAGTTTTTATCTGACTGCTGTATCAGAGAGCATATTCAAAAAAAAACATAAAAACAAGAAAAACCTCCATGTCGGATAATTTGTTTTTCTGTTCCTCAGTAAATTGCTGATTTGACATGTGATCCATAATAGAGTGCAGCTTGTGCCAACATTTTGCTGTCAGAACCCGACAGAGTCTCAGCAAGAAGTATCCAGGCCCGACCCGAACACTCTTGGGGTTTCCATTTCTTTACGTCCAAACCCAATTCGAGTCCATCGTAAGCTGAAGCACTGAGTTTGTGTTACCTGATCATGCAGTTGTTATCATGGTTACAGCTTGTCTGTTTATCCTGATTACAGCCATGCACAGTATGGATTACTTTGAAAAGACATTGTTCTAAAGCTGTGGATATAAACATAAAATACAAAATGTACTTGTTTTTCATGTCAATGGTGAAACATGCACTCACACAGCAGTAGCACTAACACTAAACAAGACATATAGCCCCAACACAGACAGGAAGACTATCACTTATTATCACTTAATAAAGCTTATTACTTATTAAAACAACAAATGTATTTAGTTTGTTCATATTTTGCACCTGTTGCACAAGTTCACATTCAGATTTGCACATATTCAATTTTGTCCACAACTTCACATTGTCTGTTACAGGTGCACAAATATGTTTTGCACCAAATATACTACAACAAGTGGAGCAAAAATGTGAGCGTGTCAGTTCTTTAATCTGTGACTGTAATTAAGAATTTGGGAATATGTAAGTGTTGTGTTGTATTGGTGGAGAGAAAAAAAATCTACAAGTACACAACTCATAGAGTATGTGACCACACATTTACTGATACACATACAGAATCACTGTACACAACTACAGATTCCTCTGTTACAGGTGCTCAAACCTTTTGCACCAATTAATCCTTCATATACACGTTGCTTCTCCACACAGGGGGAGAGCTGATGGTCATCTACTGCAGGTAACACACTAAACAGGAATACGTACCTCATACAACCCTGCACCAAAAGATAAAAAATAACTTTATTATTATCATTTGTAGTTGTTAATCAAAATATAATTATTCAAAATTACTCCAACCTGTACTCAGCTGTACTTAGCTCTGTTAGCTTTTAGCTCTATGAACACCATGAGCTGGTTGTTAGCTCTGTTGTTTCCTTAGCCTAACACACTGCAGGACTCTACTGCCCACTAGCAACCAAAAGCACACTAGCTCTCCTGCTAAATTCAACACATATTTGTTTTTCACAACGTATTCATTATCAGGTAAAACAATATCTTTCACATTTCAATGCATATTTATTGTACTGTACTTCTGGGGGAGGTCTCTGTTTGTCTCAAACATATTTCTGTGCAGTGACAGGATGGAAATATGTCTAACAGTGAATCCTTTCCCTTCTAATTGATCGCCCCTCCCTCTTTCTCCAGCCTTCTCTGACATAGACTAACAGTAACACACAGCATGACAGGCACACTGACTGAGCTGTCAGTCAGTGACTATGAGAAAAGCCAGAAGACGACACTAACTGAATGCACTTTTTCTGGCCAAATCTGTGCTGACACAAAATGTGTGGATGCATATGTCTGGTGACAGTCAATCATTTTAAACATATAACTACAATTTTTGGCATGCTGGAGTGAGATATCATAACTGTACAGGAGTGAATTTCATGATTTGAATTGACTGTACAAAGCTTTGAAATAGAATTGATGATGATACCTTTCATATTATTAATGTACTAATAAATGATGCCAGGGATTCAAATATATTTGTGGAGCTGTCACTGTGCTATCAACTTTGGCATGATGGTGATATTGTTAAGTGCTATTGGTATAAGTTTACACATTGCTAAGTTAGATATTTATTCTTGTTTTTTATTTATACAGCCAAGTTCTTTTTCTCTCCCTTAGCATTATCTCTTTCACGTTTGTTTTGCACTGTCAGTTTGGTGGAAAAGATAGAGATGAGCTTATTCTCACCAAACAGTAGTGACTGATATGCACATCCTGACAACTTCATTTTTCACCAGGTAGGCAATACCAGACCCTGGGGTTGCATGTATATTTGATGGTACATTGTTTCCAATACATGAACTGATATTTTTGGAAGAATATCCAATAAGAATTTGACTATATTTCTAGGCATAGCTGCTGGTTACTCGATGTGCTGGGCATGACATGTAAGATGAGAAAAGTAACCTTGGAGTCAGATATTATTTTTTTAGGTTGTTTTTCATTGATTTCATTTTTCTGTCACTTGAGTGCTTGACTGTCCTGTCTAAGGTACAAATGGCTGGGTTGCATAAAAATCAAGCTTAGACAAAAGAATTCTGTCATGTACTGAGAACAGGAGATTTACTCTGCAGTTTGTTTAGCTGCACCTACATGATCTGTGGCAACATCACTAACAATCTGTGAATAAATCAAAGGTAAACAGAACAGCTGGTTCAACCTGACATCCATGTAAACTTGCTACGCCGCAGCATTCTGTGACAGCTGACTCCAGCAGCAGACCTGTTGCTTCTTCATTCAGGTTATCTCCTGTTTAGGGGTGGCTGAGCACTGTCAGGTTTGATGTGGATTCCTCACTCAGAGATCTATTAAACTCTGATGCACAGTTTGAGCGTGTCTCTGCAGCTGTCAGCCTGTCTGTCTTGGTCTGTGGATCTTCGATAGGTCTTTGCGGCAGTCAGAATTCAGACTGGGCACACAGGAAAATATGTTGGCTAGAGCTGAGAGCTGTCAGATGTCCATGCCCCTGCAGTTGACTACATTTCACCTCCTTTGGATGTTTGAAAAGCATGTGTGATGGACATACACTAAAGGTTACACTCTGCATCCACCTGTGTGTACACTTGTATTCTATATGTAGAGAATACAGGGAAAGAAGCACAGCAGTCAGTTATCCAGTGTCTTGTATTTCTGCACTGTTTATGCTATCAAATGGTCATTTAGTCAAATACATTTTATTTATATAGCTCAAAATTGCAATCACATTGCCTCAATGGGCTTCACAATCTGTACAGTGAATGACATCCACTGTCCTTAGACCCTCGTTTCAAGTGAGGAAAAACTTGCCATATTGGTGAAAAAAAAAAACGATGGAAGAAACCTCAGGAAACCTCCCTCTTCCAGGACGGACAGACATGCAGTAGATGTCACGTGTACAGAAAAGAACAACAAATCACAGTTCACAAGATACACTGACAGAATGTCTGATACAAAAATGAGGCTAAAATTGTGTCTTGCATGTTGATAATGCAATTCTCATTGGACTGAATAGGTGATATCTTTGGATCTGGTCTCTAGTTATATTATAAATATATCACATGCATTCATTGTGCATGATGATTCTTCCACAAGGCGATCGGTGGATATATTTCTAAAGCCATTAATGAGCAAGTTGCACAAGAATGGTAGAGAAAGTACAGCCAAAATCTCCCAGTACTAACATATAGGCCTCACAGCGGACAGTACTAACAATAGCTATGTTCATTATTACATTCATTATGATCATGTTAAGTATTTAGGTATTTTTTAAAATGTGAGTGAGATGTGAGATAGTTGGATACAGGTGGCAAGGACAACAATGCACGGTGCTCACAGCACTGAGCTCGGGGCCAATGCAGGAGTCGCAGCAGTAGAACATACTCCTTCAGAAGCTAACCCAGTACTGTTAGCGTAAAGCACACAACAACAGTAGAGTAATTGCTGGCTGACTGAGGTAGGTTTGTGATGGCTATTTTGCTTGTGTTTATATGACTTTGGCATTTAACATTATCACATCATTATTTATTTATCAGGCTATAAAGCTAAGAGATCTTATCAAACTTGCCAAACTTGCTGCTCACAGCTACAGTAGCCAGCAAGAGGTGATGAGGTGCCCGTATTAGTGATGGATACTGATGGAATCATACTGGCATTGAGACATAATTCAACCAACTGCACAGGAAGCCAGAAAGAGACTGTGTGCCTGTCAGGACAAACACACATTTGTACAAAAATCTAATTCACAGTAATTGTTAGGTAATCAGTGAAGTGTTGTGAATCTACCCTGCAGATGAAGGCCTTTGCTAAAACCACAAACTAAAGATTAAACTTTGATAGCTGTCTCATTTGATCAGATCTACACAGGTCCAACATGTATTGTGCAGACCTGCGGCTGTATGAAATGGGTGTTCGTGAAAATGCTGGTACTTCATCTGAAAAACAAAAGTCAAATAAGTAATGTACTGATTTTAAATCAAACTGTGGTAAGAGGACTTGTATTTGTATAGTAATATTCTACTGACCACTCAAAGCACTTTACAACACGCTCATATTCACCCATTTACACAGACATTCATACAGTGACGGCAGAGGCTGTCATGCAAGGTGTTGAGCTTCTCATCAGGAACAATATGGTGTCCAGTATCTTGCCCAAGGATACATCGAAGTGAAGCCGGGGAACCAGCATCTTTCTGAAGAGTGGATGACCCTGCCCTAACTCCTTAACCAGAGTATTCCTAAACCCAATACGTATCTCATTTCAAACTAACTGAACTGCGACTGCACGACAGACTTCTGGTTTGTGTGCTGTTGTTACACTTCAATGGACATGTTGTTTTTTGGAATGTTGACGTATGTCTTTTTTGGAGACTCTGCCAATTGACTTTTTCAGTTGTTTTGTGCGTCACCATTAATGTTGCAGTAGTTTTGTTTAAACTGTTGCAGCATTTTCTTTACTGATAGAGAAAACAAATGTTAATACTCATGAAGTGAAACCAGATGTCATTGTTCTTTTGTTGCATTCAAGTTGAGAAAGTTGTTGCCATTCTGAGAAACAGTGGACCAAAACCGTAATGACTAAAATAATGAAATGTTCAGTAGAACAATCAATGTCCTAACTGTGGATGAGAATTAAAGGCAGAGATGATCAGAACAGCCAATGACATCAGAGACAAAAGCGCACACTGAATCCCTCTGATTACTGATGCTGCGCTGGAAATAACTGTGAATAACAGCTGTGCTCATTTGTTTACTGTATCAGCATATAACAGGCTGCTGTCGGTCTGCCTTTCTCTGCTGCTTAATAGGTTCCATTGTTCAGCTCCATACTGCAATTCCCTTTTAATTTCATTCTCTGCTTCAGGACCGTTGGCCCAAAGAAATGTTATTTCATAAAAGGGAAATGGCTTTCCACATCTGCCTCATCTACTCCTGAAGTGAATTCCCAGAATGCCATTCAATATCTTCAAAATGGTGAGGGTACATTGTCATAATGCTTTCAAACTAGTTTGATATTACTTAATAACTAGTGTGACTTACCCTAACTCCATCATGTCTTGAGACTCTGCTGCACTCTGGCCTACTGAGGCTACTGCAGAGGAATCCTTGTGAATGTTCATTTGAAAATTTGACACCAAAACATATAAGCTTTGAAAATATCAGGATGTGATGTCACTTTGTCTACAGTACAGTACAAGTAACCACAGGAGAAAAAAGAACTCCAACAGACAACACTGGGCCAGATATACAGGACACACAGTGCTAGATCTGTCTTGAACCTGTCAGTGAAAACTACACTGTGATAACAGGAAAAACAGTGAGACTGTTACCTCTGTGGCAGGGGTGTTCAATTAAAATTCAAGAGGTCAAGTTGGAGAAAAAATCCTTAAGCGAAGGCCTGGAACATCATGTCTAACTTGCATTATGATCCAGTGCCATATGCAATATACTGAAGTGCTTAGCATTTGTATCAAAATCCATAGATATATGTAGCCTATCACTAATGAATTACAGTGTATCAAATAAGTAGTACTTACTTGCATAATAAATACATCTTCTTTAGGTTCTTTAAATTCAAGTACAAGGGCAGAAAAAATTGCTCTGAAGATAAACAAAAATATAGTAAAGAAACACAAAGTACAGAGTCTCAATCATCCTTAAAATAAACAATCTGAAACCATCTGAACATCTGAGCCATCTCTCTTTCCCTCTTCTGTCCCACTCCAACACTTTATCTTGTTCAGTGAGAGAGGTGAGCTCTAGCTGTACCTGCCAGGACTTTAGATCTGGATGGAACGGTGTCAGGACCATCCTCATACATGTGTGTAGATGTGACCAGATTTTGTTTTAATAATGCTGACAGAGCAGAAGGCTGCCTTCATTTTCTAGGCCCTTATTTAGTTTTGAGTGGGTGTGTTTGCTTGAAAGACTTGCTTGCTTCTGATGGTGCTTCACACTGCCACTTTTAATAACCACTACGGTCTGGACTGTTACTGTCAGACTGGTTTTGAACTGCCTGCTGGAAAAATGAACATGTAAGAGTCCATTCTGTATTAAAATCTCTGTTTCAGCTGCACACGTTTATTTATTTAGCACACACAATGTGAAATATCTCTTTTCTTTTTTCTCCCAGTTTGATTGGCTGAGTAGTGTCATGTGAGATCATTTACAACTCGTGCAAATTTGTGCGTCAGTCCTGTCTGTGACCTCTTCTCTACAGTATGTGCACAAGATTAAAGTTGTCACCATGTTCCCTCATCTCAGCATTTGAAATGGTGATCGGTGAAAGAGACATTGCAGGCCTAACTTCAAGTTCGACTCAAACTAGGTCTGATTGGCTGTGTAAAGCTAGCCACAATATAAAACTGCTGTAAAAGCATTGAGAGTGACACAGTGTTTGTGATGAGAGGTGTTGGTAAATAAGAAGGTTGGAGTGAGACAGAGATTTGCTGAGGTTTTGCTGCTGTAAGCATGTGGTCTTGTCACAGAGGCCGCCTACAGCCACAGCTCATTGGGGAGCAGGAATAGAGCTTAATTTCATTACCCCATGTCAACAGCCACTGGGGAGAAAACAATGGAGTGGGAAAATCAAATTAGGCAAGATAGCAGGGAGGAGGGAGAAGGTGGGTGTGATGGGGATGAGCTGGCAGTAAGAACAAAGGCGATCTCTTTAAACATATGTGCTATTTGCTGAGGAAGCTCTCTCAACACGCCCTGTGGCTTTTGTGGCACTGTAGCGAGGCCTCGTTCTTTTCTCTAGGGTGGGGGCCATATGGGTGATTTCATGGTGTGTCAGTCAGCGGCAGTGTGAGCACCCCTGCAGGTTGAGTCGGGGCCCGAGGGAGCCGGATGAGCGCATACAGAGGGAGGGGTAGACAGAGAACGAACAGGGAATTATCACTGACAGCCTTCCTGGAGAACATCGAACACATGGATCCCTGAGGAGCTGCTGGTCAGAGCGGGATAGCTAGCATTTTACTACAGTGGTCTTCTGTCTCCATGGCAACAGAAGATGGGACTCTGATGGATATTTGATATGAGATATTAACATTTAAACAGGGCCATGAAGTGATAAATTGTCGTTATTGTAACATGATAAAGACATACATAGACATATATTGACTCAGAGACTTCTTCACTACATCTTACAAGTTTTGAACAGGATTAACAAGTTTGTGCTGGTTAACATCAGTTTTTGTTACACAAAACAAGGGAACAGACTTGACACAGTACTGGATTTGTCATTCCTCTCCAGCCCATTACCTGTCCTGTTCGAACCACAGCTGTTTCTATTTCCCTCAAATGTGTCTCAGCCATTCCTGCCTGTTCCTGTCCCCGACGGCCTTCAAGTGTCCCAAATAAACATATCCTTTGACCATTTCCTTTTATAAAGTCAATTAAATCTGCTGTGTCTCCAAATGTTTGCATCTGAATCCTCTGACTTGAACTCTGAATCCAAGGCTGATCAAAAAAAAAATAAAAATACCATCACGTACAGGAGGACAAAAACAGAACATTTCAGCAATTAAAAAGACACAAGTGTAATATAACAGTGGTCTCAAACTGATCCAGTAAAGGGCCGCTGGCTGCAGGTTTTCATTCCACCCAAGCAAGAACACACCTGATCCAACAAATCAACTGTGTAAAGACAATTCAGTTGATTGAATAAGTCGAGTCAGGTGTGTTCTTGCTTGGTTGGAATGAAAACCTGCAGCCACAGTGGCTCTTTACCGGATCAGTTTGAGACCACTGTCATATAGGGAGTCACACAGCAAGAGTCAGAAATGTCATTGTTTACCAGAGTTATGTATGAATTCATGCAGAAATCTGTTTCATTAGAATTGGGCTAATTTGAGTTAGTGTTTAAAAGGACAGAATTTATCCTGGATTACAGTGCAGGGCATGGAAATGTGCAGCGGTGGCACAGGTTTTTATTTCCAAGCAAAGCAGGAATCACACACAGACCAATGCTGGCTTTTATCATTAGTCCCTATTAACTCCAATCAAATCAGAGTCATCCAGCACTTGAAGGAGCATCTGCAAGATATTGCCAGAAGTTTGGTTTAAAATGTAAAAAAAAAAAAAAGAGCTAATATTATCAAAAGAGTGTGAAGAATAGCGTTGATGTTATGTCCAATATGTCTGTCAACATGTCAGAGATGTTTTCTGAAATGAGCAAGTTAACCAGCTAACCCCGGCCCATCAAGTCTCCTAATATCACTTCATACTGCAAGAGGATCTAGTCCGATAGCCCCCGTAGCGTCAGCTTGCAGACATATGCCAGGTGCTCCCAGTTTGGCATTCAGCTGTGTTCACTCTCATGTCAGGTGACTAAATCCAGCTGAGCTGAGTCTCCCAGCCAGCTAGCTTCTAACCACACTGTACCTCAAGAGGAGATACATGAAGAATCCCCCGCTACTCCAAGCTCCTGACTGAGTCAGCTAATACGACCGCTTGCGACACAGCTAACTGAGCTGCTACAGCTAGCAGCAGTTAGCGGTTACCCGGGTGATATGCTGCCCCTGTTTGTTTAAATTAGACTGCAAATTCTTACAAAGCTACCTTTAAACTGTATGATGAATCATCAGCTTCTTCTAAATGTATTAATATTCCAGAGCATTTGTGATCATACAACAGAATAGAAACCTGCTGGCTGAGAGAAAAATGAAATATTCCAATATGATGCCATAGGAAGTTGGATCCCTCCCCTGCCAAGCTGCTTGACATATTCCTTCTGCATATATACAATTTGATTTTCTTTCTAAAGGCTGCTAAGCTCGGAGAGGAGCAGGGGCACTGACAGCCAATCACTGCACAGCATCGTTAAAGCAGTAGTTTTGCATGGCTCTGTGTTAATGGCTGTTGCACGTCCCTTTGACGGGCCACTCCACTGGTGCTGCCGATAAACGGAACTTGTGTGACTCAGCATTTTTCGAGAGAAGATTTTCTTAATCTTTCCGGGACCAATGCCAAGTTGTTGAGCGAGCGACGCTCCGGTTTGGACCCCGAAAGCTGTTTGAATGATTCAAAGGCAGAAGGAAAAGCAGAAGTGAGGGAGAGGCAGTGAAAACAGTGAAAGACAGAGCTGGAGGAGACAGAGGAAACAGAAAGCTCTTAGCCATTAATATCTGCAGTTCTAGATGCTCTGAGCATGGAAATTGGAGTGTCGCTCATTTAGAGGAGGATTTTGCAAAGCTGAGAGCTTAAGCACAGATAGGAATAGAAAGAGGAAATTACAAGATAGTTTTGGTTAACTCACACATTCCTTTCCTTTCCTTTCCTTTCCTTTCCTTTCCTTTCCTTTAAGTAAACTAATACATCATTTTGCAAAAGGTAAATCCAGGTTAAAAATATTTTCACCAAGTCAAAATATCCATATTTGCAGGTGTGAAAGTCACCAGATAACCACGACAGCCAAATGATTTGATCAGCACAGAAAAACATTTTCATCAAAGCTGTTAAAGAGGCCCATAAAAATCTGCCAGAAGAATGAAATCACTAGCTTTAGAAATACCTTTGACATGCAACCAAGATGTTGGTCAAGAGGAAGTCTTGGCCTGAGGCTTTGCTCCAAACACAGGGCCGGAGATCACCTTTTATACCGTTCATGTGTTCAGGAGATATAGAGCAAAATAAATAATTTGGTTATGGTGTTAATCAAAATGGCTGCCATGAGGGGCTACTGCTATTTCTGAAAATTGGCTGGCTAGTGCAGATCACAAGAATATCTTGCTTTCACTTTTTGTATCTGGTTAGGGTTATGGTTTGTAACTGTCACTTATTTTGGGATTGTTCTAGATAGATTGGAAGTCTTATTACAACGGTTGTGTTTGAACACTAACATCCTTCTGGTGATTGGGTTAAACAATTACAAAGCCTCTGGTGGGGTCTACGTATGTAACTATGGTCAGTGACTACAAAAGAACAAATCTTTCATCCACAGTTTTTTTTTGTCATAAAATATGATGCAATATATATGATATAACTGTCTAATCATCTGTTGCCAAACATTTTCAAGTACTGGTGTAATCTGAACTGAAAGCTAACTGTCTTACTGTTTAAGGGTGTTTGTGCCAGAAATACATATTCACTGTTCAACAGCCACTTCTTTTCTAATGTTTGAGAAAAGTCTTTTTGGGCCAGTGTGCATCACGTCAAGTCAATATTGTCTTACAATCGAGCTGACAATCCTCAAGCTGGTTAACAAGCATTAAAACACACTAATACATACAAGACTTTAGTGTGGAAAAAAAAAGAATAAGAACAGTTGAACTATTTTGTCAAAATTTTGTCAAAAAGTGAACTTATCAATTGATAGACACAGTTAATTGTTATGTGTTGTGATGAAAGCATTTGATTTGTTTTTTCATACATGATATCTAAAACATGTCTTGTATGGCATCAATTCAAATAGAATCTGAGATTATACTTAGTAGTGTACAAGATTTCTCTTACACCATCTCCTATAATTGTAAAGCTTCTGTTAACAATACCTTATGATTAATTATTCTCTTATTTACAAGGGAGGTAAATGAAAAACAAACAGTAAAATACTTTCAATGAAACAATGCTTATTTCGTCACCTCTAAGCCAACAAAGACAAGATGTTGATTAAAGTGAAATAATGAATCTGAACATCTACAATTCTTTGACAATTAGAGGAAGTGTAAATAGACAAAATAGACCCTGTCAAGCCTTTGGTAAAATGGCATCTTAATAAGCCCCAAGCCAATTTTTTAGGGTTAAGGTTAGGGTTAAAAACCCCAAGGTCCCCCAATTGGGGGTTAATGGTCTCTCCTATTCAGCCTTATATCAAACACAATACTCGATTATTTGATGGTCTAAACGAGTTCAGCTATTTCTCCATATGTGCATCCTGTGACGGACAACAAACCTACTCAAAGTGATCAGGCCTGCTGGGTTTCCTCCAATGTCTGGAGGCTTCAAGCTCCAGCTCTGGCTGGTAACTGTGTCTTAAATCTGGATGAAGGAAGTTGTTTCTTTCCAAAAGCAGACAGACAGAAGCAGTGTGTGTGAGTGTGATAAAGACTGTAGGAGGAGAAGGCAGACGGAGAGTTGATATGAGTGGGTTGGAGGAGGTGAGACTCCCAGTATTTACATTTCTAGATAATATCATTAAAAGTTATTTTTGTTACTACAGACATGTACTGTGATGCATTCCAGTTGAATTTCAGGCAGGATTTAAGTTGTTCCAGATAATTAAAAGCAAGGGAGATGTGCAATATAAAGGGAGGCATGCCACAGAGGGGTAATACGGGGAACATTGGTAAGGTCAACATTTAGAAAAATATTGCATTTCAAAGTAAAGTAAGATCTGGCTAGACATGTTGACATATCCAGGTTGAATAAAGACTGAAACTGTTTTCTTTATATATAAATTAAACACATGCTGAGGTGATCCCAGGTGAAAAGTCAATCCTTGCTGTGCACTGAACAACAAGACGGTCTTCTCTCTCAGCATCCAACAGCATCCTTTGTCTAGTGCATATTTATCTCTAAGAACCGTCTTCCTATTCTAGCACGGCAGAGAGAGGGAAAGAAGGAGATGACCTTGGTTTCTCAGACTGTGGAGCGGCCTGGCTGAGCACGTGCACCAAGGAGATAAGCAGCAGTGCTGAGAAGCCAACTTGACAAACCCTGATGCCACATAACTCTAAAGCTGGACACAGATTTTCCACTGCATTGAGATATACAGGAACACTGTGGGACTGACTTATGTGATGCTTGCATTAAACGTCTGTCCACCCACACACAGCCCCCTCTTATCTGCCCTATATAATGACTAATTTTAAACCAACTTAAATTGTGGTTACATTGCAGTGAATAATGGTGCTTTAAAAGAAGCAGTGGAAGAAATATGTTAGCCTCACTGGGTATTGTTTCATTGTTCGATCATCCAACTGACATGACCCTTATTAGAATATACATGTAAAACAAACAAATGGCTGTCAGGGCACCATGTAAAGCTGAGAGTAGATATCTTTTCCAGCAGGGAGAGCTTGATTCTTAAGGCTCAAGCTTAAAAGAAACGAGCAGGCAATCTGTTCTGGTGTCAGGTCTTTCTTTAGTGCTCCACTCAGGGGTAAGCTGCAGTGCAATGGATGGATGGATTTATGAAACCATGCTCTTTGGTACATCTTTTCTTAACAAGGCTGCTGAAATTTGTCATTCCTGTTTGCCGTCCTGCTGGACAAGATCAGGAAACAATGGCAAGGCTGCGTACAGTGAAAACCATAACTTATAACAGCCCAGTCTCCAGGAAGGAATGTT
This sequence comes from Acanthopagrus latus, assembly GCF_904848185.1. NCBI lineage: Eukaryota > Metazoa > Chordata > Actinopteri > Spariformes > Sparidae > Acanthopagrus > Acanthopagrus latus. Next base: position 1,743,693 of record NC_051052.1, on the reverse strand, counting down.
ACCAGTGAACATTCTGCAAATTACAGATACATTCCAATTTGTACATGTCATAGGCTAGGAACTGTATTGACATGTCTACAAAACTGTTAGTAGAATGTTCACAGTTCATGTTTATGCTGTGTCAGGAGGTGGAGGTGATGGTGGCAGAGATGGAGGAGAAAAGGCTGCTGAGCCTGTGACCGCAGTTCTGATTTGTAAGTGTGAAACCACCGGAAAGTTCTGATGGGGGGCCACTGTGTTCAAACATTTGTGAAGACGATGCCGCTGGTTATTTTTAAAGAGACCTCGGGACAATTTCCAGCTGTGTTTTTAGCAACAAAAAAACAGATATTTTTTAGGGGAAGTCAGGCCATCTGCAGCCTCAACAACACCACGTGACCCGGGGACATTTACAGCTGTGTTTGTGGTGACCAAAACAGGTATTTTTTGCCAAACCATGATGTTTTCCTAAACCTAACCAAGTGGCTTTTGTGTCTAAACCTTACCAGAGCAAATGCAAAGTGTTGTGACTGGAAAATATTTGAGAATTGATCCTATATGAACATGATGTTTTATCTTTTTCCATGGTTTTGAGGAACACATATATTCAGGCAACTGGGTTGCTTATGAATCCTGTCTGGAATTCTATGTGTGTCCTTGTCGTGTGTACATGTATGCACAGCTTTTATGGACATAATTCTTGGTACATGTTTGGACAAAGAATATTAAGAAAGCATGTCAGCGCCTCATCCTGAAGTCCTGCAGAAGCAGATTCCCAACAAGTCTAAATTAGTAGATTGCCATGGCTGACCATGACAATCTAGTAGATTTGTATGAGAATCTGGCCTTTTGGTCCATTATATATGATAAGCAATATGCACTGACTTGAACTGTGCAGAGCGCAGTACATAGGAAAAGTCTAGAAATGGATAATGTCAGACTTGTAGCAGGTAGTCAGACAGCATTTGAAAATGTCAGGTTACAACAAAGCAAAGCTTTAGAAATGTCAAGTCTTTTCCACACAATATTTTTTAAAAAACTTGAATGAATTGACTTCAGTCAGCTCCAACCAATGAGGATTTTCCTTCATCGCAAGTATACATATTGACACATATTCCTATACATTTACTGCACTGGGTACTTGTTTCAGCCAAGTACTCACTGAACCTTAATATGTTTCCATGTAAAGGCACTACCTAACAAAGAAGTGACTCTAACAGAGAGTAAATGCATTGTGTCTGGTGCATACTATATCGCACAGTATGATGGAAGAGAGTGGAGAGCAGTTCTTTAGGTGGCTAACTTTGAGTTAAATACCATAAACTAGGAAAGTACCAGTGCACTGTGAAAATGTATGTGGCAGTTGGTCAAAGTAAGCCAAGGTCTAGCTTTTCTTCTTTTTCTTCTATTTTTTTCAGCCGGGGTAAATGACTTGAGGATTTCTGAGCTGGTGGATATAGAAGCTCTATGATGTGACGAACCAGATTAACGGTTAGCTAGGACTTCATGGGAGGAAAATAAAAAGCAAACTCATCATTCTCTGCAGCAATGGCAACACAAGCAGCATTAAATGCATGGAGGAGTTTCACACTGAAACTAAAGAGACACCATTACTGTCTCTTACAGGCTGAGGAGGGAGGAAAAGCTGGTGCTGTGTTATCCAGAATAGCTGGAAATGATCACTGAACTGTAAATAATATTAATGCAACCTCGTGACAGTGTAGCTTTCCAACCAGGTATGAACATTTTACGCACAAAGGACACCAGAATTTCTGAAACCAATCAAATATAAGCATGTTAATAAAAAAAAAAAGATACACTATGATCCGTGTGTCCTACACAACAAGCCCTCCAGAACAAATGTGTTGTTTCCTTTTTGTCTTTATGAAACAAACTGTATCATACTCCTAGCCACGAAAACAGGAAAACATAATTCATCACTACCCTCCAATAAAGTTCTACATTTCCTGATGTACTATTGTAATAGGTGATATGGCCTTACAATAACATTGTTTTTAGGATGTATCGAGGTACACCATATGTTTCTTGGTATTTTTAAATCTCCTCAAGAGCACTTAACAAATGCTAGTGCTGCATGACAAAGTCAAATAACACAATATTTTTCTGTTTAACTGTCTGCTCCGATTGAGGAATAGTCTGTTGTAGGAAAGTGTTTTCTTTTAAACATGGATTAATGCTAGTTATTACCTGGAAATCAAATAGATTACGCAGGGCAAATTAAATCAGGATCTTTGAATTCCTGAATTTCTTTATGAATATTTTGTGAAAGAAGCTGTTTTGTTACAGGTTGATATTTTGCAAGAATGACCATCAGATTCCTTCACAGACTTTTGGACCACATTTTGATGTGGCAGTGATGCTGATATTAGTTGAAGAGATCAGATGCTATAAGCACATAGTTCCCACAGTAATGATCAGGAGCCATAAGAGAGAAGCAAAGCTACATCCACAGTAAAGGAAGGATACTTTCAGTAGACACTCGCACGGGGGTCATGTTGTCATGAAACAATCATATCAGTAGATTTATATGCATCTGCCTCCCACAGACAAACCGAGATGTTTACTTTAAAACAGCTGTCTTCATCAGAGATTCCTACTTAAGAACATTTACTGAGGCATTTAATGCTAAATTTATGGTTCTGTTTACAGTTTTTGTGAGCTTCTGCTTGACTGTGGACTCTGTCCTACAGACTCTCCAACACACCCACACAAATACTACTAGCATTCAGAAAGGACAGATGATGTGACGGATTGCAATGTTTAACCTTTCACTTGATCTTAAATATTGTACATACACAGCTTTGTAAGTACAGACAGTGTGGGTGGAGGAGGATGTTTTCTGTCCCATAGAAGCTTCTGCGTGGAGACAGGGAGGAGGGCTGTGTCTGGGAGGAGATTTGTTGAGGTGTAGCCTGGCACTGCTTTGAAGTCTGAGAAGTGCTGCTGCAGACAACCGTGAGATGCGACTTTCAGTTTCCAATTACTCAAGCTCTGTGCAAATATGAGGAGACTAAATTCATTCAGCCTTTAACTTATGTCAGTCCCATGCTGCAAACAAGAAGCAACGAGTGTTCTTTGCATGGTATACTGGCAAGCATGTTATGTAACATGCCTTATATGCCAGATTTTGCATGTACTCTACATAATGTAATCTATTCATAAGTTACCTTTTGTCTACCATATATATATTATTATCTTTAGCCTGATGTTGTTTCCTCTCTCTCCTGCAGTTCTGCTACTCTGGTTCTTCCTTGGCCTGTGAGACCTGCTTGCCTGCCCTGGATCCCTGCTCTACTAAGATACCTCAAATGCATCTCTGGACCTGCTCACCCTGGCCCCAAACTCCTCTTGTCCCAAGTTCAGCTCAGGTTTTCAGCTACCAGCCTAAGCTTACTCTGTGATGCACCCCATCTTTTGCCTTTCAATAAATATCTTATTAATCTTATGCCTGTCTCTTTGTCTGCAGTTGGATTCACTTGTTCAGCCCCATGTAATGTAGCCTGCATGCTGAATAGAAGCATTTTGTTTCACAAAAACATCTTGACCCCTAAAAATGTTGTAAGAAGAGTTTCTATTGTGGCCTAAACACAGTATATAGTTATTTTGTAAAACTCATGAAGAGTCAGATTTAGTGTCATGATTCATTTTATCAGTTGGTCCCTAAAATCACCCTTAAAATAAATAAGTCAAGATCACAAGGATGGACCAGACCTGTCTGCACACTTACGATTTCCACTGCTGTACAGACAGTACACATAGTATCTGTTGGCTTCTAATCTCTGTGCCTGTTTCAGTTTCATAATCAGCCAGCCTAACTGCAGTTATAGTGTTCACATGGAGCTGTACACACACAAGTACACAACGTTTTAAGCAACATGACTACCAATCGTTTTGCCAAAGGGATATGTCTGTCCTGTATGATGCATCACAGATGAACTGCTGAGCTAAAAGCTATTTTTTGTTATTTGTTGTTTGTTTGTGCATGCAAGCCTGGGTGTGTTTCAGATAAAGCGTCTTCAGTGCGCACAAAGCCATTAGTTTCAATGTAGGAGCGCATTATGCGCACTCACAACCCAACACAACACTGTAGGCTACCAGCACACATTTGGTGCGACACACTTGTTTTTTCCTGCACGTCCACGGCGGACCTGCTTCTCCTTCAGGTGTTGTGTATGTGTCTCTCCTGCTGTTTCTCACGGAGCTCTGCCCCGTTTGAAAGGAGAAGGGGCCGTATGTGTAAAGACGGCATCTCCGAGATGTAGAATGTGTTTCATAGAAGAGAAACACACATTTCAGGACAGAACAGACATGTCCTGTGATTTTCAGCATCCTTTTATGATCTCAGATGCCTGAGAATAATATTCTCAGCTGTCAGGATGTGCAGTATGCTGCAGTTCCAGGGCTGATATTAATCTAATCTTATTCTTGTGTTCATGGGTTTGAAAGATATGAAGAATACATTCATACAAACTTCTTGTGACTTGTTTGACCTTGGCCTTGACTCGACATGACTTGCTTGACCAATAGCAATGACTTGACTTGACTTGCTTGATTTTGATAACAGTAACTTGGGACTTGCTTGAGACTTGAAGGTTAAGACTTGAGACTTGCTTATGACTTGCTCATATGTGACTTACTCCCACCTCTGATATTTGCTAAAATTGTCATTATGATCTGACAGTGCAATAACATACAGGTCAGCTGTGTAAAAATCCACTATCTGTGGCTCCACCCAGTGGCCATCATTTGACTTGCAAGAATCCACTGCTCCTGGATCAATACAACCAATCAGAGCCAAGGGGAATGTCTGAGAGCAGTGTCTTTCAAGTGACCAGGCAGTTATAATGTTAGCTTGTGTTCAGAACGCTCTGAAGACTGGGTAATGATTATCTGGTAACTCCGTCTACCACGATGTGAGCAACATTGTTTGTTACTCTGGATATCAGTGATGCTTTGAAGGCAGGGCTGCAGCAGCAGAGAGGAAGAAGGAGCTGGATCATTCAGATCTACTGGCTAAGTCCACTGAGTCCACCTCAAGAAGAAATGTCCAGTTTCTCTAAACCGAACAACTGAGACACAACTAATATTACCCACTGATTAAATAATAATCGCACCAAAGGACTGAATTCTCCATCTTGTGAGTAATAGAGTGAAGACTATCTGAAGCAAGACAGTGCAACAGAGTGTGTTAAACATAGCAGCAGCAGTACTGTAGATGCACTGTATATCTACTCATAAAGTGTCTAGAGACGAGCAATATGAGCCAAGGCTGGCTCTGTTCCAGACCTCCTGTACTAGCTGCTGATTAAACAGACATATCCCCTGTATTACACTGGAAGCATTTAATCATTAATCATATAGGAAGAGTCAACTGAGAAACATCTTGCTAAAGTTTAATGCCACACATTTACACTCTCCTGGAGCTCCACTAGGACAGCTGGGTGATCAGTGACAAGCCTCAGCGCATTGTAACAGTAGGTGTTCAGGATTGGGAGTATTGATGTGGTGACATCCTGATTATAACTGGGCAAAATTTGGCTGAAAGCTTTTGTTGCATAACATTTGTTTGAGAAGCATTTTTCATGATGTAGATAGGACTTGCTCTACAGTCATTTGTCAGTCTTCGCTATTGAAAGAGCATGTTTATGTAACCTAGACAGCTAAAAACCATGTCTGAGTTTGAGTATAAATATGGCAGTATAAATAAAGCCCCTTTGATCTGCAAATCAACAAATCATTAAGTATCAGGAAGTGTTATACATTCTCAGAAGAAACAACAACAATTACTGCCAGCATTCACTGTTTACTTCCTATTTGATGTGTCTTTTGAGAGATATGTCCAGTGAGCCACTGGTAGACTGTTAATGTCACACATCTGTGCAGGAAGAGTTTCAATACATCACTCTTCCTTAAATCACAACCTGTTGTATTTATGTTTCTGTTTGATCAAACAAATAAAGCACTGTTGAACAGTAACTGTTAGAGCCATTGGTGGGTCTATTTTTGATATGGACAGGGCCAGGCTGGATGTTTCCCAGTGATTCAAGCCTTCATTTTCACCTCTCATCCAAGAGTCTTCTTCAGTCCTGACGAAAAAGAAGCCTGGACTGAAGAACAGTACAGACATATGGACAAACAGACACCCAACAAACATAATGCCTCCAGCTAGCCTGATGCACTGAGGCATGAAGATCAGTTTGCTCTTTGTAGTTTGATCACTTTCAATATTGCAAGGGATCTATTTGAAAAAGAGGTAACAGCCACAATGAACCTGCTGTAAGACTGTGATCATAGTTGTGCATGTGCACAATGTGGACATCCTGCCTCAGATGATGGTGCGATTTATTATCTGTTCCCAAGCACACTTCTGACTCTTAGACCTGCTGTCTGAATGTGATGACCCTCAGGACAGCGGTGAGGTCCACACTCATCCCTCTGTCTGTACTAAAAATAACCCAGAGTTGCTGACAACAGCTAACATCATCATGAGTCTGCAAAATGTAACCTTTGGGCTTTTAAATTTCAGCCAAAGCACAGAGTTTATCAATGGGTTGTCTGTCTGTGCTGAGTGTCCCGTGTCCCTTAAGGAAAACTGTGTATATGCCTCAATACATACATTTTGTTTTGTATTTTTTAGTTCATTTTGAAGTATCGCATAAGGAAAGACTGATGGAATTAAAACATTTGATAAAACCTCCTCAACTTCACCAAAGTTTGTGCGCTCCCTTCAGATGTTGTTTTTCCTTTAAAAAAAAAGATTTAATGCATTTAATGGGAGATGGGAACTTTTCTGCATTAATTCTGATATAGTGAACGCCCAGCATACATGACTGATTTGCGTTTTCTGCTCTGAGACAAGAAGAAGAAGAAGTGGATGAAAAAACGTGTTTGAGCTGACACCATTACTTGCTAACATGAAAGACTAATTACAGTTTGCCCACAGAATTGTTCCTGACTTTTCCTCTACTGCCACCAGCAGGTTGACATTTGTGATTTAGAGTGAATAATTACTTTATTTATATGAAAAAAAGTTATGAAAGACAAATGATAAAAGCAAAAAAAAGAAAGAAGAAAGAAAAACACAAGGTATAAACCAAACAAAATAATCTGAACAGTTACAACAAATACACGAGATAAAATAAAAAATAGGATAGACCACAGAGACAATAAATACTAAAAGACAACACTGATCCAGCTCAACTCATCCTCTCTCTATATATATTTGTTTTTCTAATGTAACATAAAGGGACTACAACTCACCTTTACCTCTAAAACCATGGTGTTGTAAAATGGCTATTAAATGAACCTTTGAGTGCTCAGAGGACACTGAGTTTGGCTGGGTAGGGAGTTCCACAGGTGAGAGGCCCTGGCATGAAAAGCCTCACATTTGCAAAAAAGCCACGATTTTGAAACACTGGTGGAGATAATCTCCAATACAGGTGGATAAGCATATTTAAGTTATAATGCTACATTTCCAGCAATCTTTATATTCGTTCGGTAAACGTTGCGTTTGGTTTTATCATTTTGTTTGCACCTTGTATGTAGTTACTATAGGCAAAGCTTATGACAAATGGGAGCACTGTAACAGTTATTGTGCCTGTTGACATAGTGTTGTTGTCATCTGTGGCCACATGCATCGTGCACCAGATGCATAAGGTTACGCATGAGGGAATGATGTTTAGCTCATTGGTAATTTGTTGATTCCCAAATCTCAAGTTGAGTCTCAAGTCTTTTGAGGGCGATTTTCAAGCCAAGTCTCAAGTCAAGTCAAGTCGAGTCAAAGTCACAGAACTTGTCTCCCCATTTCTACAGGCAGCCTCGGTTATAATAAAGCCAATTGAAATTAAGGATGAATTATCATTCCTACAAAACACATTTGTCATAGGAATTCAGTAGTATATAACCTGCCTTGCAGGAGACAGGGTTGGCACAAACAAAAAGTGTACATAGCATACAACTGCATTTCATAAAGCATATTCATAGTCTTTCCTACCCAAAGCACTGTAAGACTGATCCACAGGCTACCGTGACTCATGCAGTTGACTGTGTGCTGGATGTGGCACAATTCTTCCACCATCCATTTTGAATGGAGCCAGGGAGAAGGGGATGCAAATTATATTTATAGCAGCTCAGGCAAAAGCTCACATGCAGAAAAGGATTATCTGCATGGACAAATATAGAGCAGCAAAGAGTGGATTAACACAACCATTATGTTCAAAATGCACCACCTAAGGCACTGCACATATTTGATCAAATTACATGTTTTTGTATTCTAAACCCATCGTTTTTAATCACTTAAGTTATAATTGTCGTTTCTGTTGTCCTTATGCACATTTGAATTTTAAAATATTTAACCTGTGAATTTTTTATAACCAATTACTTCAAGTGAGGTTAGTGAGTATTTGAAAAATCAGAAAGCATCACATTTCCCATTTCATCAGCTGTTTTTGAAATGCAGACTGCGTACACAATAATTCATATTGGCTTGTGTGATGGATGAGATGACAACAAGGTCACATATTGATTTTGGCCAAATCAATACATCTAACCACCAAAATACGTAACAAGATATCATAATTCACAAATGGCAGTGCTACTAATGCAAAACCTATGCAAAACGTTTACCCAGCAGCCAAATGTAAAACATGGACTGGAAAAAACTGAGGAAGTGATCGGTCATGGTGCCTGACAAAAGTCATGGAATGGGTTGTCTACAAAGAGCGAGAGACTGGCTGAGAGCTGTCCTGTGTGCCATATGTTGGTTACCTGAGGTTTGGAAAACAATGTGTCACATCGTTGTAGATTTTTCAATAGTGTTCAGGCTCAGAAGTGCTGAGATGAAACAATGCACATGCATCCTGTCTCTATGACAACATTATCTTGATAGCTGTATGACAGACACCCCCCTTTGCACTTTACCATCTGTTTGTTTATATTTGACATTGGGACATCAGATCAAGGAGGATGACATGATGCCCAAGAGACAAAAAAAGTTGAATATTATCACCTAGGCCAAGAAGAAGAAAAAGAGCAATGGTGGTGCTCTGAAAAGTTGAGAGATTTCCAAATTGAAGTGCTTTGAGCGGCCACACAATAAAGACAAAGCACTTTATAAATAAAGACGCTGCACCTTATCTTGTGGCGGCCGCCTGCTGCTGTAGACACAAATGCTTTGTGGACACAAGCCCTAAACAGACATAAAAATTATAATTGCGCTTCAGTCGCCAGGAGTGGATATTGTGTGAAAATAATGGAAAAATGTTGAAGCATTAAAGCATTTTCTCATCGTTGACAAAAACTAGATGTTTTCTTCAAAATGTATTGGCTGTTGCATATTAAACACAATTTTGAGGAAACAGTGTCGCTCACATTTATAATGCTGCCATCTGGCAAAAGATACAGAACTATCCACTGCCATACCCAAAGACTATGCAGCTTGTGAACTCATCCTCAACATTCTATTGTCTAAAATAGATGTAGCAGGAGTGAAGGACTCATGACACACAATCGTGTGTTAGCAGTCTAAACAACAATGGACTGAGTACACAGCCTTGAGGAGATCCAGTGCTTAGCGTGATGGAGTTGGAGGACAGACTGAGGTCTCTCTCCGTCAGAAAGACCTGGATACAGAGACGTGCTGGTGTTCAGGATGAGCAGGAGTTTCTCCATTAGTCTCTGGGGGGTGATGGTATTAAATGCTGAGCTGAAATCAATGTACAGGATTCTGGTGTAGGTGTCCTTCTGGTCCATATGAGTGATGACTGAGTGCAAGGTGGTGGATATTGCATCCTCTGTGGAGTGGTTGAGACGATAAGCAAACTGGTGTGGGTCATGTGATGCAGGGAGGCTGGCTGTGTTGTGTGGTTTGACCAGTGTTGGACACGTTACTTAAAAAGTAATTAGTTATAATTACTAGTTTCTGCTCCCAAAAAGTAACTGAGTAATTAACTGAATTACTGCACTGTAAAAGTAACTCTTGTGTCTTTGTTAGCGGAGCTCATGTTAGCCATACCTGGCCTGCTATCATCAGCAGCAGCGTCAACAATGGTGTTTTTGGCCACTAGTGTTGTAGAAGCGTGTGCCGTTGAGAGATGCTTCATTAGATTAGAGTTGCTTGCAACAGATGTGGACAAACACCTCACATGTACGTTCTTGCCTTTTACCTCAAGGGGATTCAAATAGTGTCTGTACTTCCACTTTGAAAACACCAGATTTACCTCCGGAGTCACCATTGCTGCAGCTATCCTGCTTATGTGGTTTGTGTGTGTGAGGCTGCTGTGTGCATGTGTGGTTTGTGTGTAAACTGAACACTGCCTTTGATTGGCTTACAAACTCTTACTCTACCTCAGCCAATCATCATCACTTATGCAGTTGCCTCGCCCCTCCCTCTTCCCTCTGGTGGCTGAGAGCCAAGTTATGTGACAACAGCTTCAGTGAGTAGCTACAGTTTATAACGCGCCACGTTTAAATGTCGGTAACGGTAACAGCATTGTCAAGATGGAAAAATAACGCTGTTAGTAATGCTGTTTATTTGAATGCCGTTATTCCCTTCACTGGGTTTGACAAGCCACTCAATACACTGAAACACAATTGGTGTCAGTGAGACGGGGCGGTAGTCGTTCAGACAACATACAACTGATTTCTTTGCAAGTGGTATTATGGTGGATGTTTTGAAGCATCTGGGGATGATAGCCTGACTGAGGGAGATGTTGAAGATGTCAGTCCACACATCTTCTAGCTCACCAGTGCAGGTTCTGAGCACACATCTGTTATCTGGGCCTCCTGCTTTCCCTGGGTTGACCCTGGTTAGGGTCCTGCATGTGACTGCTGTGTTGATGGTGAGGGCTGGCCCAACAGATGGTGGAGAAGCACCAGCCCTCACTCTGGTTGTCAGGTTTAGTGCTTCAAAGCATGAAAAGAAGTTGCTGAGCCTGTCTGGAAGAGAAGCATCCTCGTTGACCCCCTGCCTGGACTTGCAAGCCATCAGCACTTGGACTCCCTGCCACATCCGCCTGGTGTTTCCTATGTCTCTGGATTTTCTCTGCATAGGTGCCTTTCACAGCCTCAATTCCCTCTGAGAGCACAGACCTGGCTGAGCGGAGAGCAATCATATCTCCCTAAGCCCTACCCTCCAACATACAAGACCCAGAGGATCCACCATAAAACACCCTGCACCACACCACAGGACACCCTCAGACATCTTAAGTCCATGTCTTTACAGGCCAGAGCTTTTTTTTTTGTGCACAAGGGGAACTCACAATATTAGGTAGGTGGTCATAATGTTATACCTGATCTGTGTGTATACTAGAAATAACATAACCTGGACAACTGAGAGATTTCATCAACTATGGGACCTATTTGGACTTGTTCTCATGATATTAGGACATGCTGGTCAAGTTATGCAATAAGTAATCAAGTTATGCAATAAGTTCCTCAATGTATGCTACATGGCAGGGAAAATGTATGCTGTTTAACTGTTTACTTTGTGGGCTAGTCTGTTGAATTAAACATGTTGCATTGCTAACGTGGCCAGCTATCATACTGTAATATTGAGGGGCACTCAACATGTGGTAGGCTAGGTTGAGCTTCCTTCAAGTTCTGGGTATTTTCTACAAACGTCAGGGACACGTAGAACATGAAGGGGGGAGGAATCATCCGTAATGATGATTAATTTATGTTGATATCAGTACTACATTTATAATGACGTATCCACAATATCAACAAAAAAGAGTGAAAAGGTATACAGGCAAGCAGAATAGAGTATGAAGCAGTGACACTGTCCAACATTCAACATCAACTTCATTTACACACCCACCTGTGTGGATGCTCCAGTCAATGACCTGCTCAGTTCACATACAGTTTGGGCTCAATCAGCTTTACATGGACTTTGTAGTAAGGAACTAGCAGTGTAAAGTCTGGTTAATGTCCAGTTCAACCCATTTGGACATTTGTGTTCACACAAACTGTTCAAGTAATGTCTGTAAAATTTCAGGGCTTTTGTTAAGCAGTTGGCATGCTCAGTGTGTGTGGGTATTAAAACCTTATAAGCAATGCATTCTGGCAGTGGGCAGGTGAGCATTCTTGAGTCAATATAACACATAGTGAGGAATGTGCTGCCACAATTGGATACACATTAAATGTGGTGAAGTTTCCCTTTAACAGGTGTAAATAAAAGGTGCCATATTCTGACGCCATAATCCAGATAACAGATGACTTTATTACCAGGTAGAGTGTAAGTGCCAGATTTGAAAATACAATTTCCTGTCCACTGCATTTCTTCTTACCATTTGAGTTACACATACTTTTCGCACTGTGTGAATATTCAGTACTTGAGAAGTTTCTTTAGTTCTCGAATCATCATTTCCTGTCACCTCCAAGATTAATCCCACAGAGCTATAAAGCAGACAACTATTATCCCCCACTGGAGCGCAAAATGAACTTGGAAAGCTAAGACTGCAGAAGAGCGAGTTCCATAATCCGCAGCTGTCTTGAAGGATGTGGTAACTGCTGGCAACCAGACCTTTTCTCTCCTGTGATAGGTCTGACGTCGGCATTCCAGCCTCATCACATCATCCAGCTCAACAGACGAACAGCTCTCTGCCAGAGGTGGGCTGGGCTGTGTCAGTGCTGTGTGTACAGAATCCTCTCCTGCACTGATCAGTGAGAGTGAAGGTCTTCTTTCAAACAATGAGATTATATTTCCACCTGGTATTAACATGTGATCTGTATCGCACCAACCAGAAGTTGTGGAATTAAGCCTGAAATTGATATGGTTAATCAGGAGATGTTGTATTTATTTTTAAATAGAAAACTATTTACAGCACAGCCTGAGATTTGAGCTTTAGATCAAAGTTTATGTTCACCCGATGAAGAAAACTTTAAGGTTGAATGACTAAACTCAGTCAGCTAGCCAGTGAGGATTTTTCTCCACCATGAGCGCGAATATAAAGACATGTTTTACCTGGATTATACTTGTACTCATAAAAAGTAGGCTGTCTTTGCACTGTCTTCAACACTCATTTCATCCTTAGGTGTACAGTTCCTTCAGTTGATGGCATTTGCTAAAGCTCATTACACACTGTGCATACCTTACATTAATGTCTCAATTTTATTTATGATCATAAAATTCCATCCAAACTAAATGCTCCTTAGCTGACCATGAGAAGCACATTCTAAGGCTACTGTTGCTGACCTGGCAGGGCTGTCAAAGTGTGTTCTCAGCCACAAGCCCCTTAACGTCTTCTCATCAGTAAACCTGAGCGCAGTAAAACTCAGTGAGTCTGGAAGTCAGCACAGAAACCTAAGGGGGCTACATGACAGTGGCCACAGCGAGCTCACCTGGCAGAGTACAAACCTATATGTAAACAGCTTTACTGGGATACTGTCACTGACAACATCATGAAATAAACGTAAATCTTAGAAAATTGCATCTTAATAACACACCCTAAAATGGTCTTGAATTGAAGCTACTTATAATCATAGAAAATCTAAATTCTAAATGTTTTGGGAGAACTGTTGGTATTGATCCTGCTTCAGACATTCTCACCCTCAGCTCGTCAAATACAACAGGTCGGTCAGTAGCTTCAAGCTTCAAACTATGGCGCTCTACCTTCCCCTCTACTGCCAGTTTTGTATGTAAAGGGCTCATTAGCAATAATGTCTTACGCAGCATCCAGTTCGATTTTCAAAATTCAGTTCTCTATCTTACACCTGACACAAAGCGGAGTGCAGCACAGGCGTTATTGCTAGTTCCAGTTGTCATTTTCACACCCCGGGCTCATGTTGTGTAAATGGCAAACGTAACCTGCGCCCACCTGTGCAGCCCTGAGTGTGTTAGTCTGAAAACCAGTTGGTGACGTAAGTATCTTCATTATTGTGCCTTACTCACATAACACAACTGGACACAAATTCTGTTGCTATTTAGGCTGTATTTGTCACTGTTGCGTTTCGCTGCAGGGTGGTGCAGAGGTGTGGGAGTGTTATTACATGGCCCGTGTGTGACGTGTTGTCAACTACAGGATAATCCCCTCCAATCAGTTTGCTGACAGTTGTTATGCTCCTACCATGTTGGTCCTACTACTGATCCTTTGTCCACATCAGTGGATTAAAAATAACAGTAAACAACCGGGATGGGAGGCAAATCATGAATGTGCTTTAAACTGGTACACAAGACCGAAACTGAGTGGATACACATAACACTGTGGTTTCCGTCATTCATGCTGCTAGTCTGATCACCACGTTATGTCACAGGCTACTGCAATGTGATGTCAGGCTGAGCGCAGATTGTGCAAATTCTTTGTCACAATCAGCTGTCTTTCTTTTTCTGGAAGTCTGCGCAATGAGCCCCATCGCACTACCCTCATTAAAGTCAATGGGAGGATGTGCGTTTCACCTGGTATGCCAGACTTGGTATGAATCCAGCCTTATACTAGTGCACTAAAGGGGTTTGATGCCACTGCTACTGCAATGTCAAACCTAGAAGTGTAGGGACTCTGACCCAGTTGCTATATTTGAACCATCGGGACTGAGAACTGTCTGCAATAAGAAATGTATATGGTGAACACAAATCTCATCCAAACTGATCAAATAGTAGATACAGAGCAGTTTGAAGGGTACGGATCAAGGTCTACAAGAAGTACAAGTGTATCTCAACTCAGACAATTTAGAAAGAAAGTTGGGTAATTTATTCAACTTACTACTGAATACCTGCATTGTAAATGATACAGCATTGCTCAGTCTGAACTATTTCAATAGAAACTTTGGAGTGAGGAGCTGACCAAGCTGAGAGCTTAAGGCTTTGCAGTCAGACTAAGACCCTGCTGAACAACATGAAGAAGCACGAACGCAGGGGCCAGGAAAGATGTGTCAACCTGTTGGAGGACCACTGTGCAACAGGGATGTAATTCTGTTCATGCAAATGATACGGAGATGTCATAGGAAATCAATGGTTGTTTATGTGACCCACTGTGACCTTCTAGAGAAAGGTCTCCTTACTGTGACAGCAGGGTGAGTACACACACACACACACACACATACACACACACACACGCAGCTCGTGCTTTAGTAGAGAAGCTGTGGTATTCGCTGAGACATAACATGTCCTGTGCTTAGTCTGGTGGAACAGCACTGCTGCTGGTCCCTCTTGTATTTGCCTATTGTATTATTATTATTATTATTATTATTATTATTATTATTATTATTATTATTATTATTGTTATTACTAGTGAATTGCCCGTAGGAAGCATGTATTCCTATAGAAAAGTGGGAGCTTAAGTAGCTTTTTCATGGATGGCCAAATGAGGCTGTGTTTGAAGGTGGGACGTCAGGGATATAATTGGCTGTTTTTGACTACTTTTGATTATACCATTATATTTCACCTTGCCTTGTTTGGTGTCATTATTTTCAGCACAACCTCACATGTGTGACTGTACAGTTATTTTTTCATTTTGACATACTATCTTAACACTATGGACCTAAAATCACAAAATAACATAAAATCAAAACCACAAATATATTTAATGAACCAATAGCATTAGTTATGATGCAAATATAAATTGTTGTTTGCAAAATTTGTGCATAAGTTTTTGAAATTTACAAAGTTATATGTAACTATTTACATTGAAATGCAGGCGATGGCTCAGGCTCAGGGCTCCTCAGCTCATTCCTGCCTGTTCCACATGCAGCAGTCTCCTCCTTGTTTTGAATCACAACACAGAAAAACAACTACACTACACACTAAACACACTACACTAAACACTACATAACATACTAACTATACATTCCAAACACACTATATGTCACAAATCTCTCACTCTCAAAACTCGCCATCTCTGTCACTGTCCGTATTTGTTGTCCTCACATATCCAGATCTCCTCAGACCCGAACAGACTCGGTCTGGACTCGTTTAGTCT
The DNA here is from genome assembly GCF_904848185.1 of Acanthopagrus latus. Taxonomy (NCBI): domain Eukaryota; kingdom Metazoa; phylum Chordata; class Actinopteri; order Spariformes; family Sparidae; genus Acanthopagrus; species Acanthopagrus latus. The sequence continues at coordinate 1,727,782 of NC_051052.1, read as the reverse complement.
CATTAATCCACAACAGTCAGTTTAGATGCACAGAACGGGACTGAATCGTCGGCAAAATCCTGGTCCAGCTCGCACCGCTGCAGGTATAAATTATTATTATTATTATTATTATTATTATTATTATTATTATATAAAAAAGGTCATTTGCCTTCCCATGCATGAAAATAAACCAGACTTGACTGCTCTGAGGTTCAGTGTTAAAGCACTTAAACAGTGAACATCCTTCATCTCTCCCTCCACCACAGTGGTCACTGAAAACATGAAAAGCCTTCTCCTGACCGAATATTTCTTTTGTCTGTTCTGGGCTACCGTAGAAACAAGACTCCACTGACGAGGACCTACTCTCTTTGTGGATGTAAAAGGCTCATTTTAAAGGTCCAGTGTGTAATATATTGTGTAACATATAGTGGCATCTAGCAGAACAGATGTGGCAATATTAGCTTCATGAGTATGTTTTATTTTGTGTGTAATCATCTGATAACAAGTGTAGTTGTGTTTTCTTTACCTTAGAATGAGACATTTATATCTACTGTACATGCTCAGTGGGTTGCAATATTGCACCACCATGTTTCTACAGTAGCTCAAAACAGAAAAAAAAAAATTGGCACTAGCGAAGGCCTTCAGTGTTTCATGTGGTTACCGGAAATTACCAGGTTGGAAGAGTGAAGAAGAAATAGTGAGTGGCTGCTGTTTCCTGCCAAACAATCTGTATTGTGAGACATCTGAAACCGCAATCTAATAAAGGATGGATGATCATATTTATTATGTGCAAGAAAAATTACAGGAGCATGAATCATTGTCGATCAAAGGAAAAACTCCAAGACGCTAAACGAGATTGAGACAAGCGACGGTACACAAGAATAAACACCGGAGCTGCCTTTCCCAGATGGAAACCTCTGAGGATGAGAGAAATGTTTGCAGACTGACGCTGAAGTGTCCTTCTTTCTGTTGGACAGGTCAGAGTAATATTAAAGTTTACAACCGGCCATAGTACATATTTCCCCCTGCTGCTAATGAAACAAAACCTAGGTAATATACAATGTTTATTAGCAGTTGTGTTAGTTTCACTGAAAATACATGCCAACATGTATAACGTTAAATATCAGCCCACTGTAGCCTCAGTTTGTGCCTCTCAGAGGTGGTGGTAACGTTGCATTAGCAAGATTTAATTAAATGTATTACTTGTCTGTTGCAAGAGGACAACATATGGAGCAATAACTAACTAAGATAGTGAGGGCTGGGAGTGTGCCAAAGACAGGCAAAGTAATGACTTAGTGTGACAGATAAACTGAGAAGAATTAGGCTCAATATTTTTTTTTTTTACAGCGCACAATAACTTATTTGTATGATTCTAATGTCTTTAGTTATGATGTTTAGTTTTATAGTCTGAATAACTAAATTCATCTTCTCGTCATCACTTGAATTAGTAGAAGTACTCATGTTTAGAAAATTACTTTCTTGTGCCAGGAGTGCTGCAATCTCCAACGTCGCCACTAGACGCTGCCAAATTCTCAGCTGATTATAAACACCCCATAGTATAGTTATGAATATTATAATCAATTTCTGCATCTAAATCCCCTAAATCATACACACCAGACCTAATCAATACAACAGTATTAATAGCTAAATCAATCAAAAATAAAAGTAGGCCATGTCATTATGCAGAATGGCCCCTTTCATAATGTCAGAATTAAGTTGACAGTAGCATAAAGATACAAGCATCATTTTAATGTTAAAGCTGGTTAGGTCTAACTGTTTTTACTAACAACTCATCATAGTTTATATTCAAACTTTTATCTAAATGTAATTTTTGAGCAACAGTCAGTTATTTTTCGAATGCTGTAAATGATATACTATTCAAAAAAGTCAAAACTTTCAACTGATTTACCACAAAATGTCAATGCAGGTGAGTACCTTGCAAGTAGGTACCTTGCAATGGACATGATTCTGAAGAATGATACTGTTTATGTTCTTTTGGGAGTCACTGGCAATTTACCATTTCAAGTGCTTATGTATGGGGAAGTGTTGTTGAGGCCTTTTCTAAAAGTCAGAGCTTTTTTTTTTTTTTTCTTTTTTTTCCCAAGACCACTATTGAGCATCATTGGTTGTTCATGACATGCTTAGGGCTCAATGAAAATTAGCCACCACAAAATTTCACCATGTTCAGCATTTATTATTGAGAGAACAAATGTGTGAAGTGCATGATTTGTGCTGTAAGTAATCATAGACCTAGACACATGTCAGCTTTCTTTCTATATGGTTCTTTTGATTCAATTTTCAGTTTTGTATTGTGACAATGCTGTGCTGGTCTGGTTATGCTTAGACACAAAAAAACCCACTGAATTAGGGTTGAAAAAAGATCTTTTTGGCTGAAAATACCTGGTTTTGTGGCTGAAAGCACAGCTGAAAGTTGTCTTCTTACAATGATCCAGTGGTGCCCTGTTTACAAATGATCAACTGCTATCTAACCTTTTTTTGCTTGAAACGCCACTGCCATCCCCCTCACCTCAGGTCAGGTCATATAATTGTAATATTAATGTAATATAACACCTATTGCAGAAATGAGATATTGTACATTGGCCAATGACATGTACAAATGTGAATGTATCAGTGGTTTGTCAAAATATTAACTGCTCATATTTACCCTGCAGACTGGGCTGAAGCTTCCTGTTCAAGCTCTTGGATTAGAGTGAGTGGTTGTTCTGCTGGACAGAGACAATTCACAGGCCTTCCCTCTGGACTGAAGTTTCATATGAATGAGCAGTGATGAATCACGGTGCCTGTGGGCATTCTGATCACATGGTTGGACACAACTGATTTTCCTCTAATCTGGACAGCCTGAAACAAGTAAGTGTAATGAGGTGCATCACGACTGCTAGCTATATCGCTCTGCAGTGTTTCCGCCCTGTTAATTATGCTTAATTGTACTTCCCATCAATCATTCACAACAAGCGGTAAGTGGATCCATAGCAATGTCGGCTGCTGCTTCATCCATATATCTTCCGATCCACTTCATATTTATGTGATAGAGATGGAGAGATGCGTAAGACAGTGTTTGTGAGTAATGCTTGTCATTCCAATCAGCAGCCCCTTCAGCATGTCTAAATATGGAAACTGATTTCTCCACTAATTATTATAACCATAATTGCTTGCTATTTAGCATAATTCCTTTAACCTGACATCAGACGGCAGCAGAACATGCAGGAAACTTTTCAAAGTTTTAAGACACATCCTTTGATACAACGTGATTTAGGACATGTAATGGTATGAGGCTAAAATGAAATTATGAAGATACAGGTCAGAAAGGACTATGGGCTCTATCTCATGCCTGATGCAAAGCCAGGCACAGTGCAGAGCAAGTGTCAGTGCAACTGCTAGAGTCAGACAGACCCAGTTGTCATTTTAAAGCCCAGCATCCACATGTGCACATGTGCCAACCTGTGCACCCATGGGTGTGTTGGTCTTAAAATGAGGTGTGGCACAGGCGCACTGATGGGGCGTTAATTCTTGAGGCAGCAGAAAGTGACAGCACCACAGACCAACAAAAAGCTTGTCTAAAGTCAACAGCACAGTCTGATTCCTGCTGTTTAAAGGACACACAGTGACACAGGATGGCTCACAATACGCATGCACCCGAGAGGCTGCTCTCCATTATTTCATACATTTCCATGCACACAGTAATGTCGCTGCAGCAAATATTGCGGCTTATTTAGGCAACAAAACTAAATGCTGAAGAGGAAACTCTCTAGAGAAAACAGAATTAAACTTTAAGCTTCTGAAATAGCCGAACTGTCTTAGACAAGATGTTAGGATTTATCAGGAAAGCTTCTTCATCCCAAATTATTTTACTGTATGAATCCTGACTGTGTGTGACCTTTTGATTTGTAGAAGAAAAAAAAAAACGTGAATCATCGAGAAGTACCAACCAATCCTGTGGAAATGATCAAGGAAGTTTATCAGCTGTTCCTTGCGCACAAATGTGCATGTTAATGTAGAGATACACATATTGTTGCTGGTAATGTCATTCATATTTTCCTCATTAAAGACCTATTTAATGCCTGCATCCCACCTGTTATTGATCAGAATGGTACTGGAGGAACACCTCCCTGTCTAAAACTCTAATTTCTACTAAGACCTCAGAGAATAGGTCAGATTTTTACTCATCAGCATTAATTTCCTGCTTCTTTCACATAACTCCTTTTTATCTCTGTGTATGGAACACACAGTAAATAATATGTCTGTACACATGTAATGAAACCAAGGATGGCTGAGCCCTTTTGGGGCCCTTGGCAAAATTTTCAATGTTCAGTACTTCATGTTCATGGCAACAGTGGTGCATGTAGATGCAGGGTCGGTTAGCTCATTCAAATTTACAAAATATACATTTTTGTATATATAACTGTTAATGTTGTGGCTCTTGTTGCCTAAATACCTATTGTTCATCAGCATTGGAGAAGACGACGTGGGTTTTGAATTAACAGCAGTGGACTCTAGACTTTCTACCATCCAACCTGACCAGCTGGATCGCCCCAGGAAGGAGAGGAAGAGAGCTGGGACAAAAGTCATGCTCATCCAGCTTGGATTTAAGGCTGCTCCTGGCTAATGTCTGGTGACAGGGAAAAAAAAAAAAAAAAAAAATGGGTGAAATGGGAAACAGCCTGGCCAGGCAACAGTGAATCAGATCTCAGAAAAAGCAGTTGCAATCAACAGGCGGAGCATGTTCTGACAGAGAGCAGGACTACAGCAGTGCTCCAACACAGTCAGAGTGGATGGACAGCGTTTACCTGAAGATCAAACTCTAATTTGAAGTTGCTGGCTATATGATCGTCACCATCTTGTTGCAGCTGTTTTCAAAAACCTACAAGCACATTTTAAAAGATGCACAACAGATAGGTGTTTATATGTATACGTTTATAGACTAACTCTTTGTTTGAACGTGAAAAAACCTTCATTTGCTATCTAAGTTGAGTGTTTGCCAGTTAGTGTATGATGGGCTTTGCTTACCTCAAAGGCGGGAAGCAGAGGAAACTGCTAGCATCTGTCAAACCAACAATAATTCTAAAGTTGTTTACACTGTACACACACTGATGATCAGTCGATCTGCCTGACATCAAAGTGATGCCCTCAGGCCAGATATTTAAAGAGTTTTTGCCGAACTGAAACGGAAACTAGGCCCCTCAGCACACACACACACACACACACACACACACACACACACACACACACAAACATGCACACATGTGTACATGCACACACACTCACACAGGATGGAGCACCTGTGTTAGATATGGAAGACACTGTAAATCCATTCTGGACTGGAGACACATGGTGAGGAAAATTACATGATGTGGTGCAAATATCATGGTTCTGCCTCTTTTTTTTGCCTCTCTTTTCTTTCTCCATTCACTAAGAAAATGGTAATAGTGTTGGGAGGTGGTTGGGTGGCTTTGGGTCTGTGTATAATAAAGGGAACTCAAAGGGACTTTCAGGGAGACATCAGGGTCTTTAATTATTGCCTCAGTCCTTGAAAAGATACTTCACATGTGAAATGCAAGGTATAGTGAAAGCTGATGTGCTGAGTTCAACCCACAGCTCTGTGGGGATGTATCATGGTTACAAATGCTAGGCTGCCTAGCGACAACTGAGACATTTTTGTGTTGCCTACCGTCTCCTCCACACCGTAGCATTTGCAAAGTAAATGCTGCATAGGTCCAAAGCTAATCTCTCTCTTCATTTTCTGCCTGAAAATACCACTGAAATAAACTCACTTTCTTAATGCTTAAATCTCTGCAAGTCTTTAATATAATATTTTGACTGACTGATCTATGTGTAAAAACAGGGGACAGCAAGGGAAGCAATATATTCCTCAAAATCATTGAAGAGACAAAAGAAATCAGCCACTGAATAAGCTGAAGAGAGATACATATTAGGTTTAAACATCTGAGGTCGTACTAAGAACATTGTGTTTAGATTAAATATGGTTCATTGTTTCTGGCTTTCCACACTTTGGCTTTCCTGAGTTAGTCACCTCAGTTTTGTTAACTTTAGAGGGGTAGTAGTTTTTATTGCATTCCAATAAAGTTGAGTTGATCAAAAGCAACAGAGGCTGAGAATGAGTCAACCTCCCATAATACTGGATTACATTTTTAATGTCTCTAAAGTATACCCCCTGGTAAATGCCCACATATTTAAAATATGCCTCTTATTAAAAATGTTTCTTCTCCAAGCCCAAACTGTTTGTTGCACACTAGGATGGTTATTTTTGTATTTCCACCATCAAAAGTTGTGGATGGCACCAGAACAACCCCTCCATGCTGTCCGGTTTTGTGTCACCCTTCTGTTGAGGCACCAGTGCACTGATCCATTATTATTATTCATTATTAAAGGATGCTGAACATTCTGTGACATCACAGGAACACTGTCAGATCATGCTGTGATACCATTAGGGCATCAGGATAACCTTGTGGAGCCCATACCTGTTTGTGTGCATGCTGTTATTGGTAAAGAAAGATATAAAGAATCTACTGACACTTTTGTCATCTTTACTTCTTGCCAAGTACAGTTTATCTAATACACAGTGTCAGTGTCTCATCGTGTGTAACCTGAGGACTCAGATAACGGATGTAACACTCCAGACCTCTGGCCGATGTTTCCCTCCCATGCCTTTGTACTCTTTCAAACCTTTGAGGGAGAGACTCTTTAATTCAGCCAAACCTATAATAGAAAGACACAGACAGGCCAACTGACAGTTCACACCTTTTTTTTTATTGTTAGTGCAGAAATGTGAAAGAGACAGTGCTGTGGAGGAGGGTGGAGGTTCTACCTTGGCAGCTTAACAGGATGAAAGCAGCAACCCTAAAAGGCTTTTAAATAGCAGAGAATCGATGCTTCTCAATGAGTTAAATCCCTGTCATCTCCATGCAGGCCTGCTCACTGCATAATCTACCAACTGCAGCAGCCACATCAGTTTGATGAGATTGAGTGGGAGTGGCTGTCTGCTGAACAATTAGCTCCAGCCACAACCTTAGCTGCTGCCTTGGATTATACACTGTCACTCATTGACAGCTTTCCCTAGCTAACAACTTATGCTTCCTTTTGAAGTAACAAAATCCCTAAGCTGCAGTATGAGAAAACCTCCCTCCATCCTGTCTTCTCTAAAAGCCAGCGTCAAATGTATGCTGTCTGCATCTGTGACAGACAATGGGGGTGGGAGAAGGGATATTGTGTACTCTCTGCTGTTGCTTTGATGTTCAGCAGTAATAGAAAAATGGGTATTGGTGCCCAGCTGTGTGGGTGCCACTGCGAGTTGCTGCAGCGTTTTTGACTGACAGAAACAAATGAGTATCATGTTCATCTCTGAGTCTTTGAAGGGGTGTCAGTGTCACCCCACTGTTTTCTCAAATCTGTGTAATGGGAGCAAGAGAAATTGTCAGGCCTGCCTGAGCTCAATTTCACACACTTCATGAAAGTCAAGACTAGGTTGTCATTCTTACTTAATCCATACAAGGCCTGAAGCACTGTGGGTGGATTTAGTCCAGGACATCTCTGAAGTTAAACAGCAAACTATTAAAAGCTGCCTGCTGACCAAACAGTCTAAAAGGGCTGAGTTGAAGTGGAGTTAGACATCCGTAAAGAGCAATAGTTGGTTTTTCACCTCTGGGAGGTGGCTGCACAAAGATAATAGAATGGCTAAACAAGTTGGGCCGATCTTTGTTATAAACATTTTTCTGTCAGATAGAGGTGGCTATTGTCACTGATTTATTGACAAGGTCTTGATTTGATTGTAAATCCAATACCATTTCATTCACCATCATAAATTTCATAAGGAACCCTCTAACCTGGTGAATAAATTAAAATAACAATGGCTACATTAAGAACTGAAGAAAGTGGTTGTGTGTTTAAAATATGCCTATGGAGACATGAACAAGATATTCTTATAATTTTAGCAGTTAATATAGTTGCCTTTCTCAGCCTGTCTGCAGAGATGAGCAGTGGTGGTGCTGAAATCCACCGTAAGGTACTTTAATTTTCTATTATATGATTGCTGAATGGAGGGGAGATGCACTTTAATGCATAAATGTACAGAAAAGGGGCCGATACAAAAAAGTCATTGCAGGAGACTGAAAGAAACAGGGTATTTGGTGAGTGATGACTTTGGTTGGAATGAACACAGCTAATGTACACTAAAGTATTCTGGATGTTCAAGGTGAATACATCTACAGTCAAACACTCAAGTCTAACTTGAATAAACACAAATGATTGTATGATCAAACTTGGGTGAATATCCTGAAAACACTGACATCTTCTTAGCCTTAGCTAGCTTGCTAGCTTCCACCTAGTTGGGTCTGTTTAACAAGCTAGGCTAACTTCAACTCTACCCATACTCCACCTCTTTGCCCATATTTGATTGGCCGGGAGTCGCGCAGTCAGGTATTGCCAACATTACATTACATAACTTTTTTGGTACAAACATTTATACACTGCAGCCAACAGCCTTCAGCTAAACAGAATACCTACCTGCATTTGAGACATGGCTGATGTTCATTAAGGACCACAGGTAAAGGCATATACTGTATGATCAATCTCAGGATTTAATGAGTTGCTATTCAAGTGAAGCACATTTTGAAACCCAGCCCTAGTGCCAGATGTTGATAAGATCAGAATGCATCCATCTCTTCAAAACAGACACACATTCTTTACACCTACCAAGTGTAACTAAACTACATCACTGTGTGGAAATAGCCTCAGGGACCTCCACTGTGATGATGACAGCTGAAAATAGAGTATCAGGAAAAATGGCTCCAGTGATGTCAACATATACCATCATACAGAAGGTTTACTAAGATGTTATGTTTACCTGATCCTTGCTCATTTCTAGCGCTGAAAAAGATCTTTGTGGGTGAGAGAGCTTTGATTTGTATGGGTTGGAGAGTGGTGTGAGCGACAGCCAGGGATGATAAAGAAAAAAATTGTCTGGCACTTCACAATGTGTGAATGCTCATTTATGGACCGTCATTAGCAAGCTAATGCTAGCAACACTGTTATTGTAACTAAACAACTAGTGTACAACTAGTGCTCCTGCTGTTGTTACCAAACAGGTTCAGGTTACTGTCAGAACCCGCTGGACTGGACTGCTGCTGACCCTGCAATGCATTCAGCCCAAGAAAAATCAAGACAAAATGTAATCAAATTTGGAAGGTGATTTGTGACCAGAGATGAATTCATATATTTAAGTGTAAATATGGATATGGATTCTATTCAGCCCTTCAGTGGAAGATACACCACTGTGGAAACACATTTAGAAACCATTTTTACCATTCAAGCTGGCATATCATGTCCCAACCACCAAGTGGCTGACCCCAAAAGCCTTGTCCATAATTCCAGTCTTGTTTTAAGATATGGCGTTATAAAGGATAGAGAGAGAAAAGGATATCCACCAAGTACCTCTGGACTACCTTTTACTATTCTGTTATTCACAGACCGGTTAACAAAACACATCACCTACATCAGGTGTTAGAAATACTTTCATACTGCGTATAATCCATAGCGTTTTTTGTAGATGAAAATACATTTGTCCACTCCTTTTATGAACCAAAGGGTATATTCTCTCTTTAGTGGGCTGTGTGTTAGATCTGATCCATGGTCAGTTTATTAGCAGTCTGGCCCAGGACTCAAGTGGACTGTCCCTGAAGACTCCCCAGTTCAAGGCCTACATGGAATTTCTTATTAGTGGGTCACTCAGCGGTGTGATTTATTCTGGCACTCCGTATTGATTCGGGAGGGAGTGCAGATGCTCACTCAGTGAGAGGGCTTTGTTTATTCACCATTTTGCTATTGATATATATTTTCATAGCCACATCAGAGTGACAGGCCATCGGTTAGAAGAGTGGCGTTATCTCAAACTGAGATGGTGTGTGGATAGGTCCAGTAATAAGGACATTAAACATCTCTGACTAGAAAAGGGTGACCTTCCTGCCATAAATAAGAGCAATGTATTTTTGTGGGCTTACCAGGACTGTGAAGATGAAACACATCCTTCCCTTTTCTACGTCTATGAGCCAGAACCAAAGAAGAAAATAGCAGTAACTCAAACTAACATTTACAGAGCATGTGCATACACAGCAGAAGCTCCCTTATTTAGCTCAATAAATATGACGTCTCATGTCGTTGGCTGGACCTAAAAAGACTTTTGACGGGAGATTTTTTGTGGTTGTTGGTCTTCTGAAGGGAACTGTACATTTATTTGGGGCTGAATATACTCTATACTGTAAAGGCAAAAACTCTTAAACAGATAGATGCAATTCACAGATTTACCAAATTTAGACTGGAAGAAAAAAAAAGATCTCACAGCTCTGCTTTAGACTGCAGAAAGGATACTGTATACCTCAACACTTGTCATGCAACTGCTCAGGCATGTCTGTTTCACTGGAGGGTAAATACAATATACATATACAATTCAACAGACAGTCAAAGCACAGGCATCGGGAAAAAATTACAATGAATATGTTGTTATGTCAAAGAATTAGCTTGTGTAGAGCAATTGAGTGCCTAACATAACTCATAACAGCATGAAACCTTCTCATATCTCAAGTCATCCATGTGATTATGTCATAGAACTTCTTCATTTTATGCTCTGATTTCACTTAATGTAGCCACCTACCAATTCACTAAAGACATCAAATTGAACAACGTTTGGAAAACATTTGAGGTAAAATTACACACATACCGGTAATTTGATCCACTGCCCTGAGTAAGCTTTAGAACAGCCTCTAGATAGAAACTTTTGCCTTTGCTTTTGTAAAGCAGAGCTGTGTGGTGTGTAGAACGCACAAGATAACAGACAGCAGAACAGTCCTCTGTGGTTTTCCCAAGCCTGTCACCTGACAGTTAAGGACTAGTCAGACTGGGACAGTGACAGTTTGAGGTCAGAGTATGTTTCAGCTCAGCTCAGTGGTTAGGCAACTGGAGCACTACAGGAAGGAACAGCTCGTAAATGGCAGGTATCCTAAAAGTTAGACCCCCTCTAAATTGAACTGACAATGCTTGTACCCATGATGATATCATCAGATAGTAAACAGGCAATCAGTGCTTTGGAGAGGTCGCCCTACAGCTGCTTCATAGAATTTCTACAGGTCCACTACGTATAAGACAAATAAAACTCTGTGCCTCATACCTGATAGCAACTGAAAGTGTTTATGACACCCACAAATGAGAAGGTTGGGAGAGAACAAACAGCATGCTGATGATTTGGCTATCCTTGGAGCCTGGCCAGTACTGGAACCTTGAATTGAACATTTGCTCTGAGGGGGAAGAAAAGGCCCACAGGATAATTATCATGGAGCTAAAAAGGGGGATGTGTTCTCTCAGGAATATGCTTGTTTAAGCAAATGTCATGCCAGTTAAAGCCACAACAAGGACCTTAATTTGTGTTGCTTCTGGCAACCCCTGTGGACAAAAGGAGTTGGATTTCCACCACCTCATGTCTTGATCTGGAATCATATGTATTTACTGAATACGAGTAAAAGACAGACATGCATAGCAATGGGGTCATGTATTTGTGTCAATGTAAGATTAATAACTTTGTTTTAGATCTGTAGATCTCTCAATTCATTTTCTGGATGTTGTGTTTTGATTCAGAGGCATAATAAAAAAAACAAAATCAGTTTTATGACCTATCAGCCCAGATTATTCAGTATCCAACCAATGACAGGCAATGACTATTGAAATCATACAGAGCAAACCAATCTTCTCGATGATGGTCTTGTTTGCATCTGTAGTTCATATAGAGACAACAGTCCCACAGTTACTTGTAGTATGTTTATTATGAAATATATTGTGTAGAAATCAGCATTGTGAAAGACTGGTTAGCACTGACATTTAATTACCAATGAAGCTAATTAAGCTACGACACTGAGCATTATTATTTTAATCCAAAGTATGATCTTTTCCTAAACCTACCCAAGTAGTTTTAGAGCATAAACCCAACCAAACATCTTTGATGCCTAAACCGAAACAAACCTAAACTGTTTGACTTTGTTATTAACAGCGCGAAAGTCAAAACTTGCCACAACGTGTAAACTGTTTGTCAGCATGATTTACTGTATTTTGAAAGTCTAGCCTGACGTTGCCTGACTGTGGAGCACTACATGTACAGAAAACTTGGGGGTAGATATTGTGTCATCATCTGAAGGTAAAGGCCACTGATCAAGAAGTCCACAAGGCAGCAACTGGCAACATGTCCATGGTGTACTCAGTGTGAGCTGGGATCTGCTCCAGCCTCCTAGAGGATGAGCCTTCTCTGGATTAACATAGAGATGGAAGGATTGTTGTTGCGTTGTTTCGATTGCTGCAACACTGAACCCAGTCAAGAGAATACTTTGCGAGTGTACTTATAGTCAACATAAGGAGAGAGGCAGAGAGTCAACACGGAATGACACACCTTACTACCTGTGAAACACAGGCAACAACTCAGCTGAAATAAAGGCCAAAGTTTACTGTGGCCTGTAGGCTTAATGACTGTAAAATGTCCCTGCTTTTGAACACCTTCGTTCTTGAATATTGCTACATTAATAGCTGGCATTGTAAGCTCAAGGGAGGAAAGGCAATTAAATATAAAGTTAGAGGAGAACATTTAATAACTCTCCTGCTCGTGTGCTGTATTTCTATTCATCTTCCTCTTTTCATTAAAAACATGTCTGTTACTTTTCAGAGAAAGAAATGAAATTCACTCAGCATAAACTATTTCTGTATAGAAATGAATTGGCGGTGAAATAAAGAGAAAAGAGCTAAGCAGACTTACGGAGGGAGTGCCACTCATCCTGCCTTATCGTCTTGGTGATGTTGTAGGAGAGGTTTTTGGGTATTATTGCAGAGGAGTAGTGATACTTGATGTAGGAGCACCTTGCAATGGAACCTGCAGAGAAAAAAAAAAGAAAAAAAGGATTTCTTAAACAAAAACCACTTGGACTCGTAGGTCATTGCATTAGATCCACACTGATGACAGGCACAGTCAGGACTGAATGGAACATAAAGATAACATTGTTCCACAGTGTCATGATTGAGCTGGAGAGTTAGTTATAAATGAAATACCCAGACAGTGGCAAATCTCTCTTCTTTCCTAAAACAATAGCAATCTGCTGTTGTAAGAGACCCTATTGTGTTGATGCTGAAGACTGCTTTCCACATACATTTCTATTATCTATAACTCTGATACAATGGCTGTCAGAAAAATTATGTGTTCTTCAAAAGCGATGAACTAATCAGCTAAGGGAAACATTTGGTGTATAATTATAAATGTCTTTGTGAGTCCCCTGGCCTGGTGATGTGTGTGTGATTTTGACATGAAATGTTTCCCTGGCAATGTGGACCTTAGTTAAACTGGCAGTCAGAAGGATGTCTCCATTAATGGAAATATGCTGAGGCCTCACAGAGCTTCTTGGTTGTTTGGTTAAACACTTATAACCACTTCTTAACACTTTCTTGACTAAATTGTGATACTGTGAAAATGACTCTTCTCTCAGTAGCATGTAACACCCACTTACAATTTAAAAACAAAGGCACCAAAATCACTTTGTTAGGTTATGATTCAGCTTAAATGAAGTCTTTTCTTAAAACAGTCACTTATTAAAGGTACTTGTCACAAATAGGACAAGAATTAGACAGCTAGTAAATGTGTCTAGAATTAATGGGTTGTGGTAATATATGTTTCTTGCTGTTGTTTTGTAAAACAGCCAGCCAGCAGCGGAGCTGATACAGCAGATTTTGTGTTGTTCCCCAGTAAACACTGCGACGTCTTTAGCTATCACAACAGCAGTGTCTGTGGGCTGCAGACCGGCGGCAGCCCACCCTGCAGACACCCAGCCTGTTTGCTCCACATAGCCCAGAGATGCTTTGGCAGTGAAGAGGTGCTGTGGGGGATGAGAGATCCCAAGAGGAGCAGCAGCAGACTGGGAAGGAGGCCGTCGGTATGTTCACCTACAGCTCATAAACCGTATCAGAACCACACGAAAACCAGACATAACCAGAGCTACGCTGTTAGTCCCGTCAAACCTCAGGTGTGTGACACTTCTGTTTGTTTCTTGTGTTAATCTGAGGAAAATTAAAATGTTGACATCAAGCCACACAGATGTTTCATCTATTGTGGAGCAGAATCTTCATATAAATATAAAAATAAATATAAATAAAGTTATAAATGACATAATGATATCATTATTAACAATGCAACAACACATCAGGAGCATTTCAGTGTTCAGCAAGACGGAGCTAATTTTAACTACTTACTATTGACATAGGTGGTTATATCTATAACAATGCATTAAAAGCTAATTACATATTGTGTAATGTCTTAATTTATTAAGACATTATTATTATTGGAGTAAAAAAGGAACATATTTCCCTCTGGAATGCAATGGTACAAAATGAAAATACTTAGGTAAAGTATGATAGTGTTGAACTATGTTGGCATGTGAGGATCCCTGGACAGGCCTACTGTTTCCTCTCCACCTTTAGAGTGTGACACAAACAATGGAAGGACCTTTTAAGACTGGCTTTAAGACACAGACTTCTGCTGATGTTGTAGCAGGAACAGAAAGGTGGCTAGCAGTGATTTGACCTCTGCTGTAGGGTCGTGGAGCTGGTATGGATCTTGCCGATGTTTGAGGAAGCCTTGGAGGGATTGCTGGCGTGAGAGATTGCAAATAGACCGATAAAACTGATGACCTTGACAGGAGGTTCATCAGACTAGTCTAGCAATGGGCTTCCATTACACAACCAGCACTCATCTAAACACAGCTTACCACTGTGCAGGAAGCTCCCACTCTATATTGCTCACATAATACATGAAGAAAGCCACTAGAGAAGACAATCTACAGTAAAAATGTACATGCATTAACAATGTGGGGCTTCTAAAGGCAGGTATAGAAAAATAAAACACTTATGATCAAGAATAGGCTGTATGTAACTGCTGCTCATTTATATGAACATTTACCATTTAGATTATCTACAGTATATGGTGTTGTCATCTGTTACACCCAAACACTCTTTCTAATAAACTGGTTAAACTACGTGTTGTTAGAGAAGTACAGACAAACATGCTAAAAACATTGCACATATTATGCAGTGCTGTGACTTTTGGAACTTCTTCGTGTTTCGGAATAGCTTTATTTGGCTATTGCAACTCAAAAAAAAACATGTTACATATGTAGGTTCTGTCACGTCACTTAGATAACTTAGTTACCTTAATTATGTTACATCATTCCAAAACAAATCAATCTTGACACTCGATCACATCCCGTTTTTTTTTCCCAGTGTATGATCCATCCAACAACCCTGACAAAAACCTGACATGGACTTCTCTCGCTGTTTAACTGAAGTGCATCAGAGGGGCACTTCAAGTGATGCTAAAGGGGAAACTACAGCATCATACTTAAAAACTCAGGGCCACTGACCAAGCTGCTGTATTTGATGCTGAGTGTTCAAACAGGGTGGATAACAAGGTCAAGCTACATCTGCTTTTAGAACTGAGAAAGTACGTCTACTAATCACACCACGGCAAGAGATCTTTCCTCAGAATAACATAAACAATAGTCATTTTATTGGTTTAATCAAACAACAGTTGCTCTGGGTTTTTCTGGTGGTTTTTTCTTCAATTCCCTGCTGTGCTGCTTGTATTAAATTTGCTGACTTCGTCCAACAGGACTGACCATTTTTAGTCCCTCTAGGGACTTTGGAAGCTTTTTTAGGACATCCAATAATATGAAAGTGTAACGAATCAATGCTTTTGCTGTCCTATTCCATTAAGTGGCCAAAACTGTCCAAATTCAGGGTAGAACGAAACAGATTGATCATCAAATGTTTGTACTCTGATGCATGTGCACCAAATGTCACAGAATCCTATACATCATGCGTTTCGTGTACAATGATATATTGTAGTTTACGGCTGCTGGATGATGACTACAGGATCACAGTCAATGATTGCACCATAGTCTGGGTGAATACTAAACTTCATATGGCTGTAATTCATTTGTGATATTTGGACACCAGTTGAACAACTGAAGTAATTCCAAACAAACAGTCTGTGCACCGTTTAAAATGAATGTGCCTGTATCTAAAATGCCTGACTGCAGACAACTCGACTTCGAAATAAATTAAATGAAAACAAGAAATCTGTCCCTCTGATCTTACTGGCAGTGAGCAATCATCTCACATCCTACTCACTATCCAACTGTCTACATGAGGATGTGACTGACAGTACACACGGCCTGTCATTTGTTCATTCTTTTGAAAATCTTGATATTAATTTGGAGACAATGACATGGCTGGCAAGGTAGTTCAAATCATATTTACATTCAACTGTATACAGTGTATTGAATTTGGATCTTGCTAGCACAACATTAGCTCACTGGCTAATAGCTGAACTGGAGGGCTCTATAAGCTGAGCACATTTAAAATATAACATTTATAGGCAGTTCATTCTTTTTGTTGGAGCAGTCAAAAAGTTTCCTTTGTATAAGAAATGTATGGGATGGCAATGACTATTCCATCTATTAGTCAAATCCTCAGGTGTTGCCGGGGCAAAGAAGTTATGACTTTTTAAAAAGCAGATTTTGGTCATCAAGTGACCATGGTATATGCAGAATAATGCCCTTCAGGCTTTCCATATTCAGGCAGTTATAGCAACCATCTGATGCACATTTAATTAATTAGGCTAATGTTTGATAATGGACACTTTGTAGGCAATTGTCCCTCAGAGAAATGATAGCAATATGGCCTTTAGGTCTTTTTGCTAAGAGGCAGACAATAAACGTATGTTATTTGCCGTATTCATTTTAATACAGGTTCTGCCCAAAGGGGAAACTTTGCCTTGAGGGTGGTACTTTACAAAAGTCACATTATACATAGGTCAACATATTTTTTTCAATAGTTTTAAAGCTTTGTTGTGGTGGATTAACATGATAGGTTACAGCACTACATTTTGAAATAACATGTAACTTAGATGGACACTCTCCTTTATCACTGAGTTTTTCAGTATCATGGTAATGTAATATTATGTGATAAAGTTATTTAGATCAGAATCATCACCCAACTGCATATTTTAAAGATAGAATTATATATTATGTTATAGTTGCTTTCATGACATCAAGAGCCTCATACAATACAATTAACACACAACGCAATATTAAACTGCAGGGACAACAACTGCAATTGTACTGCACAGTATTAATATGTTTTTCTGAGTCAGAAGCATGTCAGGCACTGCACTATGATGGGAAGTCACCTTCACATATCGCTGCTGTACTGTAGAGATGGATGAGTAAGCATAATGCCTGACAGGGGGCTGGAGACTCCTTTATCACAAGGGCATTCTCACTTCTGTCTGGGATTTTTATAGCAAAGGTATCCACTGCAGCCAGGGTTTCAAAATTAGTGAAGTCAGAATTGTTTCATAAGGAGCTGTTATCTGTTTATACCTGAAAAAAAAACACAGTCAGCTTTCCCCTCATTTCTTTTTTTTTTTCTTTTTCATCTCTGTTCTTTATTAAGTCTCTCCCGCACTGTTAGCTGTCAGAGCTGTCAGATCAATGTGCAGAGAGAGAGGTGGGTAGAGTAGTCAAAGAATGTACTCAAGTATAAGTACTGTTACTTTGTAAAATCAAAAAGGTAGTAGAAGTAAAGGTTGTGTTCAAAATGACTATGACTAAATGACTTGAGTTGTGAGTAACTTCAGATATTAAAAAAAAAGAAACAACACCAAACACTTTACTGTCTTTTTGTTTGATGTGATTATTTCAACCACCATGGTCTTTTTCGGGTAAAGATAAGAAGGTGAACAGGCATGTTTTTGGATGAAATAACACAATCAACAATCAACTTCTGAATAGATAAAATGCCACGTAAACACGAGGACAATATTCACAGTTTATATCTCATAAGTGTGAACAAAATGATTAACATTATTATTTAACTCTTTTCAGTTGAGATGATGCCAGCAAGTAAGTAAGTGTTAGCGTGTTAGTGTCCTTAAACTTAAATCACACGTCCCAGTGCTTATCACAAACAACCACAGTTTAGGGTCGACACACATATCCAGATATTTCCAATGACATGAAGACAGTAAGATTAGAGATGTGGCCAAGTCAGTCTGTTGTTTTTTCTGAAAGTGTCTCAGAAAATCTCATCTGACCTCTTGACTTCACCTTAACCTGATGACCCTCTGTGTCTGTAACATTACATCAGCAGTTTGTCTTTTTATGTATGTGCATAATTTGGTCTCTGCTTCTCGTGGCTGGTTCTTGCTTCTTCTCTATTCATCAGTCTACAGCAATGAATGTGACTAATTAAATGCGCACAACATCTGGAATATTTTGCTACATTAGAGCAGAAAGCAGGAGTGATAGTAGTTTTGAAGCGTGCACAGTGTGTATATCAAACATATACGTTTTAACACAACAGACACACTTCCTGCTCTCCATCAAGTCTGAGGAATTCACAGCTGCAACCTACTGCACTGTGCACTACTAATTCCTTCTGTCATTACACTGCTTTGAGCAGTCATGTGGAGGCATGGCTTCTGCTTCTGCAGAGCCGGTGATGATGAGCTTAAAGTGGCTTGACAATTTTTTATTAAAACAGCGGCTGAAGTCACCACACAGCCAGTCGAGTGGAACTAACCACTACAGTCAGCTCTCTCAGAGGGAGAGGACTGAGCTAATGCTGGGCGTATCTTAGAACACAGTGTCAGACTGCATGAGATACATGCATGTGCATTATGGTGAGAATACACCTGCCACTAACTTGATAAGTGTATTTCAGTATTGATCAATTCGTAGAACTGCAGAACATCTGTTAGTAATGGCAGCAATGGCAGTTGTAGCAATGACACATTTTTCTGATAACATTATATATATATATATATATATATATATATATATATATATATATATATATATATATATATATATATATATATATATATATATATATTGCAACTGTTATAAAAAATCCAATTCTTGAATCTGCCCCTTTATCTAAATCCACACCAAAAGTTATTAGGATTTATTCTTTGCCTACAGCCAAAAGTTAAAATTTGTGGAACTCTCTCCAAACAACAGACACGCGAAAACATAACCTGATTGGAGCTTTATAAACCTGAAAACCAAACATACATGGATGCATTACAACAGCCAAAGCCAGCCGCCGGTAGTAGATAAATGCGAGCTGTGCACTGCATACTGTTTTTTAACCTTCACATAGCCAACAACCATGTAGACCGCTTTCATGGCACACATTTTGATTTGTCAAACCAGGAAAAGCACAGGTGTGACCAATAACACTGGCAAAGGCTCCATTCTATTGTGTTACAGTCAGCCATGTCAATGATTAAGCATGCACAATACTAGTACCCTTGAACTAGATCAACTAAAAAGGATGCAGCCTTCATTAATGTTATAGGTTCCACATCTGCTTTCCTTGCCTCAACAGTGTATCTGCCATGAAAATGCAATATTAAGAAATCCAGAACCGCAAATCCCACATTACATGACGTCTGTATTGGGGAAGCCTAATGAGACTTTATTAATCATTATATTTTCTGGTTTCTATGGGTTAGGGTTAGTCTGTGTGTCTATGTTCTGCATGTTGAGTGTTACTATTGCTTTGAAACATGCTCTGTAGGTATGCTTATTAGTGAATCACCTCGACACACTAACAACAACTGCCACTCCTGGGTAGACACCTGGCAGTTGATTTGCACTGTGGAGAAATGTGAAATCAGCAAGCTTGTTTATTTCTGTTACATTTTAAGATATGTACGCTTGAAAAACAAATTGAAATAACATGACAGAAAGAATTAACTGTATATTTGATACTTTGATATATTTTACATATCAGTTTGGCTGTTCAAACTCTGGCCAGATGGAGAGAGTATAAACATGTTTCGTGGGAGCAGGTGATCTTATCTCATTGAGTGTCTGACCACAGCTGTTGTGTGTGACAGTTACCACATATGACATCTGCTGATCTCACACTGAGACACAAATGTCAAATGTACCTGACAACAATTTACGGGATAGGTGTTCCAAAGCAACACTTTTGTTACTGAGAAAATGATGAGGATCCTTTTAGTTTTACAGCAGTAACTAACATAAAGTAGGCTGGAGAATGAGAACAAAAGCACATCCTGTGAACCCATTGAATCTGCCTTTACAGCGTGTTTCCTAAATGTATTCTTGCCTCAGGTAATCCAGTCTTCCAATTTAAATATTTATAAAGGGATAAGGCACCACACAATGCTCTTTTAAAAAAAAATCTTAAACGTTTAAAATGCAGCGATCAGCAGCCGAGTCTCGACCATATCCAAATATTTACCTGTGGCAGAACAATTACGTATTCACTCCGAAACAAAGTCGTTTGCTCTGGGTCACCGAAGATGTGAACTAACATGAGTCAACAGCTTTTTGCAGCAATGAACAGCCGTTCTTACAGCAGCAGCTGCGTGACTCAGTCCTGCGCCTGGCAAGCTTACAGGAACATGTTGAGCATGCAGGAAACAGCACAAGAAAACCATGAAGGAAAAATCCGGTTTTTACACAACCGTATTAGTGGACATGTTCAAAGCCTTCAGAATTTGCCCATGTTGCGGTACCATCTTTTAAAGCTGTAAATGATGGGTAAAATGTAATCACAGCCAACAACAAACTGTCAAAAAGAACAAATAAGCTGCTTCTGGTTTTACATAACCAGACGCTGCAATAAGATTAAGACAAGATTATTTTGGGCCATTGGGGGAAAGCAAAACAAAGCCAAAATATAAAGTTGTTACACCAAAGTGTCGGCAGGTAGTTTATGCACAGAACCTCATTAGCATTAACACAGAGTCACATTTGTGTCAACTTGATGAATGTTAGTCCAAGTGTTTCACTTTCATATGTATTAGTCAGAGCATTTAATTCATTGAGTGCTGTTGGGATTAGAACTCTAACAAAAAATAGTTCTAAATTAACTTCAACCATAGCAAATTCTAAAGTAACACATCATGACACCATGGCTTTCATTCTCATCCACCTAAGGACTGGATTAGATTTTTGTATCTGTAATTCATAAATCCTACAAATCGAATTTAGTAAAAATAACATTCTCTGACCACAAACTAAATATAATTATTGGAATTAAAAATCTGGAATGACTTATACCTCTGCCAGGGTCAGCTAGTTAACTAGCTAGCTAGCTAATGTTACCTTGTAGTGCTGATTTCAGCATGAAAGTCCCACATTTTGAAGTAGGTTAATGTTGCCATTTGGTAGCATATAAAGCTGTACATTTAACTTTAGTCCATCAGTGACACTCCAGCAGGTGGTACTGCTCCTTTAATATCAGTGCAGACTGGCAGGGTAAGAGCATAGGTGGCTAATGTCTGCCTATAAAGAACCACTAGTGGCCAGGTAAAGCAGCAGTGTGTTAGGATCCACAGATGAATTCATTAATTTTCAGCCCTGGTCCTGTGTGGTTCAGAGAAATCAAGGGGGCACTCAAAACTGAGGGGCAGGGTTACAAACAGGAAACTACAAACTACAAAAGCTTTTGCTAAATCAATATATCAGTTGAAAATTCCATACAAAGCATTCACACCCACAGGCATGTCAAGTACCAATGAATGAAGAGCCTGCCACACTGTAAGAATGCAGTTGTGCACGAAGTGGGAGTAGAGAATGAGAATGAGGAGTAATCTGATGCTGGGACTGTGTGATACATTTAATACCCTGCTACATCAATCACCATCTGCTTCCCTCAGCCCGAAGCTGCACTGCAGCGTTTGATTTCCTGACCAGCAAGCGCTACATTAACGTCTCCACTGCTTGTCTTTGCAGATGATGACACCCGAGGAAGTCTAATCCCAAACCTCGGGCATTTGCACCGTGAGACTCATTACATTACACAACATTACACCCCTTCACTGAGAAGCACTCCTTGCAGCGCTGAGACTGGGGCATATTGCTCCTGCTCTCCCAAATGGATTTGTAACTCTGTCATTTTAGCCAAATTGCCCTTCAGCCTTCTGCAAACATCTCTGAGCCAGACATTTCCTCTCTGTTCGTGATGAAAGTGATTGCACTGAAGTGGGGCTGTACGTATGTGTTTGTATGCATCTGATGCCCATCTGAGTGTAATGTACTGTCTGAATTTACAGTATTCAGTGTATTTACAGAGTATTTTTGGACTCTGAGGTTTAAGGATGACCGACAGTCGAGGGGGACTTGGTTTAATCTTGTCAACAAGCAGTGGTGCTTGACCTTTGGTTAAAGGTTAATTGTAACTGTGTCTTTTGCTCTCTGCTGTCTTGATGATGAAGATGAAAGATTGTGACGTGGACATAGAGTGTCCTCCAGTGAATTTGACTCAAGAATTATCAAGAAAGGAGGAAGTATTAAAATGAGGTATCTTAAATAGCTGTTCCATCTCTGTGGATTCAGTACACATTCAACCTCCATCAAGATGTTTATATACAGTTTCCACCAACTCATATTTGTCTTTTATTACAAATTTGTTGCAGGGCTGACCCAGTCAAGGTTTTGGTTTGACTGCAATCAGATTTCTCTAATTTATTTGCAGAGTAATATTTTGTTTACTGAAATGTTGATTGAATATCTAGCATACAAACTAAAATGACAGATTTGGCTACCAAAGTTATCACACCTTATTTTTAGTGAGCTACATGATCTAAATACTGAAGGTTCTAAGCAATTAAATAGAACTAAAAAATCAGAGTCTGGCTGGTAAAATGATACTGAATTTACCAAATGGTATATAAATAACACAACTCATTTTGCATATCATCACAATGCATTTTTTGTGTCTTAGTTGTGTCATGTGGCCTGTCATTTAGCACCATTAGGCCTTCACTAAGTGACCTTTAATGCCATGTTACAAAGTATAAAGAACACCAAAGTCCATGTACACAGGATCTCCATCTAGGAGACAGCTGTTGTGTATGTCTTATGGTTAGGACTGGCTGCTAGTCAACAGATTAAACATGATGGGGGTTTAACATTGATGTGCCTCAGGATATACTTTGCTGTTGCAAATCATTTTATGATTTAAAGCTTTTAAACTGGTTATTATGGTTAGGTTAGAGTAGTAAGTAGTGAGTAGTAATATTTGTTTTAATACAAATGTATTTCTTTGTTATGGAGAAATATGTGTAGCCAGAAGCTTGTCATAGATGACAGACCTGCAGACCAATCCCTCCTCTCACTGAGATGCATGCTGCATGAGCTTCACCCTATCACAACACAGCAGACTGTCTAATCATCTTCAAATATGCAGTAGCGGAGCTAACTAGTTAGCCGATTTCCAGCTGACCAGACTCGTAGGCAACTGTAAATACTATCAAACTGTGGCAACACTTTTCGGTGGCTCGGGTGCAGTTGCCAGCTTTGTACTGACACTCGTTACTGAAGCAGTCCGATTTGAAGTGGTTAGCACACACACACAAGCTAACATGAACCACAGCCAGCATGTTGTATTAAAACATGAAACGCAACCACTGTCTCTTCTGTTGTTGTGTAGCTGGGACAGAATGTGGGCACTGATGTTGATTTTTACACCCAACAACAGAGCTTTTTGCGTGTCCATCTCTGAGCAACAACATTGTGAAACACTGCTGTCTCACTGCTGGACACACCGAACTTCACCTCAGGGATGAACGCCCCCCTCTCAGATATCTCCTATCACTGCTCAGAGGAGGCCGGCCTATGATAATGACTCTTTTCATTACATAATGAAAGGAGCAGATTCTGAACGGCCTGTAGGAGCGCCGTGTTACCGGTGGGTGGGCTGCAGAGACCAGTTGGCAGGCTCAGGGAGGAACTGCTTTGATATGTAGAGACCAGAGAAAACATGTTTTTTATGATATGGGACCTTTAACAGATATCTTAAGGAACATGTCCTGCTCTCTGGTCCCAGTTAGCCAATTCACCTCCTTTGCATCATTTCACTTCAAAATAAATGGCAAGGCCCCTGTGCTACTGCCGAATTCAAACAGGGTTTTGATACTTGGTGACTTTAACATTCATGTTTGCTGTCCTTCCTATCCTCCAGCCAAAGATTTCCTACTTCTAACAGAATCAGTTAATCTTGTTCAGTCTATTTTTAGTCCAACATGTTGAAAACCACACCCTGTTATGCAATCATATAACAATATATCACAATATCTGTCTAACTAAAGAATACTAAGCAAAGCGCCTCTTCTACAGACACACTGACTGTAACTTGTCAATGTCCACATGTGTAAGGCATCACAATTAATCACTAAGCGCAAAATCGCAAGAACTGCAGTTATTTTACAAAGATCATATAGCAGTGATTAAATGTTGTAGTGCTGAACAGATGCACTGGCCAGCAAAGCTTGTTTTCCAGATGTAATAAAACGTGTTTGTTTGGCAGAGAGCAGGAGAAATGCCACATCATCTTGATTTTACTAGTCTTTCATTGAAAATTGTGATGTGAAATTAGTCATCCATAATAATCATGAATTATATCGCAATTGCAGTCTCTGCTCAAATAATCACAATATCACTTTTTGAGTAAATTGTGCAGCCCTATACATGTTCCATCACATAAACTGCAAGTCCAAACTGTGAAAATCTATACATTTAATTTACATATTGAAAAACTATGTTCAACTACAGAACAACCATGAAAGCAACTTAGTGTAAAAAGCAACACATTCCTGTATAAGAATACAAATGTTAGTGCTATGCATTCATAACCAACTTGTGTATGTAAACATGTACACATTTTATGCTGCTACTTTTCAGAAGCTTAACAAACTGTATATAAGCCTTGACATATTTTAGCGCTCAAACTTTTTAAAGTATGACAAACTTGTTTTTGTGTGGACACATTTAACTGCTGATCACCTTATAAACCTGGCACATTTCCGAGTTAACCAGCTTGCTTTACACCAGCATTTCAGTTCCTTGAAGTAACTTTTATTATGTAAACCTGAGCACATTTCAATGTATCCTCAAATATGCATGTTGTTCTGTGGTACTTAGCACTGGTATAATTTATGTGCATCCCATTGTCTGTAGTACTTAGGAGTGTGTTTATCACTTGTTATCAATTAAATGGACAGTGATTGTCTCATACGACTCTTTGGTCCTTGAAGTCCATCCATCTCAGGAGAGGACAATTCTCTCTACAGACTGGAGTGCATCCTCAACCTTTCCTCTCGTCTCATCTTAAAGACCTCAAGGACCTTTTTGGCATTTGGCAAAAACCTTAATTTTCATGCTGTGCAGGCGGAGGTCCTTGGATTCAATCCCATTGATGGACTTCATAATACTGGCAGCCATCATGAATGAAAAACAAAAACAAGCTTCACTTTAAACATTGCCTTCACTGCTGCAGGTTGACTTTCAACGTTAGCATCAGCCACTTTCTCACCAAGGAGATCAGGGTGTTGACACTGTAAGTGGCTTTTTGGGTGTTTGTGGTGTTGCCCGTGTGCTTTACTTTTACCAGACAGTTCTTGCACATCACATATTCTTTATTGATTTTGTCTTTATTGACAGTAATATGATTTCTTCACATTAGTGTCCGGTATCATCCCATTGTACACAAGCGCCGCCACAAAAAGCCATGGATTAGCAATGTGAGCGCCTTATTTTTTTAATAAATTAAAATATCAATATTTGGCTCCAGCATATCAATACAGGTATCGCATGAAGATTAGAAAAAGTTAGTCATGCCTTGATATGAGCAAAAATTGACACACACTTGATACACTGCTTACAACCGATACAGAATATTGTAGTCAGACTCCAATACAGCCACAAAAAAAGGCAACAAATTACCCTGTACTAACATCTTTACATTGGCTCCCCACTCGGTATCGAAGCCACTGCAAGTGTCTTGGTGTTTAAAGCCATTTATGGCCTCTCCTGAAGCTACATGACAGAACTTCTAGCCATTTTCAGCTCAACTAGGCCCCTCGGATCATCAGATCAAGGGCTATTGACTATTCCACGATACCACAGGCAATCTTTTGGAGATAGGGTCTTCTCCGCAGCCACACCAAGACCTGCCTCCCTTTACATGTAAGAACAGCAAAATATCTTGATTCCTTCAAAAATGTCTGATTATTACTTCCCCTGCAGCTGATCTGTCATATTATCTGCATCCTTCCTTACCTAATCAAATGCCTGTGTGTGTGTGTGTGTGTGTGTGTGTGTGTGTGTGTGTGTGTGTGTGTGTGTGTACATTTGTGTGTGACTGCACATTATATACAATATTTTTTCATGCATTTCAAACACTCAAGTCTTGTGATAATATTTTGTTTGCTCTAATAATGTTTTGTGTTTCTTGTAAAGAGACCTTTCAACTGAAGCAGATTGGGGAGGAAACACAAGATTAACACAATGCTGTTCAGACAGGTGAGTATAACAACAACGTTACTGATGGGTGTTACTCTATTGCCAGATGACAAGATAGACAACCCCTGCGTTGCCCAGCAACAAAACATTTCAGAGCTGCTGACAACATCAGCACATGAACACACAGAAGCAGTGAAGTTTTAATTATCTTAAGTGAACTCATCCAGTTCAGATAAACAAGTATTTGCATAAAAAATAATTTCAGCTTTAGTGAATACTGCACTCAGAATGGAGAACATCCCCAGAGAGAGGCAGCTGCCTTGGCCTGTTTCAGTCAGGACATGGCAGATAGGATGGACAGCTCTCTGCCAGATGGGAGGTCCTGCAACAGTTCAAGCCCTGCGTGGCCTCATTTTAGTTTGACCCACTTCATCTCTCCCTCTGTCCCTCATCCCTGTGTCTACACCCACACCCATGGGATTAGAATGGAGAGCAGGCAGAGCAGAGAGTCAGCACAGCCATCCTGATGCTCCATTCTCCCGGCTGGGAGGATGCACCGGGGCAGATGGGGTCGGGAGGCTTTAGCAGGTTGAAGGCAGCGGGGGTCGAACTCCAGCCTGACCATACTGTATCCACAAACACCAGCTGTGTGTTATTTCACCTCTATCAATAACCTCATCTACTGCTGCATCATAGCAACTGTGAGTGCACGTCACACACCTAACAGATACAACTGCACTGCCAACCTGCGGGGTTGTCATGTACCTGAATAATGAATATAATATAGTCGGTAATAACAAAATCTTTAAGGATGACTTCACTAAAATATCAAAAACTGATATTTTTTATTTTTATTTTCTAACAATGCAGTGGTTCCAGTATGTTTAGCTTGTGAGCTCCTAAAGTAAATGTGTTTTTAATGAATGTTTTCATGACATTGAGAAAATATCATTATGTCAATTGTTTTTGTTTTCTTTGTTGGGGGGTCCCCAAAAAACTGAAAGCCCAGTCAAGGAGTGTGGTCTGACAGCTTCATGGGGACAAAATGCTGCACCCCGTAACATATACTATTAACTTTTAGGGTGCAAGTCGATGTTCCCTCAAGTGATTAAAACGTCATGTCATATCATGTCATATGGATGATATGATTGAGATCCTGACCCAACATGCATCGCGGAAAGTGACAAAGAGAAGGGTTTTGCATCCATCACTCACTTCATGGTGAAGGATGCTGTTTTCTGGGGGGAAGTTCACTGAAGACATTTTTTTTTTTTTGGTTGTTCATTTATTCATAAGTTGCCCAAGACCCACATTACTTTTGTTAGGTCCTGCAATGTTGCTTTGTGGGCTGAAGTGTGGGACATTTACCTTTTATTTGATGAGTGAAGGATCTGTTTAGACTGTGAACACCATCAGACCGTCTCACTCCTGTTCCACGCAGCCTGCTAACCCTCACACACAGATGTTATCTCTTGTCTGTTGCAGCTCTGTTACTACCTACACTGGTGGATCAGAGGTGGAACAAATCTGTCACCCATTTAGCCTCTGTAACTGTGAGGTGGAATATCGATGCAAGATTCCTGCCTTGAAAAGGCCATGTGAATGGGGCCATTGATTACCAGTTTGATCCACAAAAACTAATGTGGTAAAATCCTAATTTTCTCATAAAAAATATGATCATTACAGTTATCATGGGAAGTTACTTGGGTTCTCATTCTTTCCATCCATTAGCTTGAAATGACTTGAAGCTAAATTAGTCTGTCACAGCATGCTCCCATCAACGTTTAACTGGCCTCATTCTGCCTCACACTGGGCTGTCAGACCCATTCATCAGTAATAGCCAATTACAGAAAAGAAAACCTGGTGTTTTCCCCTGTGAAGCTCAGTGAGATTTCAGAAGACTTGGTCGGTCTAAGCACTCCTTTTACCAGCACCAATATAAAGCCCCTGAGCACACCTTCACCACAACAAGACCGCAGGCAAAGACTGCTACAGTGGTTCTATTTGCATTTGTTCATGCATTTAATACTAAAGGGAGAACAGGAATGGGAAGAGCAGGAGACGGTAACACCAGAAAATTCAGGTTGCTGTGATTTGGCCATAGTGGTAGGTTAATACCAGCAAGCACTCCACTCTAATGGGTTGTATGCCACTGAGATTAAACATGGGGAGAGATAATGAAGCCTAGAGAGTTACAAGAAAAAGAAGACGCACATCACTTCATCTTTGAAGAAAAAACAGACAATTAACAGTTGATCTCAGTCTCAGATCTCAGTCAAGTTCAGGTCTCAAATTTGGCAGAACCAGGCGAGTTCAGTCATACCTCATCATATCATGATGAGGTAATGGTATGGGTTGTGCTCAGGTCTCAGTTTTAGGCCTGTGAATTTTTGAAAGCTCTGCTTCAGAGAGATGGATTATGATGCAAGATTGGTTTGGATAATTACATATTGAAACACTATGACACTATTTTTTTGTAACTAACTCTCAAATGGAATCCATTATAACTGATGTGAATCAAAAGTTGACTATAGCTGGTGTACTCCATGACAGCATTTTCCAGAACCAGCTTTTCAGTTTATGAAGGTATATACATCAGAAGAATGATCCAGTGGTCAACAATGTCACACCTCTATGCAGATTACTAGTGTTACAGACTGAGTCACTGCAGGAGAGTCCTGAATGGATGGACTCTGGTGGGTGATGACATCATTGCTAATCATACAGTGAGGTCAATTTTCATGCCTTGCTACAATACATCCTGCTGTGGTCTGCTTTTCTCTTTGTGTGGCAAGCCCTCCCTCCACAACAGAAAAAAGCCAGCCGTCTATAAAAGGGGGTCCTAAATCACTCCTGAGGCATTGGTAAGGAAAGTAATGATAGATTGATTGCAGCATTACTTTGTTCCCTTTACCTTATCTCTGCTCCAACCCTGACAATGATAGAAGTCCACCTTCTTCCTCATCTCACAGAGGACAAAAAGATAAGGGACGGGGAGGGTGAAGAGGATGTAAGATTCTGCCTCTATCCCACATTATTGCTCAGTAGGGAGAGGTTTAGTGGGGCAAAATGTCACATGACCATAATGGGTCAGTCAGTCATCTGTCAGTCTGTCCAATAATATTGTCAAGAGCAACAAGTCTTAACAATCACCAGCTCAATCAGATCAAATATCCCCCTTGACACTTAAATGCATGCTAATTCAAAATTTGCCCTCCAGTTTTTATAAGACAGAAAATTATCTCCCTGTGTGGTGACCTCGCTGCATCGCCTCACATCACCTATGTCTCGGCCAATAAGCCAAACACACAAAGTCTTCAGCTAAAGTCCAACTGCATCAGGGGGAATTGACTCTCCATATCACCTGGTAGCAGTATTATGTGACAAGTAACACTCCCTGTGCAACAACAAACTGCCCTTACATATGCAATGAGTCAGCTGACGGGACTGTGATTAATCGGAGGCATGTGGTAATGTGTAGGTATGTGTGTAGGTATGTGGGTACACAGGTGTATATGATTATTTACATATAAACAAAGGAGGTGAAATGAGATGCACACACAGCTAATTCTAAAGTCATGTCATGTCATTATCCGTAACCGCTTATCCCTTTCCATGGGGTCACGGGGTGTTGCTGCTGGAGCCAATCCCAGCCTTGTCTCAGGGCGAGGGCAGGGTACTCCCTGGACAAGTCGCCAGCTCATCGCAGGGCCCTCACTGATGAGCAGTGTGGGGTTCAGTATCTTGCCTAATTCTAAAGTGTTTTTTAATATAATGATTGTGGGATCAGCTGTTTACTTTTGCCATCAAGGTTCACCTGTGAGTAGAGAAAGCCAGTGATCAGTGAGGCACTGTTGCAGTATGTGGAAAGGTATGAGATCTTTTAGGTGAACTGATTTTGTATAATTATGTGAAGCATAAACTTACCTCTGTGGCTTCTCTTGCTCCCAGGGTGTGGACACCTTTTGTTATTTCTGCTTGGCTGAACAGGAGGCACCAAGTGGGGAGTAAGTAGAGGGGAGTTTAATTGCTGGGTTAAGTAAATATGTGTAAATTATTATGGGTATTTATTTGGGTGATTTTGGGGGGTTTATATTGATTGTATTCATATTTGGTAGGGAAGTTTAGGTAAATATTTGGTATTATTCATTGTATGTTTAGGTGGGTGTGTAGAATGGAATTGTACGTGCCAATTAGTGAAAGGAGTTGCTGGGGTATTTAAGCAGGTCATTTGGAGGAGGATCAGGCAGGGTTGGGATGCTGGTAAACATGGCGTGCTGAACATTCAATAAAGGGAATACCATGAGCTGAACATTGTCTGTTTGGAACTCCTCCTTTGGAACTTGGTTGCCTCAGCTGCTCAGGCGAGTTGACACCCTGTAATGTTGTCTTTTCTTATTTAGAATATGTTTGATAAAAAGTTGTGAATGGAACGGGAGGGGGAGGCAAAAACAATGAGAAACCACACTAAGTGGATGAAATCATGGATACTACAGCAACTCAAGGGGCTTTCCTTGTAAAATTGTTGAAACACCACTTAAACTATAAGCAAGCCAAGAAAGCTTTCGACTTTGACACAGGCAACTACTGTTCACATCCCATTGCCAAGCAATGATCAACATTAGCGCTTTAAAACCCTGACCATGATCTTTCCCCAACCTAAGATGAATGTCCTTTAACCCAACAGCACTTGAGTGACAGTTAGCCTTTGATGCGTTACATAAAGGATTATAAAGAAAAAGAGTGCAAGGTGATTGGATGCTAGTGAATGCAGCTGCCTGTGGCTAACTGCTGTTGAAGGGACAGATTTTTCACTCCTCCTCATTATAGAGACGACTTGGCATACATCAGCAGAATGTAATTTGGATTAATAGAATGAATCTATAGTGTGACAGTCAGTGGGGACAGGTTGCTCCTCTGCGTACCAGCCACAGAAAGCTGAAAGGACTCTAACAGAAAAATCCTGCCTAGTTCAGCTTTAAAGTTTAGTCAATTATTCTCCAGGAATAGCTGAAATACTTCAGTGTTTTGGTTCAATTTGATTTTTGGTCCTTAAGGAGCTGCAAGGTTGTGACAGATTTTAAGCCCTTTGTAAAATACCTAAGGCCCAAGGGACTTTTGTCCAACCATTTGTTGTGAGTGGCACATCTGGTACGGTCAGCAAGTTCCTTAGAAAACCTGCAGCGACTCAGTCTTGGTGTTAACACGATAGCTGTTATTTTAATTTGAAAACTATTTTATTTCATCTCAGTGTGATTTTGACAGCAATGTCTGCTTGCTTGTATGGGAACAATTACTCACTGAAAACAACATGTTTCATTAACCTTGGAGGAGCAGAGTTACTATTGAGTTTACAAAAGGCAAGTCTACCCACTCTGACAGACAGAATTTTCTCTTTCAGGTTTACTCTGACTTCATGCCCACATAGCCTAATTCTTGTCCAAAGACAGTGCAGATTGTTTAGGAATGGTCTGTTGATGAAAGTCAGAAAAAAACATTTGGCAGAAAAATACAAAAAACAAAATGTCAGAGACAATTCTGGAAGCTATCAGTCCTTTTAGAAGGAACCTGCTTTTACTCAGTTTGAAGTTTTCAAGATGAAATGTCAGGGGTAGCGCTCAGGTAAGGCTAAGTTATCTATTCTAGGTTATCTTGTAAATCTATTAAATGTATCTGGTTTAACAGAGGAGTCATATTATATGACTCCTATATTTACCAACACCAATATATCAGTCAATACCATGGGGTACAAATCACAGTGTTATGTTGTGGCCAGTTCTTATGAATGTTTTCAACCCAATTGCCAGAATAAACATTGACAATGTAGGTTTCTGCAAACCACAATACTTGAATCTCAAGATTTCTTTATGTTGCAACCATACTTTTCTTAAACTTCAATGACAATGAAATGACACAAGAAAGGCCAAGCTGACCACTCTGCTGTGTCTGACATGCTGGGCATGAGAATGAGCTGGATATGACACATTCTGTAGACATTACAATAAGGTATGTTGCATATGACACATACAAATGTGAGCATATCTGCAGTTTGCAACATGACCTTGTATTATTTTCCCTGGCTACTGGGCTGCATATTGAATGTTGAATAGTGAACCCATAGGTCTTGCTGGCTGGAGAAGTCATCTGTAGAACCACTCAATTAAATTTCAATTTGAAAGTGCTTTATATTAAAGTTCATTTGGACCACAATGCTATGAGACTGGTTTTAATTATGTCAAAATTATGACAGCCCTGCTAATAGCCTACATAATATTAATTAGTGACTAATCAAATTTTGGAGGCAACATTTTTTACATTGGATTGCAATAATGTTGTATAATTTAAGGATTCAAGCATTCTAGTGTAAGCCACAGATGTCGCATCTCTATATATGAGATTCATTTCCACACATTTCGCTGGCTAGTCTCTTGAATGTGTGTCAAGTCATGTCTGCACACTGTGTGTGAGACAGCTGGAGCCAAGCTAAGACAGCTCTGAGCAGTGTCCTAACCCAGAACTACATCACAGAGCTGACCCACATGCAGACTGCCTACGGTTCATTTTACACTCTGAACTTGGATAATAGAGAGCAGCGATACTACCTTCACACATGTACTGCTGTAGTTGGTCCTCTGCAGATTTTAGCTTTGTTAATATGGACAGTGTGACCTAACTAGTTGTTCACTCTGTGATTAGGGTCTCATTGATGTTAATCTGTTTCCTCGATCTGCTCTGACTCTCTTTGAGCAAAGGCTCACTCTTAATACGAAGGAAACAAATCATAAGGACTGTCTAGTGCCCTACTGCTGCTCGTCACTGTATTTTTGGCTGATGTATATATACGTCAATTCATATACGAACATGTAGCAATGATATTTGTCAGATGCTATTTAAAAGAGAAATCTGTCAGGCAGCATGTTTAGTTATTAAATCTAAGGCACTAGCCCTCACAAGGCCAAGTCAGGGAGCAAACATGGCGCTCTGGATCAATCGTTTCCAAAATTCTCCACTTCTGCCTGTCTAGACTAAAATGCAGATGTCAGCTACTCTCTGAGCCACACCAGGGGATACAAATGGTAGTTTGTTACAGGCTAGTGTTGCAAACGTCTCAAACCCAGCTGAGCATGAATATGCCAAGTCTATTTGAGTAAGTTATGGCGTGCATCATACTCTTTGGACCAGGAAATAAGTGCAGCATATTTATATTGGAATCTTTCTTAGCTGTGGGGAGACACTGCTGTTGACTGACAGATGGATCATCCAGCCAACACCACGGGGAGAAATACTGCTCAACATAACCACAACTGATTTACTGAGGTTGTTAGAATCTCAGGCGTTGTAATGACAAATATCACACAGAGGATTAACAGCACACATATAGTGCATATTAAAAGTATTCACCCTTAACTGTATTCCCTTGTAGTTCTTTTATACATGGAATCAGGGTCAATATACAAAAAATATACAAAACAATAAAAAATACTCAAAATGTCGAAGTGAAAGCAGATTTCTACATGGTAATGTCAATCAGTTAAAAATATAAAATTTAAAAGAAGTGACTGCATAACTATTCACCCCTTTCAAGTCAGTAGATAGATTTTGTCAACTGCATCTGTGTGGATAGTCCTCAGTCAGGCCTGAAAATCTGGACACTGCAATTTAATTCCATTCTTCTTTGCAAAACTGCTCAAGCTCTGTCAGGTTGAACAGGGATCGGGTGTCAACAACCCCACAAATTCTCTATTGGATTGAGGTCTGGGTTTAGACTCAGCCACTCCAAAACATTCACCTCATGTCTTTAAACCATTTCTGTGTACCTTTCGCTATATGCTTGTTTCATTGTTTTGCTGGAAAAAAATCTTCTCCCTAGTAGTAGTTCTCTTGCAGACTGAATCAGGCTATCCTCCAGGATCTATATTTACAAGCCTTCCACAGCCTGCTGCTGAGAAGCATCCCCACAGCAGGACGCTGACATGCAGCATGATTTTGTATGTTGATCATGATTCCATTTTTAAAACCAATAGAATGGGGAACCAATTAAGGGGGTTAATACTTTTTATAGGCACTGTATGAACATGTATGGACAAACTAACTTTGCTACTCTGTATTCCGAGAGCACAACAGTCTAAAATAATGGTGTGATGGTGGATAATCTGAACCATAGAGAGAAGACGCAAGGGTTATTTCCCATATTGATGGAATTGATTTTCCAGCCTGAATGACCAAGTCCAATTATAGTGCCCCTTGGGCATGGGTAATTGACACTGCATGAGAAGAGATGGGAATTGGAAGGAAAAGTGAATCCGTCAGCGGAGAAGGTTTTGGCCGTGTTTCTAAGATAAGGCCTGCTCTGTGTCATTGGCTCTGTTTTGATTGGATCCATCCTCTTTTGATGTTTTTCACTTATTTCCCTCCCTTATATTGTGCCTTCCTTGATTCAAAGTCCCATCTTCAGCAAAATGTGGAATCAGTTGGAAATATTAAATTTGCATCACATTTGAATAATGATGACAGCATTCCGCTAACATTGCTGCAGGCTGCACTCCCCTCTGCTCCTTGCACCTTCTGTTTCTGTTTCTGTGTCTTTCTCTGTGTTCTCTGTCTCAAGTCTCTTCTTTGTGCACCTACTACTTGACTTGTAAAATGAGTGATGGGTCTAGACCAGCCTTGAGTCTCAGTCTGGCACAAATATAAGTCCTGAAATCCCAGCATGCACTGCTCCAAATGCTGCAGGAGGTGTAGACCCCGGAGGCCTCTGGCAGATACTGACACAGCCACTGTCAGAGGGCTGACAGTGGTTTGAGCATTTGACTGAACATATGTGCACATATTCTGCCTGCCAACCAATATGTATGTGTGTGTATTGTCTGGGGCCTGAAGCTATTAGCTTATAATTATAAAGATATTCCTCACATGAATATTTCACTACAGTAATCTAGGTACAATTGTTAGTTTCAGACAGTAACAGAACTGGTCGGAAACAGCCTCCCCAGTCCAACGTAAGAAACGTGGGAGGGGGTGTCTGAAGCTATTCAACCATCTGAGAAACAATTCTGACTATATAAGTTGTCTCCTTAACTAAGTTATCTTAACCTGCACAATGATCCTTACCTATCCCAATTCATGGCAGTTTTGGAAGGAACAGACAAATAATATCCAACTAAGTGTCAGATGAGAAAAAAAAAGTTAAAAAAAACCCACTAACACACACTCACATCTGGCTTGTGTCTTCGATGGTAAAGCGTACGATCAACATTCACTCTTGTATTAACTCGGCAGTGTCCTCTGGTGTGTATCACCTCCAGCTCCAATCAGTTGTAATGGAGACACAGCACCTGGGTGGAAGCTTTCATCTTCACCCCTTGTCAAGTACGATGTTATGTTGTGTTTTAAAGTTGAGGTCGCTGGCTTGTTAATATCTTTCCTCTCAAACATTGTCAACACTGAGTTTCAAAGAGAGACCGAAGTAAAAGAAAGCAAAAGTAACCGTCATGACTGGCTGCTGTGTCACTAATAAATGAGCCATGCTGCTGGCTGATGGATCAGTTCTGTGCATGTGCAACTCAGAGAGGAGAAAGAAGCAAGATGTCTCCGTCCTTAGCAACTTCCATTATCAGCTCTTGAAAAAATGATCCGTCATAATGATATTGATTAAGATGTGAAAGCAGATAGGAATGGTGCCAGACTGCCAGCCTGGCTGGATCATCAGACAGACTTCCTTTTCCTCATGCTGGTGGCTAAATTGCACAATGAAAGCAAAGTTTATAGGGAACCAATGTAAAAACTGATGGTGTCATTGTTCTGTTACAATGTGCAGCCAAATTTTACTTCCTAATGATACATTTAAACAAAAACATGTCCATTACTAGTTTAAGGAACCCTTCACAGTTTTCCCTATTGGAAGCTATATAGTGCACTGAATTTGGATTTTGCACATGCACGTGGATGCAAATGGATAAGCAATAGCATGTGGGCAATGCTATATACATTAGTGCCAGTGGTTTCAGACTATTCCACTGACCGGTAATGGAGTGTGTGGTATGCCAATAAGCTTAGCAATCAACAAATGTGGGAAAGAGAAGATTGCAACATTTCAAAAAACAGCTTTGTAATTGTTTTATGAAGCAGAGAATGCACTCTATAAGTTTGTTAGGTCTCAAGGTTATGTACAATGTGTTCTGCATGGGAAAAAGAAACCTACATTCTTGTCTTCATAGGAAGTGATTCCTGTCCAGACATGGAGGTTTGTGGCAGCAACATCATGTATGAACCTTTATCATTTGCACAACTACAAGACATCCTTGTCTGAAAAATTGAAACATTGATTGTATTAAAGGAGAACCACGCAGATTTTAGCACCCACCAGTCTCTCGTTGTGTTAATTCAAATGCTCCACCAAAAAGAAGTCACAGGAATTTTTAACAAGAAGGCGAGTTCAGACCCAGTGATGACTGTTAACCTGCTCGGTGCATGTCAGTATGGTGTCTTTTATTAGAGGACTCAAAGCTTGAGTCAGGACACTGAGTTTAAAATGTGTGCTCGGTCATTTTCTGACATTTCATTTCATTTGGGCCGAACATGATGGGCTGATGGTGTGGCAGCAGGCCATCCTGGTGAGAGAGGAGCTCCAGGCAGCCTGTGGTCCCCTGGGGCCCAAAGACAGACAGCAGCTCAGTGAGGGAGAGACGAGCAGGAAGTGGTGGGTGTGACAGACAGGTGGACCGTATGTAATTATTCACGTTCCCCTGTTAGTCATAGGTCTCCAGAGTCATCTAGTTTGAGGATCTTCCTCCTCTAAAAAACACACACGAGAAGAAAAGCTGGTCTTATTGTAGCTGCGTCACCAACTAACACAAAACAAGTGGCAACGGCCAGCCCATGATACCTTAACATGTAATAATCATAAATGATCTGTGTCACTTGTCAGTGAATCACATCACTTAATAATATCTAAAGGCCTATGAAATAACTAACAGAGTAGTACTTTCTTCAGGACGGCTGTAGCTCAGCGGGTAGAGCAGGTCGACTAGTGATCGGAAGGTTGCTGGTTCAAATCCCGGCTCTGGGCAGCACTGAGCTGCATGTTGAAGTCTCCTTGTGCGAGATACTGAACCCCACATTGCTCATCAGTGAGGGCCCTGCGATGAGCTGGTGACTTTTTATATAGTTTCTTACACTTTTCTGGAATGTGCAGTTTTATTAATCAGCTCACCATGGCCTCAATTTGTCCCTTTGTTTCTATCAGCAAAAGAAGGAAAAGGGACACGAAGCCGCCTGGCATCAGAGTGATGATCCGATCCCACGGTGGCGTTCATACTTCTCCTGCCATGCACTGTGATGCCAGCTGCAGCGACACAGGGAGGGCTTCTAAAATGGCAGATCACAGCAAACCACAGAGGGCTGTCTGGCAGTGTGGACCGCTACAAAACCACAAACTGATGTCAGAACCAGATAGCATGAAAGCTGTGATGGATTGTATCACTCTTAATGTCCTTGAACCTCTTCTGTGATGCTGACATCAAACTTTAATGCCCTGACATGTACTGTCTTGTATTTCGACAATCACGATGAGGACATTCTGCAAGGCAAACTCCAAGACTGCTGAAAGCAGGAAATAATAGAATGATTCACTTTTCTTGCTTATGCTGTATAAAAAAGGCACAATCGACGGTTCTCCACCGACTTAAAGTGCCTGTTATCTTGCTGAACAAAACTGTGGCATTTGCTGCCTAAAGGAACAATACTGTATGCTAAACAGCTACCAACACATCTAGGGCGAGGCATACATAACATCCCTGTGTTTTTTCCTCCGTATATCACATATCTTCCAGTACTATCAACTTTACTTAATGTCTAAGAGTAATTAATCAGAAGATTTGTGTCTTTTTAAAAGGTTGAATCTAAAGAAACCAACAGTGTTATATTCTATTAAAAATTTAGAGACCTTAACTTAACCTACTTCCCAATTTCTAAGCTCACTTGATCAGATAAGTTAATTATTTCTAAAGGCCTGAGAGAAAATAATTTTCTAAAGGTGTCATATTTCTCTTACAGAACCAGAGGGAAGCTGAGGAGAGCCGACCTGCCACAAGAATGATACATCTCAAAAAGAACATTGCTTTTTTCCCATAAAAACATTAGCCTATTAAATTGTAAGTGATGCTTGCAACCCTTAGTAATATCCCTGTATGTAAGATAGTAGGCAAATAACAAGAAATCAAAATTGTTCTTATGAAAATAATTTTAAGCTTGGCCTCAAATGAATACGTCCGTTACTTTCCAGCCAGCTTCCCAGGTTATAAATATTGTGCAGTTTTTAGTTTAATATTTTCCCCAAAAATTACAATCAGATTCATTCAGACACTTTAACAACCACATACGTTAACTCTGTCTGTTTTTCTCTACCTCCACCCTTGGAGCCATTTGTGTAACATTACTTGCTTATCAAGATAAGATTCTGATGAAGATTCTAAAGCTGATTCAACAGGACAGCACTGCTACATAACTACAAAACAATGACACACTGAGTTCCTGAAGTGAAGCTATGTCAATTTATCAACATACAAAACAACTATAAAAGTAACATTAACCTCACCCTCACAAAGTGTGGGCCACTCTCTGTATGGCCCTCCCTGTTGGTTTTGGTCCTAAGCGACTGCATAGTGCTTGTGCTTGAGGTTGGTCCTATCAGTTGTCTGTGGAATAATTGTGTCTGGTCCACAGAAGGTCTTAATAATTTCACTCTGGTTCTCAAACTGTTACGAGAGCTAATGCTCAGATTATCCCCACAAAACATTATGACTGACAGTCACAATCCCACCTCAGTCAATATAAGCCAACTTGCAGTATGGCATGTATCTGACAGAGCTTGCCCTTCAGATGGTGCAAACATCAGAACACAAGCAACACAGGATGTAGATAAAACGGTAGATAACTCCTGCCTGCAGGCCTGATACCAGACGAGACTGTGTTATTGATCCGTATTTGTGAAACTGAGGCCCATGCACCTGGCTGGGCTCAGCGTGACGTCAATGAACTGCAGCTGCTCTTATGTGTCTGTTTCTTCCCTCCTGTTTGATATTCCCGTCCATGCCTGTTCCAGTGAGCCGCTGACAAACTGCTGCATACTGAGGCGAGGCGAGGCAGAGCACAACTGCATATCACCCACACTATAATCACCCTGTAGCACCGTGCAAATTTGGAATAGCAAATGAGTAATCGGGTTTGTGTTTGCAAAGGGCTGGAAAAAAAATCAGACACAACACAACATGAACAGTAAGATGGAAAGATCCACACTAAATTTTCAACCTGATTCCAGAGAGGCTACTGCAGTGCTGGTTTTCAGATTAAGAGAGGACATGTTCTTTGAAGCTCAGCTATGCTCCGGGGAACAAGCTGAAAACATACCTTCATTTTCAAGCATAAAGCTTTATTATTAAATCAATTCTTATAGTTTGGTATGCAAGCACTAACCACTCTCTAAAACCTGCCAGAAGCATTAACACTGACAGTGGTTTATTTCAGTGTTTAACAATGATTCACTAAGATCTAGTTCAGATGTAGAGAGACTGGAGAGTGCATAACTAGCTTACCTTAGCATGAGACTGGAAACTGGGGAAAACAGCTAACCTGACTGTCCAAAGTTCAACCAACACCTCAAGGGGTCACTTTCCCACACCATATGTCCTGTTTTTTGCTGATGCTTTATGTTCATCCTCTTGTTTCTTTGTCAGTGGGTTTATACAAAAACTGCTAACCTAATTTGTGTGAATCTTGCTGGATGCATAGGCCAAGGAAGAGGCCAGTACATCATGGAGTCAATCATGGGGCAGAAATATGACTTACAAACCTGATTCCAAAAAAGTTGTGACACTGTGTACACCCAAAATATTGAAAATGTCTGCATCTTTTTTTGATATTTCAAATGAAAACAGTAGACAATATTAAAAGGTCTGACCTCAACAACTTTGATGATTTTTGTTATGATATTATACGATATTATGCCCTCGTGTGTCCCTTCTTGTGTTTCAGTTCCTCCTCTGTGTTTGTCCCTCCCTGTGTTTTTCCCTGTGTTTCCGTGTCTCTGTGTTACCTCACCTGTCCTTTTCACTCCTCACTCACCTCACCTGTTCCTGATCTCCTCATTAGTGTGTCTGTGTATTTAGTCTTTGTTCTCCCTGCACTCCTGTCAGTTACTTCCATCATCCGTCACCCGTCAGCCTCTGTTCTCCCCGTGATGTTCGGTAGTGTTTCCCCCAGTCTCTCCTCCTATGTCCCCCCGATTGGCATGTTTGGGTTTTGATTTCTTTTTTCTCTTGTGATTTGAAAAATGCCTTTTTCTTTACACCTTGCGACTCATTTTTTTTTCTAACTCTCTTGGTTTTTGTACTTTTCAGCCTTTTAATAAAGCTCGCTTTTGTTTTCCCCCAATCCTGCCTCCTGTGTGTCTGCATTTGGGTCCACATCTAGTTTCCCGCATTACAATAGTCATTCTGAAAGTGAAGGCAGAATCATGTTTTAACCAAGTTGGGAGAGAGGCAACAACAGACTGGGGAAGTTGTGCAATGCTCTGACAAGAATATAAAGGATATATAAGGATATTTCTACATGGTCTCAGGAACAGTGTAAACTGTTGTCAGTAAACACAGTTCATTTGCAGTTCATTTGCAGATTGATTGATTGATTGCATTCTGATTTCATTTATGTTAGACAGCGTCACAACTTTTTGGAATTGTGGGTTTTATCAAGTGCAACACTGGCATTTCCAATTTATCAAGGCAATACACAGCTAGGCACAACAATATTCTTACTACTATATTTCTAAGAGATATTTTCTGTGATTAATGAGACATACAGTATTGGGGTTGCTCTTGCAGATTTGCATATTATCAAAGAGTGGAGAATTGACCTTTGTGCAGGCATCCGAGTGCCCTTCTAGTTTAATTTATATG
Organism: Acanthopagrus latus; assembly: GCF_904848185.1. Taxonomy (NCBI): domain Eukaryota; kingdom Metazoa; phylum Chordata; class Actinopteri; order Spariformes; family Sparidae; genus Acanthopagrus; species Acanthopagrus latus. The sequence continues at coordinate 1,686,459 of NC_051052.1, read as the reverse complement.
ATAGCAGAAAACAATAATTATGTTTTTTTAAAAATGTAAAGTCACATCTCGAGGGTTTCAGCATCGTTTCCCTCAACTTAAAGGTGACCTGAAAAGCAGCTGACTGGTCTAACGTTATACTCCTACAACACTACTGCACTCATTACAGACACTTCAAAAACAAATCACAATTAATAGAGCAGAACCAGAGTTGGCGCCTCTTAATTTCACTAAAACTCCTACCTTTTCTAAACCTGGCACCTACATTACCCACAATGCAGTGAAGCCACAGAGTGACAACACTGGACACAATTTATCCAATTACATGCCGCTTCCTCTGGAGCCACAAAAGGCTAGACAAAACCTGTAAACACACTTTAATTGGTAGAGTTACCTTTTTAATGTACTAAACCAGCAATTCATTCTGAAAAAGCCTAAGCACCACTGGAGAGAAACTACATTGTAAACCTCGACTTACGACACAATGCATTGGGCTGTCAGCTCTGCCTACCTAATGTGTACAATAAGGCCTGCCTACATGCCATTCTTAACTATTTATTGGTTGATTTTAAGTCAAATCAATGATTATGATTGTAGTTAATGTTATTGTGTGCAACTGTCTCCTGTGCAAGGACAATTCAAAATTCATGGAGTTGTTTATTTAAATTTTTGTGGATTTTGCATAGTTCTAATAAATATAAAGTGAATCAGCATTCCATTCATTACAAGGTGGGCAGGTCACGTGGTGCACATTCTTGGTATTTGACAGGTCAGATTCAGTCAGTATCATCCTCAGACCTGGAAGATGAAAAGCTTTCGCCTCCGTCATCCCTGATTCGCACACGTAGCAGGTGTCACCCTGAATACGTCTATGCATCAATCTTGTATCACAGAGGAAGTCATACAAACATCATCAAATTTACATGACATCTACTGCTTGTTTTCTCCACATCATACACTACAACATGACATGCAAGGAACAGGTGAGCAGACATCTTGGTACGTGCCCTCCGATAGGGAAGAGCGTGGAGCGAGGGCCCATTCATCGCTGCTTGCAGCTTTAATTTTCCACAGGTGTTCCCCAGAAACAATGACACTGAATATATGAATATGTGAATATTGAGCCATAGTCGTTAGTCAGTAAGAATTATATTTATACTAGCGCTGCATGCATACACTTCTTCTAATGGCTACCTCAATGCCTGGACCTCATTTGGGCTCGTTAATGTCATATTAACAATCTCATACCCACTGCAGGAAATGGAATTCAATTAGTGCAGCAGCATGGCGGAGCTGGCCCGACCAAATGGCATCCTGACCAGCAGTTCAGGTGAACGGAATTCATGAGGGGAAGTGGGCTTTCTGGAAATCAAGTCCACGCCCTTCAGACAGCCGATTCAGAAGAGTTACAACAGAGAACGAGACTGGAGGCATTTAGCCAAGAAGAGAGGAAGTACATTTTCAAAAGTAAATGGCACATGTGGAGGGGAAAAGCTTAGGAGTTTAAATTAGTGTTTCGATTTTTTTTGTTGTTGTTGTTCTTCTTCATTAATCAGCCACAGCAGCATCAAACAGAGCTTGATTTTAGGGGCCAAATTACTACCACATTTTTGCATACTACCCGCAGTTGGCACGCTAAGGGTGCTTTCATCCTTGGGAAAAAGGTTAAATAATTTGTATATTTTAGTGTACATGTTGCAACTGTTTATAAAAGGTAGCAATTAATTAGTTAAGCTAAGTTAAGTTCCCTAGTGACTAATCCAACACTGACTTCTGTGATCATGTTCCATGGTGTAAATAGTTACTGTTGCTGTCATCCACTGGATCCACTGGACACCTCAGGCTGAATCTGTCAACCAATCAGGGGCTGTGTAGGCTATACAAAATTGGCCATTGTTTTGGAATTAATTGCAATAAACTTGAGCTGCAGTGCTTAGATTCCTCGATATGAAATATTACCATCTTCCATTTATGCTTGGACACACTGCATGTGTCGCTGTTACACAACAACAAGCCCGTAACTGTTAGAAGACTGCTGAGTTCTCCCCTGCACCGTCAGAGCAGCCGTCTGAGGTTGTTCCCAAACCTTTTTCTGTCATGCCCCCTACAGAAACTGAAAAAATGTTCCCAGTAACATAATTACGTTTGTATTTTCAATGAGTTCTGACAATACTGGTAAAAAGAGTAACAAAAAGGCACAATTGAATGTAATCTAAATAACATAATCAGGTAGATCAACCGCTTTTGAATGTTTGTGTTGTTCAAATTGGTTAGCAAAACCTTTGGCTCTTATTAGTCACATGCACTAAAATATGTCACACTGGGGCTCATGTTTACGAATACTGGATACTGGAATTTCCTTTTAAGAAAACAAAACATCTGCTCTGAAAATAATATATTTAACTTCAGTGTGATCACCTTGGTCATGTGCGTAAGTCATTAACAAATGGTAGGTGAATTTGCATTATACAGCTTTTTTTTGGTCTAATGCCCACTTAAAGTGTGTCACAACAACTATTGCCACATTCATTCATTCACACACTGATGGCAGAGGCCTACCATGCTAGTTCCCATCTGCATATCAGAGTGATACAGCACTTCCTAACCTTACCGTTCTTTCTACTGCTCCCAATCCCAGTCTGCACTTGTGTTCTGGTGACCTCACTGGCTGTAAAACACAGCTGCAGAGAAGTCACTGTGTGTTCCCTTCTGTCTCATGGTGTCACAGCAGTGGAAGATGGGAGCACGTTGAGGAAGCAGCCATGAGTGCTGCAGGGCAGCTAGGTGTTTATAACAAGACCCATGAGCCGACCTGACACCAAGACACTGACACCATTTGGCACAAGTCAAAGTCCCACTGACTCCCACACTCACACCGGAATCCACTGCAATACAGGTATATATCTGTGTGCTCACTCCTCGTGTTTGTGTCAGTTTCTTCACTACAGAAACAAATCTCCCTGAGCAGTCCCTCCAGTCTGGTTAAACATCACATAAGCCTCTGCAGCATCTAGATGCTTGTGGAAAATATTTGCTATGCATATTAATGTTGGCTGCCCTCTTCTACAGCCAAGAGGAGTGATTTAAAAGAAGTCTCACCAGACAAATAGCACTTCACCAGACTGAGACCTATGGCAGCCTTTTTGACCTCTTGTTGATTTTCCATCAAATCCAACAGGAGCAATGGACAGTCACTGCGCTGGACTGTTCTGTACTTAACCTTTCAACTTTACTGCACTGCACCATGAAACAGACCAACACCCAGAGTCCAACATAGAAAGAAAAACAAAAGTTCCCATGAAGTCAAATTTCATGTTCAAGGCTTTTTGTCACATATGCCTGGTTCTATATCTCACCGGTATACCAGTGTAAGTCCCAAAGCAGTCATTCTGTAAGTGTTCTTCATGGTGTTTTAGAGTTTTATATTGTCTGAAAAACAATGAAAAATGATGGCTCATCCTGCATTTAAGGGCATATACTAGTTGTGTGTCCAATTAATGCTCCCACTCCCTGATTTATTCAAAATTAGTGGATTAGTGGATAGTGGATCATTTGTGGATATTTTTTGCCTAGGCCTCTGCCATAACTCAGATGTCCTCCTGCTGCACAGCCTAAACTCAAGATAACTTATCTTATTGCAGAAGTAAGCACTAACTGCTGCTAAATGTAGTTGCTAGCTTGTTCAGCTTGGTCATTTTACCACGCAGGCCATCCTACTGCTGTGTGGTGGGGTGGGGCTGATGCACAGTCAGCACTGTAGTGAAGGAATGAGCCCTAAAACCTGGAAATAAGTGAGCATTGTGTGTAGTTCTGGTTCCCTCATCGTGCTGAACACGGACACTCAACGTGGCTTACAAGGGTTGGACTCAGGTTCAAGAGGCTGGTTGACCCAATGCTTCTGTGATCGGAGCAAATCAATGAAACAGTGGTGGTGCTCACACAATGAGCTCACTGATATCACATATAGGAGTGTTGTATGAACAGTGTTTTCCTCCTGTGCAGTGTCTAATGAGAGAAGCTGGAGGAAACTGGTCACTCCTTTCCTTCGCAGGGGTAGCAGCTCCATGCTTACTAACTTGTGTTCCTCTTGCTTGTGAAGTTTGCTGGCAGGTGCTGGTGCCAACTGAGCTGGGGTACTAGCAGGACCCCGTGTTGCTGCTATGGAGAGAAGTTCTGAGGGCCTGCTGAAAGTGCAGCTGACAGCTCTCAGCAGCTGTTAAGCCCAGGAGGCCCAGGAGAATGAGAGATGTGGGTAAAGCAGCCCTGGCCAATAGTAGCTCAAAGCTTGGACCCCGGGGGACTGAGTTCAGTTCAGAATCTTGAAACCCACAATGAATGGATTCATCTGTGGATCACTCCACTGGCCATTTCATGTAAACTTTAAATTGAAAGTGGAATAGGAACGTGGGCCAAGAGGCAAGCCAATTTCCCCAAATCATCATCCATCAAAAACAGTATTCAAATTAGTAGCAAATTTTGAGTTGATAATATATTATCAGACGTGCATGCAATGCAAACACAACATCAGGCATCGCAGCAGCATTCATTGATTGATTGATCTAATATATCAGAGAGAGAGAGAGAGAGAGAGAGAGAGAGAGAGAGAGAGACTGGAGGCAGATTTATAACTAAAGGTCTCTGGTGGAGATCATGGTAACGAGACCAGTGACATCACGTTTATCATGGCCTAAGTGACCCTGAGATGATGCACCATTTTTTTTCTAATATAATCATTTATGAGTCGTGGGTAAGCATCTCTTCTCATAAATGATATTTAGATTTTGCCCAAAGCGACTTACAGCAATTGACACACACATTCATAGACTGATGGTAGTTGCTGCCATGCAAGGTGCCAACAAGCACATCAGGAGCAGTTTGGGTTTCAATATCTTGCCCAAGGACACTTTGAAAACATGTAGACCAGGGGAATCAAACCAGCAACCTTCCAACAACAAGACAACAAGCCAGTGTCATTATTGCGATTCATTCCAGAACAAGGGCCAATTTTGTATAGCCTACACAGCTCCTGATTGGTTGACAGATCAATGTTTTTGAAGGCAGAAGCCTGAAAAGTTGACATTTCTTTTCAGGGGTATGTTGATCAGTGTCTTCCAAATAAACAATGAAATACCTATTTCACATTCAGTGTTACTGATATTACAGTAGGGCTTACACAAAATAACAAACAATATTTTTAACTGAAATTCCATTTTAAGGATTTCATTTGAATAGGACGAGATAAGATAATGATCCTGCACCTTCACAGGAAATGAAATGAGATAAAACAAGTCAATAGAAAAGAAAAAAACTAATAACAGGATGCAAGTCTGACGAAGGACCCGTGCTAATGCTTTCTCTTGGCAGCCACAGACTTTCACAGAAGGTGACCCTCCAGATATCTGAAGATGTCTGACTTTGATAAACCAACACTCTTTGTTGGTCGGAGGTGAAAGAAAAACCTATGAAAAGATCTTCAAAATATAGGCCAGTTAGTTTAATAGAGATATCTTATGTAAATGATCACAGTTGGAAACAATGTTCAGGTCACTGATGGTCGTTGATTCCGTTGACTTCATGCATCAAATTTTATTTGGTGCCATGTTTAGTGTAATTGCCTTGATCCTCAACATTTCCAAAGTTGTTTTCTTTGCTTGGATCCCCATGATGTTTGATATTCTATCTTGAAAAAGAGTGCATAGCAAATCCGCTTCGTTTATCTCACAGTACACACCTGACTGCATCACTTCAAGCCACAGCCTTCTGCAGCGATAAAAAGATTATTAAAGACAGAGTAGTTGAGCCGAGACGGACAAATTTCCTCACCACCTTGATGGTATAGCTTTCTTAATCTATTCTGACAATAAAGAGCCTGCGTGAGGGGCTGAGTTTACAGAGACACAGGCGCAAGAGAAAACAGGGAAGAGCTGAGGCTAAGCAAAATCAGTTCTCAAGTCATTTTATTTAATGTTCTGGATATTTTCTTAGGCTTGAATGATCTGGTCCTCATCAGGAGACACACAGTGGAGGAACACAAGACTCTGTAGCATCCAATTTTAATGTAGACAGTAGTTTGTAACTCATAATAGCTTAGTGGGTGCAAATCCTTCCAGCCAGGTTCAACATCTGGCGGAAAGCCTGAAACCAGAAGACAGAGGCTGTTGTAGACCAAATCACAATGGTTTGTCTACAATAACTTTGGGTTTGAAAACCCCTGCATCCCACACTAACTACATGTCACTGACAACATTTTCACTGACGTTAGTTTGAAAACCTAGTTGACATGTTGGGCCACAGACTAATGAAAATGTCAGCTTGAGTTTACCCCAAGCTAGCAGTTAGTCTGCAGTGTTGCTGCTGTGTAGATTTCAAAAATGTTCACAAAACAATAGAGTACATAGAGTACACACAGCAGAAATGTTAAATAACATGGACCGCCCTGTTTATGATGTGTATTTACACAGTGCGGTTATGACAAAATTTTACATGTTTGGCAATTTCACACATCTCCACAGTACAAATCAACTTGCAGTTTCTACCTGGGATGGAATGTTGTTGTTAGCTTAGCACCACAGTAGGTACAGCATCACATTGATGGAATCACCTGTTGCAGTATCATGATTTGCCAAGATTTTGTGACTTCCAAGACAAGACTCCTTCCTGATTTATCATCTTGCTGATTCAACTATACAGTCGGTTCTGGGATACATATTTGCCAGGAGTCATTGTGCATGTGGTATGCTGACTGGCCAAATAGTGCTGCCATCCTTAGTTTTTCATATTCCCATATTAGGATGACAAGCATGATTTTCCATAATATTTCTAGACCGCTATCTGTGCCAGACCCCTCAACTCTCTTCAGAGAGGAAGTGGGAGGCAACATCGCAATCACCAAAGTATCATCACATTTGTCTAAGCAAAGGCAAATGGGCATAATATAGCACTAAGGTAAAGTCAGTGGGTCCAGTAGAAATCATCAGGGCTCTTCCTCTGAGGAATATGGAAGTTTATGAAAATCTGGCTGTTTGTTAGTTGTCTGCGGAGGATGCATCCACTTGGGAGAAATCTAAATCATTAAGATGTGTATCCTCATCAAAGATAGGATACATATATAAAGCAATAAAATCAGACTGTAGCAACATAACTGTATAAGAATACTTTATGTAAGTATAAACAGACAGGTACTCTAGGTCTAAAGTCAAAGGTGCAGTCTATTTCCTGCTACTTAAAGGACGCATTAGATGTGTCTACGTAGACAGGTTCACACTGTGCATATGCTCTGATTCTATAATTTGAGATGCCGTTTTCCATTATTTCAAACAACACTGTAACAAATATCTTGGCACTTTTAATCAGCATTACTATAAGCTGTAGATATAAACAGAATCAAACCCTGGCTTCTAAAATGGAGATGTTTCGACAGGATCCCAGGATGTATCAGGACTGCTGCTTCACTCCAAACTACTTTACCGTATGAATGTGGACTGTTTGTGACCATGACATGAAATACTCACTGATCCTGTGTATCAGCTGTTCCTCGTGCACAAATGCACATGTTCATGTTCTGCTGGAGGATCGCTGCAGGTAATGTCATTCATATTTTCCTCATCAAGGACGTATTTCTCCCCCTCATCCCACCTGTTATTGATCAGGATGGTACGTTTTTTGACCCGTCCCATCTGATTAATGGACTGAGATCCACACACAGAGGGACGCAGCAGTGCTCCTCCTCCTCCTCCTCCTCCTCCTCAGTTTAATATCAGTGTATTTTGTCATATGCAGTCAAACAGAGTTGTTGATGGGCCAGCAGCTGATGACAAAATCCCTGTCCCTCAGTGAAGACTAGTGCCACTGGTTACTATGTGCCAGGACCCTCCTAAAGTGAATGGGAGATGACTCTCTTATTGGTTTGATGTGTCTATTACTGTGCCAATTTACAATACATTTGTATCTAGCTGCACCACTAAATATTAACAGAAAGTCATTACTTTAGCTGAAAAGGACACCATTAATTTTGATTAATTTTCCATATATGTATTTCCAAAAACTGTTTTTTTAATTCATTGTGGCCACCAGCAAAGATATTTCAACTCTTCCAGGCTGATGGTAGGTAAATAGTGTAGGTCTTGCTGTCACACACGCAAAAACTGTATTTAAAAACAATTACTTAGCTACTCACTAGTCTCATTTCCCCTTGATTTTATGTAGAAGTCATGCATTTTGAAAATAAAATCTTAAACTTAAACTCACACCACATCTGTGCCTAATGTATAATTGTCATTGTCAGTATGATAATAATTAATTAATAAACAAAAGCCTACTGGAGGGAGCCAAAGAAGCAAAAGCAAATGCAAAATGAAAATGGAGTGTGGCAGATAAGGGAAACAAAGCAGCACTTTCTGAGTTGTGGATGCCTCCCCAAGTTATTGGTTATTGTTGAGGAGATCCTGGTGAGAGGAAGCAGCTTTCTGCAGGACCTCTCTCTGGCTGTCAGCAGACAGGATTCAGCCAATTATTCAGACAGAAATGGATGTCATTCAAATGTCGAAGCCTTTCTAGTGGCCTGCTGAGCCTCGGCCACATGTCGGGGCCATTAATTAACTGCATCTCAGAGGCTGCTTGAATCAAGTCCTGCTGCATGCTTTAATGTGCCTCCTCTATGTGGGCAGGCTACAGTGTGTTTATGTTTACCATCTACACTTCACAGCTTTATGAGGCCATGGTGACTGCATTTTTAGACCTGGGTTCAGTGATAAAGGTGTTCCTGGTAAGTGCTGAGTTTAGTAAGAGGTTGACCTGATTTCAATTACACAGACACACACACCATGCACTGTTGTTTGCTTAGCTTACAGTTAATGTACAGTAAAGTAAACTGACTGTTTGGGGTGAGAGACTGTGGTAGTGTCCTCATAGTCAAGAAATCATCGAGGAAGAAGACTTACAGTCAAGATATTTATTTATTTATACAAAAGATATGTCATGACTCCTGTTTGTGTTGTTCTTTGTTTCTGGGTTTTGGGTTTTGATTCATGTCCTTTTTTCTATGTCTTGTGTTCTGTGTTTTGTTTTTTCCATGTCTTGTGTCTCATGTCTTGATTTTTCCATGCCCTCATGTGTCCTTTAAGTTCTCCTGTGTTCTCCCCTCTGGCTCCCTCTGTCTGTTGTCGTGTTCCCTCCTGGTCTGTTCCTCTGTGCTCCTCCCCCTCATTATCACACCTGGCTTCCTCCCGCCTCTCTCCTCACCTGTTCCTCGTCATGTCATTAGTGTCTGAGTATTTAGTCTCTGTGTTCCCCTCACTCCTCGTCCAGTCATTGTTGCTGTTTTCTGTCTCCTGTCCATGCTCCTGTCCCGTTTGGTATGTTTTTGGTTTTGAGTTTTCTATGTTTGAGTTGGACTTTGATTTTTTTGATTTGCACTTTGTCTAGTTGTTTTCTTTGCTACTTTGTCTGGTTCTTGTTTGCTACTTTGCCTTTTGCTCTTTTGGTCTGCTTTTGGTTTTTGTAACAGCTTTAAATAAAGCTCGCCTTTTGTTCTCCTGATTTTGCCTCCGGTGTTACTGCATTTGGGTCCACCCTTCCCTTCCATAGTTTTCCCTTTTACCCCGACCTGACAAGATAAAGACTTGGGCTGGTCTGCAGAACATCCTAATATCAGTGACAAATACACTAACACCCAATGGATCCCCTCTGTTTTCTCTCTGATTCCATCAATAGGTTCTTATCATTCTATTCCCTTAAAGTTCCCCTTCCAGTCTATTTCATCCCATCTAACATTTAACATTCTTCCTCAAACAGAACAGGGGTGTACTTAAAAGTGTTACATAGTTATGACCATGGCAATCAGACTGCCATTCTAGTCAGATCAACATCACCAGCATGGATAAGCAATAACATGAATATAAGCATGGACAGTGATAGCTGTCATTCAAACAGAAGCTCTTTGAGTGTATTGTGTATTGAGGAGCTGCAGAGTTAAGAGTTTTTTATGAACATTACAATTAGTCTCATTTGTCGACTTTCTCCCTCACTCTGACTTTCCCAGAAGTTAAATCGACAGGTGTCCGACTTTTGGATTTCTTCGGGTTTGAACATTTAGCATAATGTAAGCAAACAACTCAACAAAATATAACAAAGCTCTAGTATTTTTTTAGACATTTTAATGTGAAAGTAAAACACATATCTTCAAGACCTACCTTCATAGTGTGGCTCCAATTTAAGAGTGATACATTTATGTTACAGCCTGACATAATCTCTCCATCCCACAGAGCAGTCTGGTGTCTGTCTGCTATTTCTGATAGGATTCTGAAAACTGTGGCACCTGAGGTCATTATCCTACAGTCTGCTTCTGTAGTAAATGCAGTCAAATGAGATCATCCACCTACACTCATATCATCTCAGTCTCTGTTCATCTCCCATCATATTGATGTTGTAATTATGAACTCAGTTCAAATTGGAAGGAGAAGAGGATGAAAGAGGCACAGAAGAAACTGAGGACTTGATGATTATGCAAGGCGACGAGCTCTTAAGTAGAATGAGATGAAACACTTATGCAGGTTTAAACAGGGCCATCAAGGGCCAAGGTACTTCTGCACTTCATTCTGTGGTGATGACAGGCAGACACTAAATCCCCTATGTCTAGGTATATCATTGGCTGCTCTTGATAACACGGAACTCTAATGTATGCTTAGCGATAGAGGTTCCATGCAATTAAAATATATCAATAAAAGAAAAAAAAGACTTTTAAAGCTAAATGGCTAATAAAAGAACACTGTTCACAAAAACCTGGGTGGTAGTTGGGTGGCCTATACACATCTTTGTCTGTATTAAGTTGACATTTCTGAGGTTGGTGCTACAGCAAAGGGTGTTGACATGTGTCCAAAATGCAATAAGGTAATAATGATAAAATAGTTCATCCTCTTAAGAGCTGCTTTGGAAATGGCAATATCGGGCGGACAGTCGGCCCATCCCTTTGATGGCCTGGCTAACACCGACATGAGGCCATTACAGTAGTCTGGTCGGGAAGAGATAAAAGCATGTACAATCCTTTCCAAGCCATGAAATGATAAAAATGGCCTGACCTTAGGTAACAGCCTCAGCTGGAAAAAGTTAGATTTGACCACTGAGTTTATCTGTTTGTCCAGCTTAAAATCACTGTAATTATCACACCAATATATGGTTCCAGGGAACACAGGTGCATATGAGGGGTATCACTGGCACCACTAGGTCCTAAAATCAGGACTTCAGTTTTACTCTCATTAAAGTTTAGAAAGTCCAAGGCCATCCAAGTGTTGATGTCTGTAAGACAATCAAACAACAGCTTGAAAGAGTTTGCATCCTTCTGTTTCAAAGGCAGGTATATTTGAGTGTCATCTGCACAACAGTGAAACGGGATACCATATTTTCTGAAGATTGACCCAAGGGGAAGAAGGTAGAGGAAAAACATAATTGGTCTGAGAATAGACCCCTGAGGAACTCCTCAAGGGAGAGGTGCTAAGGAAGAGACAGAGCCACCAAAGTTAACAAAAAAGCTTCTGTCAGACAGGTAAGACCTGAACTATTCCATTTAATGCTAACACATTGCTCTAGGTGAGATATAAGGATACTGTTGTCTACTGTGTCGTATGCAACCATAAGATCTAAAAGTATAAGAATGGTGGAATCGCCTGAGTCAGCAGCTAATAAAAGATTGTTAAAAACCTTTCAAAGTACAGACTAAGTGCTGTGCAGGGGTTTAAAACCAGACTGGAACACTTCAAGAATGCCCTGTATGTCTAAATAAGATTGTAACTGCAAGTACAATAGCAAAGGTAGTTCAGAAATCAGTTCTATGAATATTTTGTAATGGTTCTGAACAGCAGATTGGATAATGCTAATGTTGCCCATGACTAACAATACATTATTCATTCAAACATTTATACTTCTCTTTTGAGGGGTTACACCACACCTCTGGCAGCTATACATATGTAGGCTATGCTGATATGCCCTGGCTAACATGCAAATGTAGAACTGTGAACAACTGTGATGGTCAGCTCAGGCTACTTGGGTTTTTTCCTAAAAGTTTCTGATTCAACACAGTGACGGCCCACAATATTGTAGTGGAGTTGCTGACATGAACTAATACGTCCAGGAGCCAAGTATAGCTGTATTCTCCACAGAAAAGATGAAAGCAGAAGATCAACTAGTTAAGATCACATTCTAATAAACTGCTCATTAAATAATATTTGTCTTCATTTAGTTGTTTTGTGCCTAGAATCCTCTGTGACATCGGCTCTTTCTCCTGTCCTCTCTAACAAAATGCACAGCAAAAAAACACCCAGACATCGGTGAAGTTGCGGCTGGTAACAGTGAAGGTGTCGGCCTGGGAACACGGTTTCTCTTTCATCCAAATCAGGAAGCTTTGCTGTCTAACCTCCTGACATTCCAAGAAGCACTCTTCATGATCCCCTCTCGCTTTGCCTTTAGCTCAGCTGCCAGCTCAATCTGCCTGAATATCATCTGTCAGTCTGTAACAGTCATAGCATGTTACCATGACAACACAAACCAGGGTATGAGCTGGATTTTGCTTTATTGTTAGCCAAACAGATGATGATGATGTTCTTATCCAGTCCCTCCAGTGTTAATCAATGGTTGCAAATTAGTGATCTCTGAGAGAAAGCAGAAGCTAAGATAACTGCAGCCTTTCACTTAACACCGAGCCTGGGTGCCCTACTTGCACAATAATGGTCCCTTTATAGGACATAATTCTTATATTGTCCAGCAATCCTGAGCAGTAAAAAGGCCTTTCTTGTGAGGGAGGCAGCTGTGGCCACAGAGACCCCTTCATCGGCTCTCCCTTCTCCCAGGCAGCCAGTCTTTGGGCAGGCAGAATAAGGATCTGATTGATGCAGGCTTCCTACAGGCCCACAGCACTCTCTTGACTTGATAAGCCGTTGATTAAACGGGGGCTGGAGAGGTGCCACAGGAGAGAGAGCTACCTTCTACAGAATGGAATTGTCCACTGATGTGAAATCAAACATAGTTTTCATCCTAAATGCTTCGGGAAGTCTCAGAAGTATTATAGACCAGACAGTCTGTTGTGTGACTTGCACTGTAGCCTTTGAACTCTGATGAAGATGAGACATTGAGGAGAAAAAAATTCATTGAACTAGATGGCACTCAGTAGAGCGCATACCTCCACCACTGACTAACATCTCCCTTTAATGCAATCAAGCCTAATCAAATATCAAACTGGATAAATCTGTATCACTCTAAATTTTAAATCAAACATAACTGCTTCACGATAATTCAAGATCACCATGTCTGTGACAACCAACCATTCTGACAATAGAACAATGCAGATGGAATCTTAATCTACATTGTGTTGTGGAAGAATAGCAGGTTCTTAATAGGATCTGTATAAAATGTACACACAGATACCACCAACCACCTAAACACAACCTGAGTATTTTCATCAAGATCCATGCATTATTCCCTGACAAATTAACAAAAATGTGGAGAAAGGTCTTATCTTGCATAGATGGAATGGATCAGTCATTTTATATGATTGCACTGGTCAATAGTTCCTCCAGCCAAGTTTAATGGAAATCAGTTCAGTCATTTTTGTGAAATTCTGCTGACAAACCAACCAACTAAACAACTAAGCAAATAAACAATGGTCACAGATGAAAACCTAACCTCCTTGGTGCAGGTAATAACTGTGACTTAGTGTTTATACAATATTATGTATAAAAAATAGTGACTAAAATGTATTCATCCATGCATTTTCTGCATATGCAGGGTCAGGTCATGGTGGCTATGGAATAGGTGGCAGGCTATTCAGGGTATTCCAGGCATCCCTCTCCCCAGCAACGGTTTCCAACTCCTCCCGGGAGATCCCAAAGCATTCCCCGGCCAGAAGGAGCATGTAATTCCTCCAGTAAGTTCTGCCCCAGGGTCTCCCCCCAGTTTGTCATGCTCAGAAAACCTCCAAAGGAATGCACCCAGGAGGCATCCCAGTCAGATGTCATGAAGTTTATATATAAGAGAGAGCAGTGTGTTTTCTGAGGAAACTACAGGTCACAGTCCCAGGCATCAGTACCACCACTAAGCACCTTTGAGCATGTGTTGTATAGCTGTATGTGTAGAATGCACAGCAGAACTTTTTCATTAAGGAAAAGGCAGGGGCCTGGATATCATGACCCCTGGCATCGCAGATTTAGGTTTAAAAATGAAACGACAGTGAAATCTATTTTTATTTTCAATGATGAGAAAAAAGCCGTTTGGCCCCACTTCATATATAATGCTATGGAAGATAAACTGAACGTACAGAAGCTGAAAAAAGGCCTTTCTTGATTTTTTTTTTTTACTGCTGTTATCACAAGATCACAAGTGAATCAATGAATTATCTGAAGATAGCAAAGCTCTCATAATAACATATGGGAGTGAGGTTGTGTGACTCAATCCCCCACGTTTGGTTAAGTGATCCTATTAACCTTTCACACCCTTCAACCAACATCATTGTATATCTAAAGCAAACACACGCCTTAGCCAACGCAAAGCCTGCACCATGTCAAAAATCTGAGGCCTGTGACCAGAGGTGATCCACTAGATGTTCATAAAACTTCATCCACAACTTCCACAGGTGCAAATTGAGTACATCTATGGAGTCTTGATGTCAGAGGCAAGACTAATGTATCCTCCGATGTGAGGGGGAGTTAGTGAGGGGGTTCATGCCACCTCACTGAGTCAGTTGTGTGGCTCGTGTTCTCATCTCACCTCCTTAAAGCCTCTGACTGCCAATCAGCCAGGATACCTTTGTTTCCATGGAGATGTCACACTGCCATGACACTGCCAGGCAGTGTGGGTTAGGGGAGTGAAGTCACTAAAACGGTTTAAAAGGGTTGATGTATGAACGTTAAGTATGCTGTGTGTCACCACCCACAGCTCTCATGACATTTCTATGGACCAGAATAACTAAGTCTTGCACATAAACAACATAACTCAGAGTATTCACCTGCCAACACACTGAGAAAGTGCTTACTTCCTTTCATTTTTTCTTTCTTTCTTACCACTTTTAAGTGATATCAAAGTTTGAGTTCCATTGCTTGTTGCTCTCTTCTTTTACTTTTTAATGATGTCAACTGTTACTTATGATAATAGCCTGCTCATTCAATCTAAATAAAGAAGCACTTCCTGCATGCCAAATGGCATTTTCCAGATTCAGGTTGGATCAGATTTACGTCCATTAACGGCTTGGATAAGGTTAATCTCAGTCACAAAAATATACTACTGTAGCTGAGATCAAAATGGCGACCACATTTGTTTGTGTATATATATCTATATATATATATATATATATATATATATATATATATATATATATATATATATATATATATATATATATATATATATATATATATAGAGAGGTATATATATATATATATATATATATATATATATATATATATATATATATATATATATATAGATATATATAGATATATATATATATATAGAGAGAGAGAGAGAGAGAGAGAGAGAGAGAGAGAGAGAGAGAGAGAGAGAGAGAGAGAGAGAGAGAGAGAGAGAGAGAAATACACATAAATATATGGATATAGATATATACACATATAGATGGAACGTTGGCCATTCATAGAGGTTTCTTGTGTTGAATTGGTTCAAATTCAATTTACATTTTTTGTTCTTCTTTTTTTGTGTTTACATTGTTGTTGCTTTTTATTTTAGTGATATAGAAAGCGGATTATCATGCTAAGTCCATGTTACACATCATGTTTCATTCTAACAAGCCTACCAAAAAGTTCAAAATTTTAATTCAAAGGCTCCTAATTCAATGGAGAAAGAGCTGAGAATCAGCAGCATCCTATTCATATATGTGTGTATATTATATCAATGCCCATTGTGTGTCAGAAAACCATTTGAAGAGGTGCACTGAGTACATCGTTTATTATTCATGCTGAATAAATCATGTTCTTTGTACATGTGTAATGTGTGTGGTGTGTACAATAAACCCATCTAAGTAGATATTATGTGTCTTGTGTGTTAGTGTGTGCATGCATCAGCTATAAATGGTTGCTGTCTTGAGGCTACACATGCTCTGAGTGGAGCTATGGGTGTACGACTGCCGTGGCCAGTTTGTGGGAGAAAGCATGAGGTCATCAAACATTTATGTCAGCTGCATAGCTGCGTGGAAACAAACTACATCATGCTTCTCCCCCCTAATCTCGCTCTTTCTCTCTGACTCGCTCCATCTACTGTGCCTGTGGTTATCAGAGTCAGCATGGCTTCATGATGAGTAAGTCTCCAAGCCAGAGCTTCTTTCTGACTCTGGCCTTTGCAAACAGACGTTGAAATGGGAATCAAATGCACCCACTGCATCAGCTGCTGTCATCACACACCATGCATGTTGGTACATCTTGCTTTTATTTTGAAAGACTCTCTCATATCTCTAAAATGACCATATATTTTATGTAATCTGTTTTGGAATACAAGTAAGAGAAAACAAGAGGCCACATAATGCAAATGTACTGGACTCAATGAAGAGCATGAGCAATGATTTAGCTACTCTCAGTCAAGATTCATCTATTCTTAGAAATATTAAGTAAGGGACAATGATAACGGCCAACAAGGCGTCCATTATTAGGAATTAACGGACAACATGAAGCTCAGAACCAACACAGAGTCCATTCATTTTATGATCATGGACACCTTGATGGGTGTTTTCCATCTTCAACCATAATAACTTGTGCTTTTTGTGATCATAAGCTAAAAGTTTGTCACATGAATTAACTCTGTTTCCCTGGCAACGTTTCACTATTACCTGGAACAATTATTACAGTCCCATAAAGCTCTTATGCAATTGATTAGATACGATTTAGCGACAGGGGATATTTCCAGTCTGCTTTTCTCATAGAAGTAGAGGTTCCATGAGCAGAGCTAACATTATGCTGATACGATTCAGAAACAGTTCTTTTAGTTTATCATATATTCTGACAGGATCTTATCAACAACACTAGCTAGCTATCCAGCAAAGTCATTTGCCTCAAATCAGGATTTTCACAAACAAATGATGATCTATGTGTACTGCTGGCAACAGCATGAAGTAGTGTAGATACATTCATTTAGAACAAATAGTTTCACTGGAACCATTTAGCAGTTCTATGAGTGTCCCTGCATCTAGAGCTATTTGACAAACTGCAGCAAATCAGAATCAAGTATTGACATGACATTATTTATTTATTTGTTTTTTTTTTTATTTGCAGAAAAAAAAAATTGGACATTAAAGTAGCATAAATGTTAAATCAAAAATGTAATAGTGTATTAGATTTAGAGAATAGCTGGCAAATACATTTTCTAAGCTTTTGTCAACTTCTCAGAATTGGTCATCTGCACTACATATTACATATTGGTCCATTTCGATGTAAGTTGGCTTAGTAAAAACATATATACTGGTATCTGACATCAACTGGTGACTCATGTGGGCTTTCAATACAGCGTCCGCTCAAAACAACAGCTCGTTCACAAGGGGGCCTTTGAAAGGACATTCAACCTCCCCACCTAAAAGATATTCAGACAGTTGTGTAAAGTAAATGACACGTTCACAGAGGAGTAAGAGGTTCAAACTAGTCACCATTTCTATATTCATTGAATCAGAATAAATTCTGAAATAAATCATGACACCAAAGTCTTTCAGATGGAAGGCATAGTCAAACCTTGCTAGGAACTCTGGGGACTTGGATTCTATATCTTCCTGGACTGCTTAGTCCTATAACGAATACCCTGCTGTGACCACAGAAGATAAGGTAATCATGCATTATACTAACACTTTGAACACCCCGCCTTGTCAGACATGGTGATCAAGAGATTCTTCTGTCACATTTCAAACACTACAAACACACTGGAATCCACCTGAACTTTTAACAGCACTCATGTAAAAAAAAAATGTTAAAAAATGAAGCGAATACAACTAACACATATAAATGAGTCATTCTGAAATGACATTTTGCTACACCAGTTGATCAGGATGTCATCATTCACTGAGGAAAGGGAAAAGGGACATTAGCTTGTTTGAATGAAAGCCAAGCTGCTCCTGATGCCCAAATACCATTATGACATGAATTCATTAGTAACAAATAAGTGAATTTTAATCCAGGGTGACACACAATAAGAAAAAACAGCTTTTCATGGTAGATAGTGCACCTGCCAAAATAAATATTGGCTGGATGACATAATGTAACCATGGTGAAAATATATTTTGGATTGTACAGCGTCTGTGTTTCATTAGTCTTAGGGTGTAAATTGTTGAACTGTAATAGCAGCTAGCAGACAGACAGTCAGTCTCTTCAGCTGGGCTACAGACTGCAGGGGCACTAATGAGCAAGGAGTGCTACCGCATGTGTCTGAATAATTTAACTGTTTCCAGGAAGACAAGTGAAGCCCCATGTCTGCTGCTGTGGCCACAACAAACCATCTCACACAGATTTAACCTCTCGCTAATACTTCTGCCTTACAATCTGCCTTCTGAAAATGAATTCATTTTGCATCATGATTGGACCCTTTTCGTCACGGTTAAACAGAGCGGACCCAGATGCACGAGACACAGGTAGGCAGGCGACGGAAAGCTGTTAACCAAAGTCCATAAAATATAAAATATGAAGTCCAAACACAAAAGTACAAACCAGGAATGAACAAGAGGAATGAAGATGATGGAACAGCTGGAGACGCAGGAACACAAGGGCAAAACAGAACAGACGAATTGACAAAGAGGAAGACAGCGTCCTTCTTTAATGAGCGTTGTAAATATTATATAGTTTGTGATTTAAATGTCTAATATGCAATGTAGATTAAAATGTTCTGCATTATCTAAAGTTAGTGATAGGTGGCATATTTTTGGCTTGTGATGAATGCCTGGAGAAATATTGTTGCTTTGCCGTCTTTTGACAAACCCTTCATGTTCCAGACTTGTATCAAAACTTCTGCAATCCGATGAATAAACTACTTCTTACAGACAAAGTAAGGAGTTTCATTCTTTGTGTCTCAGTGTTTGATTCCTCCAAGCATGTTAGTAGTTATTTATTTAGATTCATTTGAGGCTGATTAAAGGAAAAAAAAGTGAACCACTACAACAGGATACAACTTCCAAAAGACCACAGTGGCCTTTAATATGAACAGTCCACATCACAATACAGACAACTAGTAGACAGAATGTTTTTGAAAAAGTGGCCTTGTTGTTTTATTGTCAATATAATGAAACCTTAAAGGCAGATGATTGACTGCCAACTAGCTTCTCCTTTTAATCATCCACCAGCCGGTAAAACAAGATTCCTGCCCTCAACCACTTCCATGTGTCAATTAGATGAGCAGCCGTGCCAGCAGGCTCATTGACAGGGAACCTATGAGGCACCTTTAGCCTCTCCGTATTGTCTTATTTAGCCCTCCCCATGATACAGGGCCCCTGGGGAGCGAGGTAATCCAATCTGGGCCTCACCCTGTGCTTTCTGCTTGGACAGGACTGTGAATGTCTTGATCAGGACCTGAAAAGCCTTTTCCTCACAGAGAGACAACAGATGGCGCAAGATGAGGAGAGCTCACCTCAACCACCCACCCCCCCTGCTCCTCTCTGTAATCCTTTCCTCTCTAACATCCTTGTCTCTACAGCCGTCCAATGCTTTCTCTTCTTCTTTTTTCTCTTTCTTGTCATTCTCTGTCCAAAACAACTTTGCGATGTCTTTCTGCATTTTATCTTCCTCCAGGATGTTTCCCATGTGACAAACAGAGGACGAGCAGGAGGTCACATGTCCTGCACAGTTACGGAATCAGAAACTGTTGGAGTACCAACATGAAGGGTACACCAATGAACATCATCAATAAGATGCTGGTATGGCAGTGACCTATTTTGAGGAGAGGGTCACCACAAAAAACCCTGACACTATGTGTCTCTGTGCACGTTCAGTCAAAAAATCAAATGTTCCAATCTCATATGTATTCAGTTCCCGGTCACAGTCTTTATCCTTAAATCTTTAAATATCCATCTGATCTGATTTAGCATTAATGTATTTGAATTCTTTTTTTCCTACATAATAAAGCTCCACATGCATGGCTACAGTAAGCCTAATATTGAATAATGGCTATTAAAATTTCATCCCGAAAACAAAAAATAAATGTTTTTTGTTTTTTTTTTCTCTTATATATAGTGTGATTTGTTCATGTAGATAGTTTTGGTTTGAGTTGTGGAGTTTTGGATATTTTGGATATTTTGGCCTTAGAGATGGCTGCCTTCTCTTGAATATGATGAATTTAACGGAACTCGTGGTGCTCAAAGCACCAAAAAGTACATTTGAACAGCTTAACAACAATCTCTCCAGAGCTGGTTACTCAAGGTAATCAACAGACTTTGATGTGAGCAGTTACATGCAGGAACCAAATTACACCCACCAATCATATTACCATTCAGAAGGAAGCATGCATCTACTCATGTGCAAGAGGTCAGCAAGCTAACATTACAGCGCAGACGTGGAGGGAGCTGTTCATGTTGCAATCACACACTGTGATGAGCACAAGCCTCTCAGAAAGCAATTCAAAAAATAAGTGAAATCACTTGAATAAGAGAAAATATAGTCTGAATCATAGGTTTCCTTTGGAGATTTCCTATAATATATTGTGTAGTGCCCTGCTGCATTGTGTAAAACATTGTGCAGTAGGAAGCTTTAGAATTAGGCTTATGGTGCTACAGACCAAAGATCACTAACACGTCATCCACGTGAGTTGAAAATATTGAACTCAAGGAACATTTTGCATGATGCTGTGTAGTGAAAGACTATCAGTGTTGATGTCTACTTGCTGGTCACAGTTACTATCTATTGATTTTAACACACCTATTAAGAAACTGCCAATCACCGGAGACAGATGGACAGGCGCTCTGCAGCTAAGAACTGCGCCAGTTCAGTCTAAGGTAGTGCTGGAAGCTGCAGTCATCCAGATGCAGCGCCAGATGGAAAAAAGCTGGGTGACATGCGAGTAACGTCAATAAAAATGTATAATCTCGCAATCAAATTCACGTTTGATCTGAACGTACTATTAAAGTGAGATAGTCACTTTGTCTCAAGAGTGAAAAAAACTCCAGGTGTAAGTTACATCCAGAAGGGCTTTTTTGGCACCTATGTCCCAAAGTTACCTGAAATATACCTTTTAGCTTTTATTCAGATCATTGATTCTACATTGCCACCAGGTGAATGCTGCAAATTCCATATGTTTGTATTGTTAACAACTCATATCACAAGAGTAAAAACAACAATGTAATCAACTGTTTCCTAGTACTTCATGCAATGTTTTACTTTGTTGGGTACCAAATTCTGTACTTTTAAGGGTACCGACCGAATTACATCACATACTACTGAGTACCAAGAACAAAACAAAAATTCCCAATTGGTTTAAAATACAGCCACCACTGATGGAGACATTGCGTGCCAGGAGATGGCAGCCCATATACAATATATATTTTGATGTTTTCTATTATATTTATTCTTATAATGCTATAAGAATAGCTCAATGAGAAGAAACAGCTAAATGCAGCAATTTCCTGCTTAACGTATATATATTATTTTCATTCTATTGCGCATTTGATCTGCCACTTTTATGAGTTAAGTCAATGGATTTAAAAGGACAGCTTTCAAGTTCAATATCATTTGTGAAGGATGTTTATTATCTGCAGTCTGATGCTGCTTGTGTTTATGGACTGTGCATTTAAGATGAGAAGATGAATGCAAATTGCTGATCTGGCCACTACTGACTGAAGTGTCATTTGTGCCTATGCCAGATAGACCATGAGCAGAGTTTAGAGACTTAGAATAGGTCAATATTAGGTTAAACGTGAAAGTGAATCAGGATTGATTTACAGTATGTACACAGATATGTTTGATGCTTTTGGATTATGATTAATTCCAGACAGAATATCAATGATCATGTTTATTTCTATACCAAAAACAGCATAATCAGAATGAATGCTGTCATTCACAAGGTTCATGTGTCATGAAAGTACACAGAGGAATGTGGAGTCATTATGACACAGCAACATGAGGCCATTTAGTGGAATTATGATAGAAATCATCCAGTATAGACTATGCCTGTGATTTGAATTTAGAGATTAAAATGGAATAAAAGTGAAACAGCATGTGGAGGGAAGGCTTTGTGGTGCTCTGCTCTAATCTTTGACCTCCAAAAATCCCTAATAAATGAGAATTCTACAATGCATGTTAACAGCAAACAGGACATGGAGCTTAACTTTACTTGTTGAAAGCAACTGTAAATGACAAATATTTGTTTTTCTTCTGTTTGACCCCTGTAGAGTGATAATACAAGGTCTGTGGCATACTTGATGTACATTAAACATGCCCTGATGACAGGGCTGTAACCAGGGTTACGGAAATACCAAGGTCCTCAAATGCACCGCTAGTCTCACAAATGTGTTGTGATAGCAGTTGTGTCCACTTCCATCGGAAATATACTTGCTGTCTTTATTTTCACTTAACAACAGTTGCATGTGCAGTGTGGATCTTTATGTTTCTTGAACGCAATAGCCATTCCCTAAAGTGTAGCCCCCTGGTATCAGTAGCAGTAGCAGCACTTGCAGTGGTAATGGCAGCAGTCAGGGAGTAGAGGGAATAACAGGAGCAGTGACAACAGTTGGAGAAGTGGCACTAGAAGTACACGAGCAATAAAAACAACAACAATCATAGTAGTATTAGCAGTGGGCTAGTAGCAGCCGTAATATAAGCCGTGGGTTAGTATCGGGAGAAATCATGGTAGTTGGAGCAGAAGAGGTAGGCACAGGAGTAGCAGTAGTAGTGGTTCAAGTGTAAGAATAGGAGTGGCATATCAGTAGTAGCATTAGCAACAGTAGTTGTAGCAGCCATAGTAGCAGAATCAGTGGTGGTAGCCATTGTAATAGCAGAAGCAGCAGTGGCACTGGTGGTAGTAATGGCAGGAGCAGTGGCAGTGCAGATAAGTAGTCGTGAGTTAGTAAGCTTCTTCTTGAAGTTAACAGTCCCAGTAGTGGTACTTATAGTTGCTGGTAAGTGCTGTGGTTGGCTGACAGATGTCAGTGTAATACAGTCCAGCTGCTGCGCTTCCTCTTAGTTGATCACAGGAACGTACATGTAGAGCACACAGAGATAAATAGCGTTAATCTCAACAGTCCGTCCTGACCGACCCATCCATGTGAAGTGACTGTTAGAGGCTTCACGATGACAAACCATCATTTTTCCATGCTGATGGAGCTGAGAGCTGGAAAAGACCAGACCCCTCTATAGAGGCATTCATCTGATCACTGAGCACACTGACTGTGGGCTGCCCATTACTGCAGATGGTCGGCCATCAAGGCCATTGAGGCGTTCTCAAAGGAAGGCACATCTGCAGCACACACACACACACACACACACACACACACACACACACACACACACACACACACACACACACACATCCTTTCCTCTTCCAGCTTTGGATTCGGACCAGTAATCTCCATGAGAAAGCTCAACCTCCTTGTCTTTCAAACACAACGCATGCCTGTGTAGTATCATAAACTACATGGACATAAGTCAACACTTGTGTTTGATTTTGTGATTAATCACAATGTTGGAAAATAGGAACTGTGTCACTTGTTTTATTGATTTTTAATTGAATGAACTGACAAGCACATATCAAAGTGCTGCCATCTTGAACCACTAAATTAAATGTTTTTTTTTTTTAAAACAAAGGGTTTTTTAAATGCTTATAGAGGTAGTAAACTGGCTACTACGTCATTTAGAGAACGTTTTTCAACTACTGAGTTTGTCAAAAGCCCTGACATGTTGATTTCTGCATTGTAAGAAATTCTTGTTGATGGATGGATTGTTACTGTGTTTTTAAAGCTCAAAAAAAAATGTTTGCCTTAAAATACAGTACAATTATGTCGAGCACAAAAAAGCATGAGGTCCATACATTTTGTGAACCTGCAACCTGCACATGTTGGTGTTTGACCTGGTAACTGACCTGTATGCCCCTCCATGGGGTGAAAAGCCCTTATGGGTAATGCTTTACTACCTGCCATTTTATGTGAATTGGATACTGTGCTTAAGTGTTTCATGCTGTATTAGTTTGTGGGCAAAGTATTTGCCTATTTCAGCATATAAAGGCTAAAATACAATATGAGACAAACCACATTCCTCTGAGAACTATCAGCAGTGGAGTACCCACACAAATTGTTACCAAAGTAAATAATTAACTAATGGATTGGTATGTTCAGTGTCAGAAATACACAATCTAGAAAAGGTGAGCGAATGTAACTTTTTAGATGACACAATCACTTTCAGAGATGCAGAGTAGATCACAGACCAAAAAGGGGAGGATTTCTTACAGGAAAGACTTTTAAAACACAGCAGATCACAGTTCAGTTGTAAATGGACTCGCATTTAACGACCACTCATAGCGCTTTACAACACTCCCATTCACACACACTTATACACTGATATCAATACCGCCCTACTCCACCGCTGATTGGCTGGTTTTGTTAGTTTGTCTCTATGCTTTACTCAAACACTTAACACACACAGCACCTCTGAGGATGTCTCTTTTCTTGGTTTATACGTTGTAATTCTGGGGGTAAACACATACGCAGGAAATGAAAAGAACTGGTGACCTCTGGATGAGCTGATGACCCACTCTGACTCCTGAGCCACAATCAACATTACTTCCAATGCACACATGTCCAGAGTGTAGGGAAGCAGCTGAATCCAGCCTAGCACAGCAGGCCTGCATATGTCTGAAAGTAATTGATGGGTCTCTGGAAACTGGACTAGAGGCCTGTGTGGATCCAGAGCATTTGAAGGCTGCACCTACAACTGAACTCTTAATGGAAGATACAGACTATAGACAATAAAAGACACCTGTCTCCTCCTTTCTCATGCTGAGTGGTTACTGGTAAACCCATACAATGGTTCACATGTGTCATCTGCAGTTGGAAGCACCACTTAAACTAAAAGAGAGCTAAAAGCAGCCCGACGCCAGTGACGGCAGCTGTGTGTTGCTGTTCAGCGTCATATCTAACATGCACCCCTCTTTTGCAAAATAGCACGACAGCAAGCCGTCTGCAGCCACAGGCCGTCAGCACCCACAGCACAGCATGACGCCTGCATGCCTCTGCACGAACATCCACTTCTGTTATCACACGACAATAGATCAATGCCCTTGCTTGCCCTTTGGTCAAACGGACGAGGCTGATTTCTCATGAGAAATGTCACATCCCGTCGTGTCTCAAACGCACATTGCAGTTTCTGCAGCAACTTCAGCCTTTCCGGCTTGAGCTTCATTCTTACCTTTCTGGATGAGGGCTTCGATGTCTTGATCGAAGCCCAGTCGATGGCATTTCCTCCACAGACCCATGTTGGTTGAGTTATACTGCCTGCTGCACTCGTCCGCGGCGCTCATGGCGAACAGCTGCCGCCGGTTCCGGGCCAGCAGCAGCTTCTCCTCCCAGCGGGGCAGGTTGCTCCGGCTGGCCCGCAGCGGCAGGCTGTTGTTGGGGATGTAGATAAAGCCGGGGTCCTTGCGGCGGCTGGAAAAGCTTCGGCACCGGTCCCTGTACCTCCTGGCGTCAGTCTCGTACCAGTGGTCGGAGCACATCGCCACGGCCAGCATGCCCAGGGCGCAGAGAGAAAGAGAGAGCCCGGCGTAGAGCAGCAACTTCCCGGCAGCCATGCTCGCTTCTGTCACAGCCGCATCAGCACCTCGACAGACGGACAGCTCCTCTGCGGCTTCCCCGCGAGTTCAGCTCACATCACCTCTGGAGAGCGGCGTCAGGACCATTATCCAGGCGGCGGACTCGGTGCGGATGAAAGACAAACCCGTCCGCTGACACAGCTCACTGGTCGAAGCAGACGTTGAATCCTTGTATTCCGGTGTTTCTGGCTGCAGAGTGACAACGTCTTTCCTGCGTGCTCGGCGCTGCAGCAGCTCGGCGGAGACAGAGGACGCTTATCTCATCTCAGCCCCGGATCCTCAGCACACATCCGTCTGAGCAGGGCGACACGCACAGAACACATCAGCACAGCATTCGGGTCTTTAGTCAAGCACACACAGTAAGACATATGTTACACACGATATACCCTTACTGCATAACCCACCCACTGAAACGAACGATGGACAAAGGGAGAGGGAAAGCTATACAGACGAACCGAGCGGCTGCATTTAGCCGAAGCCTATCTACAAAAACAATGCTGTAATAAACCAGGACCTTTATGCGTCTGAACGCCGGGAGCCGCTTCCTTCAGAGAGGGCAGATGTCGGCCTACCTGATGTCTGACACACAGCCAGCCCGGGCAGACCGCAGCCCGTCAGCAGCAGCAGAGGAGAGGGATCCGCACAGTCAGCAGCCCCGGCACGTTTGATAGGATGACGGCCTGTCCCTGGACCAATCAACGCGGCTCTGCCTGGAGGAGCACCGTGTTAGCTTAGAGGCTACATCTAATTATTATCAGTCAACAATCATATCGGCCTTCTTCTGTTACTGCCTTTTATATCCCATACTACTGCTTCTATGTCTTACCAGTGCTTGCTCGGGTCCTGACCTGCAGGCCTGCCTTGTCAATGGAAGATAACAGGATGAGTTTATAATCTTGTGTAAAATAACAAGTATAATAGGCAGAGGCTCATGTAAGCCCAAACTCTGGCAGGGCACAGTTGGAGTGGGGCCAGGGGGTCCACTCCCTTAACACAAATAAGATAACAATGCAATCATGAAATCATGAAATGTATTTGTTGCAAGACTTTCCTGTCAATTATTTCTGCGATTATGGTTATTGAATTTATTACTCCTACACTGATCTGCCACGCTGACACCTCAATACATCATGTCTGTTTCACCTGAAGCTTTTAACAGGAATACATTACCACACAAATGATATATCCACATTGCAAGTTAAATGAGAAAACATGGATCAGATGGAACGAAGATAGATCATGGGACTCTACAGCTGTGATAGCAACATGAGGACTCACAAGTGTTATTCTCAGGTAATTGTATTATAGCCGTCTTATTTCAGTTCCACAGCTCTCATTAATCTAGCTCCGATGGACCCACTGTAGACTACTTGGCCAGAATCTTGCTCCAGAATGTAGAGTGCCTAAGTTTCTGTAGGAAGCAGAGCCTTTTCTGTGCTTTTTTACACAGGGCGGGGATGTGTGATGACCATGATAGGTTCTCAGAGATGTTAATTAAATGAACCCATTTATGAGGCTCCCTGTAACACTATCTTCAAGACAACCCCTCACATCTTCTAAGATCAGCACATTCAGCCATCAATCTGCTCTTCATTCTGTCTGATACTATTGAATGGTGGGTACTATCAACATGGGGAAATTTAGCAGTGAAGTGTCCACACAGCAATGAATATAGAATAGAATAGAATAGAATAGAATAGAATAGAATAGAATAGAATTACTTCAATAATCCCAGACTGGGACATTATTTGTACTGTTTTGAAATCAAACGACATATGGAGGCGTGTCTGTTTAACGGCTGCTCTGGTGAGACCCAAGGACAGAAACAAATGTGAATGCTTAGCCTGCTCAAACAGAGGCACCTCAAGTGCAGTGAAAGAATTTGTGCTTGTGGCCCATTAGTTCCTGTTGATCCTGTCACTCAGTCCCTCTGCTGAGAGGGTATAACTTTGAAAATGTTCAGAGGAATCTGTGGCTGCTGTTTTCTGTTTCTTCATATCTGGCACCCTCTTGTGTTAATAAATTGTAAAGACACAGTAGATGCAGTGAAAAAGACAGAGCTGTCAGTGAAACCAAATGCATATTCAAATCCTTCAAAGTCGCGGTTAACAAATCAAAGACAAATGATATACCTATGATATTCTTTACCTTTAGGTCTGCACTATTTCACACACAGATTCCTAATCAAGCCTATTTTGGCTTTACTAAGTGACAGGTATAGTTGCAGATGTTAGCAGACTTGGATAGCATGTCATGCAACTCATGTCAGTTACTTGGATTTAGATGTTAGCTAATGTTGCTCTATGTATTAAAAGTCATTTGAAGAATTTGAAATCATAACAGGTTCAATGTGGTTTGCAAAGCAAAGGAAAACTAGCATCCCGTGACTTTGCTGACATCTCATTGTCTCATCTCAAAGTTCAAGGTTAACTTATTTATCAACTATATTTACTAACCTTAGCTTATTTTATCTTTCTGTAACACATGGTTGTATATTGAAATGCAAGATTTAGTCCATTTATGCCACACAAAACAGAAACAAGCATTGTCTGTGGCTTTGGATGAATTTAGGAGTCTCATACTGGGGAAAGACACGGCTCTGTGGCGTATACTTTTACACATTATGCCATTCACTAATGCAGGTGACATGCAGATGCAACAGCTGGTAGCTCTTTAGACCTGTATCCACCACAACATCCCAACTCAAGCCCTGCTCTCAACAGGCAGATCCAGATCGTGCCATGCTGACAGAGGACTAAAGCAGGGCCAGGGGCAGTGGACTCATCATGTGTTTACCTGGGGCCGTATTCATAATACTTCCTAGACCAAAGAGTTGCATATAGCGTCAAAATTCGGAAAATAATTCTTGGAACTATGACGTTTTGTAAGTTGTTCACAAAGCACCTTAACTCTTAAGACAGCTTATAAGATGAAAATCCATTAGGAGTAGTGGGAAGAACTTGTAAGAGCATTAAGAGTTTTTTAAGGAGAGGAAACAAAGAGGGAGGAGAAATACTCAAATATTGAATGAGTTAATGAAACACTATAGCGCAGATTGTGCAGGGATAATGTTTGTGGTGGGTCTTGAGAGATCACCAGAGTCTTCTTTTCTGTTTTTTCTTGCAAATGGTGTCGCTATGTCCTCACATCAAAAATTCACTTTTAGGAGCAGTGGGAGCAACAGTATCATAGAGGAGAGGACTCAGAGACGGATTGTCCTCCTGTGACAAAACCTAAATAGATGTATTCAGGCGTAATTTCACAGGCCACTGTTAAGGATATTTACTGAATCACTCTACCAACTTTGTCTATCACACTTGAGCTAGCAGAGTTGCAAGCTGCAGGTTAAGTGTCTCCCTTATTAATCATAGACTGAATAATTAGGATTATAAATATCTTGGGGTTCACGTTGATAATACACCTGACTGGGTAAGGAACACTTACACCCTCTACAGGAAGAGATAGAGTCGTCTGTACTTTCTGAGATGGCTGAGGTCCTTCAACATCTGCCGGACTATGCTCAGGATGTTTGATGAGTCAGTGCTATCCTCTATGCTGTTGTGTGCTGGGGCAGCAGGCTGAGGGTAGCAGACGCTAAAAGACTGAACAGGCTGGTCCACAAGGCCAGTGAGGCTGTGGGAGTGGAGCTGGACTCTCTGACTGCGGTGTCAGAGAGGAGGATGCTCTCCAAATTGCATGGCGTCTTGGATAATGGCTCACATCCACTCTATGATGTGGTGGTCAGCCGCAGGAGTACATTCAGCACTAGAGTGATCCCACCAAGATGCACCACAGAGTGCCACAGGAAATCGTTCCTGCCTGTAGCCATCAAATTGTTCAGCTCCTCGCTCTAGGTGTTGGACACTCTGAGTCAATAGGAGGACTCTGGATGCTTTGTTTCTCTCTTTTGCATTTAATGTGCAATAATTACGACAAATGATTTGTAACAACCCCTATTTCAACTGTAGCATTATTTATTACACTGTACATATAGATTGCTTAAATGTATGTTTTATTCTTCTGCGTTTGAATGGGAGCAGCTGTAATGCAAGGGTTAGGGTTAGGCAATCCCTAATATTCATTGTTTTTCATAATGTGAGCATGGCAGAGTGAGTCGCTTGATTAAGGGAACTTGGGCCCCTAGTGCCATGATCACAGTATAATTTATGTTATCATGTGTGGTCTAATATCAAAGATTCAGTTTTGGGCCCACCAAAGGAAAAGGTCCTCTAATGTAGCCAATCACATTCTGATTTTACAGAGTGTTCTCCTCACATCCATTGATTAACTATAATGAACTATGACAGTTATCCTGCAGGTGAGGATGTTGCTTAGCTTTGGTGTAGTGTAGTGTGTATAATAAGTCCTTGGTTAAAATGTTGTCATAATTTCATACCAGAACCAGCAGCAGCCAGTTACACATATTTATAAAATATATTTATAGTACCAGTATACTTTAACATGTAAGTGAACATTTGATGCTTCAATTCATTGAATATCAACTACATTAAGACTTTTATTCAAGCATAACTTTTAGGCTTTTTTTTCTAGCCTACTTTTGCAACATTGCTTAGCACGCACGTTAACTAACGTTAGTTTACACTACATTAGGGCAGACTGATAACCGGAACTTTCTGGCTAACTTATCAAACCCCCCGATCTCTTTAAAGCGACGGACTTCCAGCAAGCGCTGGATTCTGGACTGAATAAAATATACTTAATTTAGACTGACAGACTGCCTGCGATCATTTGATGAAAACCAATCTAATTCACATGAAATAAAATGTGCCTTGTTGGAAATAAAATACCACTTTACATAAACTAGTTTCTTTTGCACGTAACAGGAAGTAAAAGCTACTCACCAATCAGCTCCAAGGAAAATGTGTCATGCGCGGTAGGGTGTGTGATGGCAGGGTGGCGTGTGAAGGTTAACGTTAGCTCAAACACAGCTACAAATAATTGAACTGTGTTGTAATTTGACTACAGTTCACTGCGCTCCACAAGCGTTTAAACTGCGCGTCAGTAAACATCGTCCTTCGTCACAGGCCACAGACTCAGGTAAGACAGCATGTTATCACTGTTAACAATGCTAACTGAGCACATGCAGAGCTGCCGTCATTTCGACTGGGACATGAGGAGTTTTTATCAAGGTTCGAGGGAAGCAAAAGCATGTTAGTTAAGAGCCAGCTTCATGTCTATATGCCCACTAACATGAACTCAGTGTTCGAGGTCAGTGTGAAATGACAGATGTGAACAGACTGACAACATGGTAGCTGCAATGCACATCACCGTAACGTTGTTCTATGACACCAGACGCGGCTGTTGCTCGATGTTATACTCTACAAGGGTATTTTTATTGAATTAAATTTCCTTCCATTTATTAATGTGACAAGCGTGATGTCATGAGCACAGACGGAACATATGGTAGTAACAATAGCAACAGCATGGCCGAGGCACAACACACTTCTCGTTGGAAAGTCACCAGAGTTCTGGTACAGGTCAGTTGTTTCCAGTCAAGATCAAAACGATTGTCTGTGTTGGTTGCTTTCTTTTAACAGCTTCAACTTCAACTGTAGAAACAGTTGTAAAGTAATACTTTAAAAGGCAGAATAATTCTGTTTAAAAAAAATAATAAGACCTGCTTATCAAGTTTAAAGGATCCTTTAGCAGGATGTGGCCAGAATTGTAGTTTAAGACATTTTAAAAAATGAACTCACATTATGAACAGAGAGAGTAGAAATAACACAGATTGTTCACAATATGTGAGAAACATCTCCGCACTGTTTTGCAAAAAATATCTACTGAATTTACACAGAATGCAAACCAGCGAGTCTCAGCCCAAAATGGACATTAAATAGGTTGTTTTTCAAACTGAACAGCAAAATCCAACTGTAAACCAGCTGAATTCAAGTTTCTGTCTTTTACAGAACTTACACAGGCTCAATTTCCTTGTTCACTCAGTCACAGTCTCGGTTTGTCTTCCACAATCAACTCTGATTTGGTTGTAATAAATTCAACAACTTACAGAGAAAGATGTGGAAATATTCTGGTAGTTTTGTGTCTTTCTTGTCCACGCCTGCTGTGTCTTCTTGTCCCTTGAATCATAGACTTGGTCAGAACTGCTATAAATCACCGCCACTCTGTATCCTGTGTCTTCAGATTGACCCTGTCCTCTTCGAGGCGGTGTTGAGCACCAGTTTGTTGTCCAGCCATGTTCACAATCCCGTTGAGTGGGGCCCTGTCACCCACGATGACTCCCCCTGTGATCTGAGGTTTAGGTCCTGGCAAATTTTAGGGCCACTGGCTCAATGGCTCACCAGAGCATGAGCTACTTAGCTAACTGTAGCTAACCACAGTGGCAGGAGTTGTCAGTTACTCTGGTGACATGCTGCCCCCATTATTTTTGGTGCTACCTTCAAATACTGGCCATATTTTTTTTACAAATTGCACCATCAAGTTGACAATTATTTATAGTGCATTATTCTGTATTTAGAATAGCCTAATATTTGTGTGATGCTGTAATAATTTGCTGTGGCTGGAAAGGTTGGACAGGACTACAACTGTCAGAACAACAACTCTAGAGTGCCATGTTCTGTGGCACCCCAGCTGGACACCCACTGCCACAACTGAAGTCTGATTCTGTGGGATAGATAAAGGGGTCTTTGAATTGCAGTTTCAGCTTCAAAGCCCTCCCAGATGGTTCTCTTCAAAAACAAAAAGTTATTTGCATGAACTGTCGATCTCTTGGTCGAACTCAGTTACCACTGGTGTACACCGAGTCTCAAAAACCACTCGCTCAGATTTTTTATTTTTTTTTTACAGAGGTGAATAAACAAGCTGTTCTCAGAGTAGTTAAAGTTTGGGCACAGCTTCTCATTCAGTGGTTTTTCCTTTTTATTATTTTCTAAAATGTTACCCTAACCTGTACGTAGATTAATACTGACGACATCAAAAACTAGAAGGAACACATATGGAATTATGCAGTGAACAAAAAAGTGTTTGCCAGCATTGGCGAACCGTACCTGTGTGAATGGAGGAGTGGAGGCTTGTTGGTTTGATGGTGTTTAGTGTTGGAACTAAACAGAGATGCTTCCCTCAACAAAATAAAGAGAAACGTCCCACAAAGCAACGTTACAGGACCAAACAATGGTAAAGTAGTAACTGGGGGTGTCTTTGGCACCGTTTTTTTTTTTTTCCCCCCTTTTTTTTTTTTTTTTGAGGAAAACAATACCACAATATAAACAATACTGGCAAAAAAACTTCAACTCACCAAGTGTATGTCTCCCTCCACTATTGTGTTGTTATAGTTACTGTCTTGAAAAAAATCCACATGTTGAAAAACAACACACAAACGTCAGTATCATGATGTGTACCATCACGCCTCTTTAGGATCCAGAGTGCCGGCTTGCCTTGTGAATTACACTCTGGTGCGTCTTTACACTGGAGCTGCTTGGTTCTGTGTGAACAAACAGCAGTGTAGAACTGCCGTGCTGCTGCTGCTGTGGCGATAATGCGGAGACTTGATGAGATGTGAAAATGGCTCGTCCTTCACGGTCACAGCCCAATAATTTAGGGTTCTGATGACCCCCAGCCCAGCTCCGGTGGGTAATGAGCGTCGAAGGGCAAGTACTGATCTGTGTGTGGGTTTTCTGAAGTGTTAAGGCTTTTGTGTTCTTCAGTGTGTACTGCACAGTCTGAGAAGGGCAAACATCTTCCCGCATGAACTTGATCTAATTGTTCACGGCATTTATATGTTCTGCGAAGGCTTCCATTTCCCTTGTTCTGATTTTGACCCAGGTGTCGTCCACATACCTGAACCAGTGGGTAGTTCCTGTGAAGGTAATCAAAGCGCTGCTCTCAACTTCTTCCATGTAGAGGTTGGCCATTATTGGGGACAACAGTGAGCCCATGGCACAGTCAGGCTTCTGTCTGTAGAAACCTTCTCTGTACTGGAAGTAGGTGGTTATCAGAAAGAGATCATGTAAGGCAGAAATGTAGTCTGGGGTGAAGTTGGTTCTGCTGACGAGGCCATTGACAGGTCATTACATAACAGACTGTACCCAGGGGAAGCAATCCCATGTTTCTGTGGACTCTCCTAGAAGGAGGGAGCACCACTCAGACCCATCAGCAGCAGCATCAACTCGGTTACCTATAACATATCCAAACACCAGTACCCTAGCTCTCATAGTCAGTAACACTCAACACCATCAAATCACTGTGGCTGGTGATTGGCCTCTTGCCTTGCCAGGTGATAGCAGTCTAGCTGATTAGGAAAATGAATCAGGAGGGAGTAGGGCACTAGGCTCTGGTCTGTCTTGCTCATGCTCTGACTTCAGTCCACCACACAAGGGGAGCAGTCAGTCTGCTAGGAGGCTGGCTGTGTTGTTATTTTTTGGATTTGTGTTTATTTTCAACTTTTTTTTAGCCTTTCAACCACTGAGGCATTCAACAATCTTTAACTCCTTTAACACCTCTAACAAATGAGTTGTATTGGCTGAATTACAGTGGGTCGCTTGACTCCACCACCATCCATTCCACTTCCTGATGTAAAAGTCAGGTCATATAAATGTGAGCTTGATATGACATGTATTGTTGAACAGTCAAGATTCACTAGTTTGCGTGCCAATACAAAATATGTGTACAGTACATTGGTTACAGCCAAAACAGCCTGTGCTCAAATTGACCCCAAAGACCACTGACGCATACAAGTGTGTACAGGACATTAAAAATAAACATCATCAGGTTAATTTTATGTTTACCTACTTGCTACCATTACATTTGGAAATGTAAATAAATATGAATCAAAAAAAATTGTCAATAATTAAGTGGCATTAATTATTGACCCTAAAGATAATTGGAGGGTTAATGAACAAATTCAGTGCATTATCATCAATATAATGAGTTATTTTAAAACTCTGAAATAGTCAATGTCTGTACCATCTTCAGATTTGGAAACCAACCCTTAGAGCCAAAGTTGATGCACGTTCACTGCCTGATGATTTTGA
Organism: Acanthopagrus latus; assembly: GCF_904848185.1. Taxonomy (NCBI): domain Eukaryota; kingdom Metazoa; phylum Chordata; class Actinopteri; order Spariformes; family Sparidae; genus Acanthopagrus; species Acanthopagrus latus. The sequence goes on along the minus strand of NC_051052.1, from coordinate 1,651,726 downwards.
CACTACACACAGAGGAGCGAGGCTTCAGACACAGACGGCCTTGATTGTTCAGCAGATCTACCTGTCAGTACCGAACATTCGATGCAATACGTCACAGGACATGCTCTAAACACAAGTCTCAGTATCTCACCTGATCAAGTGTTCTATAGAATTTATGCTCTACTTGTCTCAAGTTTAATTCTTTTCTTTCAGCTCTGTTCAGCAGCCATGGCTGGTCTGTCCAGCTATGCCATACGCATGGCCAGACTGAGCGCACAGATCTTTGGTGAGGTTGTGCGTCCGACAGACTCTAAATCTATGAAGGTGGTCAGGCTGTTCCAGGAGCCTCCCATGGCCCAGAAGAAGGAGGTGTATGACTGGTACCCACAGCACAAGATTTACTATTCCATGACCCAGAAGCTGAGATTCATGGGACTGTTCAGGTACTAGAATATACCTCCCACACTGAAACAAACCTGATAAATTCAGTATCATTTACATTTCCACTGCACTAGTTCCATCAGTGAACTTTTCCTCTACTGTAACCCTGTTAAACAAATGTCAAAGAAACTCAATCTCTCACCCAATTCACGTTTCAAATTATGTACAAGTCTGCTGGGACCATGGAGATGTGCTCTCTCCTAATTTTGGACTGCCCTGAGATGTCTGTCTTTTTTATTAATGTCCTACTTGTTGTTGTCTATCATGTGTAATGAAACCTAGTCTCACCCCTGGGGGATTCAAATTGGTATTTTCGATAGTTATTAAACTGTTTCGTAATGACCTAACATCTCAACAGCAATAAATAAATAAATAAAAAATAGCTATCAGTAAGTGAGACTGGTATTTGAGAAAAAAGAAGAAAATGTAAGCATTACTGTGGAACAGACCCTTAGAAAGCATGGTGAAAGTTAGAATAAAAAGTTTTCTCTTTCCTCTCAGAGACGAGCATGAAGACTTCAAGGAGGAGATGCGCCGCCTGAAGAAACTGAGAGGAAAAGGGAAACCGAAGAAAGGAGAGGGGAAAAGAGCGGGCAAGAAAAAATGAGCCACAACAGCTCTTCATCTCCATACACCTCCACGGGACTCATGATATTTTATTCTGTTTATGGAGGCAGACATCATTGGACTGACTACACAGTCACTGTGGGGACATGATAATCCTGAAAGAATTCCACTGGCCTGGTCAGGACGGTCCAGTCGCTTTGTCTGAAGAATAACACCTTAGATCAGCATTACATATGAAACATTCTCTTAATGTTGGTTGTATTAAAGTGAATACTATCCTTTTATTATAGAACAGACATTTGCAAAGGGTGAAACAGTAGAGCAACAAACAGCCAATCAGACGATAACATGTAGCTTTCAGTTGGGAACTACTGAAACAAGTTGATATTGTGAGTATGTATGACCATTTCCACGGTCTGTTGAATATTGGCACATTTCTGTTGCAGCTATATTGGACCTCATGTCAACTTGCAGGTATTAGCTGCTGTTACCTGTGAATGGAATGGCTGGAAAATGATTTAAAGAAAAGGACATCTTTCATGTTATCAAAATAAACTTGATGTGAGTAATGTGAAGTGTACAATGCTTTTTCTGCCTGCTGGTCAAACACACTGCAGCTAAACTATAACACAGGACACAGATGTTGATATAATACACCCCTGATCTAAATAAAGTGGGCTGCTGTGTAAATCACTAATTAAAACAGAATGCTGTCATTTGCTTATGAACTGCAGTGTTCCCAATCATGTGTTAGACAAGTGTTGAACCTCACCCCATCCTTGCTTGTGAATGACTGAGCCTCTTGAGGATGCCCCTCTCAAACCCAATCATAATACTCTCACCTGTGACCAATGAAACTGTTGGAAAGTTCCAAACAGGTTTTTTTGGAGCGTTCCACATCTTTCCCGGTCTTTTGCTGCCCCCATCTCATCTCGTCCGAAACATGCTGCTGGCATCATGTTCAGAATAAACATATATTTACAAAAATCAGTGAATCTGTCTGATTAAAGTACATGATGTATGTTTTTTTCTAAATTATCGTTAGAGCTTGAAAATAATTTGAATGGTACAGTGTCTTGTAATATGATGAAAGGTGTCTGTCACATCCACTCTGGTGTGAAGTAGGGTGACAGTTTATTTCCACTAAACTGTGTCAGGATTACATACAGTTATAAAAACCCGCACTATGATTGATTACACAGAGATCCGCGAGTTATTACTCTTATTTTAATTGACTTCTGTAAAGGTTTGTTAGAATGCATCATGATAAATATAATGATGTTGATAAATAAACACATCTTTATGTAAATAAAGATTGCTTTCGTATATTATTTGGGAGTACGAATATTTTCAGGTGTGACCTTTCCTCAGGTGATTTAAACGGCGCTTTGTAAGAGCTGTAGCTGTGCGTAATGGCTGTGCCACATGATGGCTACTTTGGAGTTGTTAGAGGACATTACCAGTGCACAATTAAGGCAAGAGCGCGTTAATACCGGGACCTTACTGATGTGCCAGCCCATGATGATAAGCGCTCCTCGAGGGGAGAGATGTCGGGGATCCCCTCTCCTCCTGAGGCGCACACCGTGCGCTTCTTGACCTCTGGCTTTAAACCAGACCACGTTTTTGAACCCCCCAAAGCCCGCAGCTCCGAGCTTCACCGCTTTTGTAGCATTCCGCCATTCCACCTGATTTGTTTTGTTGCCGATGCCAGAACGTCAGCCTCCAAAAAAATATCTGATATCTTGTTCGTCTGTCAGGTCCATCATTACTTCAAGTCCACAGTCTATAAACCTGCGTTTCCTCTTCAACTGCTTCTACGGTGTTTGTGCGATTTCTCCTCAGTATTAAACTGAATCCAGTCCTGTTATTTGCAGACCAGGTGACCGGGGGCGTGTGAAGGCATCCATAGTACATTTTGGGGATGTTCAGATGGCTCGAATGGTTGAGATGTAGGAGGAAAAGACGAGTAGGAACAGACACCTGGATATACAGTTGTATACATACGGACCCTGCTCCTATAACACCACCAGACTCATTACAGACACATCCAAATCAAATCAATACAGCAGAATCTGACATGTCACCTCATTTAAAAAAAAAAAAAGAAAAAAAATATTTAAGAGTGAAAACAATCAGGGGACAGACGGACGGTTCATAGAAAGATTAGGATAGATATCATCAGTCAGAGGTTTCGAAATGACTCAAAGTTTTTACATGTGATATTATTTACCAACTTGCAGTGAGTTTAGTTCTGAGAGGAGAGACACGCTGAGGATTTGGGAAGTGATCTGGAGGATTTCAATTTGTGAATAAAGAATGTGTGATACAGTGTGATGAAGCTGATCACAGACTCAGAGATGTCAACTATATGAGAGTGTGCTGCCACTGCGTGACGTCACTGGGGGCAGACAACAGGCTGATGCTGCCCTTTCACAAGCTCCCCCACACCTGGACACGTGTTCAACACACCTGGACACGTGTTCAACACACCTGGACACACGTTCAACACACTTTTTTAGAAGACGGGAGGACTGAATTTAATCTTTCATCATCTTCTAGCAGCCTGTGGCCAGTTCAAACCACAAAGTAATTCTATATCAAAACCTTAATGAGTTCCACGATCTATTAAAAATGTAGCGAGGGCCTGAACAATGAACCGATCATAGTAATTACACTAACGATGATGGCATATTTTCGCGGCAGGTTAGTGTGAGTTATTCTGTGCCAGCCACCCGCTACAGAGGCTTGGGAACTCCGTCCTGCGTCTCTGTCTCCCCCTCCTGTCCTCAGCCACAGCCTGCGTTTCCCTCTATTATTTTCCACTCAGTTTCTCGCAGTTTAAAATGGCGGCGTTGAGCAGCGCCGAGTCCCCACCGCCCGTCTTTAACGGAGACACCGTGGAGCTGGAGCCGGGCAGGGAGCCGGGCCTGGAGGAGCTGGGTGCCGGGCTGGACTCCTCCTGCACGTCGGGGATCCCCGGAGGTCCGCAGGATGAGGAGGTATGTTCTATGGCGGCGGGGTAGCGGGTCTAAGCAGGGGACACGGGCTCCGAGAGGAGGTAATTGGATGTAAATCTTCAGGAAACACCGGCTGTAACATGGATCGTGGGGGATGCGGTGCAGGGGGTCGGACGATGCACTAAATATAAAGGATCGGTGGGAGCGCGGGGCTCCGTCGACCCTCGGCTGCCACTGAAAAGGAAAATGCGACAGACTCATGAAAGCAGGATGGGAAGGCTGGATTCGGCAGAGCCTGTGTTTATTTCGGGCCTGCTTTATTCCACTCGCTCCTGGCTTCGTTTTCCAGCCTCACTGCAGCTGCAGCCTGGTGCGCCAGCAGAGCACACACACACACCGCTGTTGACGCAACAAAGACACGCAGTTACACGCAGTTACACGGCTCTCTAACGCGCTGTAGTGGACTGTAATGTGGCCAAAGTTTCATCCCCATCAGCCCGCCGAGGACCTCTGCCTCCACAGGGTGCTGATGGTGATGGAGGTGGAGGCTAACTCAAGTCGTGCCTGTGTTTTATAGTTAGCTCTACAGGCTACTTTTATTTATATTACAGGCTTTACAGTCACCGCCCCCACGTCCACACACACACACACACACACACACGCACACACACGCACACACAGGCGGAACCATCAGCCAGGCTGTGTCCTCATCATTTAATTCACAGTGAGCATGTCGCCTCAGTGTGCAGGTTAGAGGCCTCTCTGCTGGACCAGCAGGCTCCATCACATACACAGCCACATTCAGCATCACTCAGCATCACACTGCTATACAAACTGTCCTACCTCTGCCTTACCACTGGGATTAACACCTTATGTATCCCACGTATAAAATGAGAAATGTCTCATTATGATCAGCTGTCTCAGACTTATGTGGCCCCCGGCCCCCATTTTACAGCCCACAGAAGAGTTGTATCATTTACGTGTCAGTTAATAAGGCCATAGTTTTATTATTAATCTGCTTTCAGAGGAATAAATGATACAGAAATGCTGATATGCACGTTGAACTTTTGTGGAAGATGTATTGATGCTAAAATGGTCTTTTCTACCTGTGGAACTTTAAAAAAGCTTCCCAGCAGCAGCGGCAGCATGTGTGGCCGTCTGGCCTGAGCTGCCTGGCTCGACTCAGGTGCAGTGATTCAGTGTCAGGAGCATGACAACAGTGTGCTGTACTTATTGTTCCTTGTCCCAGGATTTATTGGTGAATCGCAAACTAAATGTAAAAGTTCCATACAACCACCTCTTGTATGAGAGTGTGTAGAATTATTCACCATTATTTCACCAATACTGATATGAAGCCAACGATATACATTTCCCAATATCAGGCCGATCATTTACTGTGCTGATATTACTCATGCATCCTGACTTCTGAGTTTAGTTTCCATCCAGTTGACCGTGTCCTCTCTCTCAGCCTCTTTGATTTACTATGAAATCACAACTCGTGCTATTCAGTTGAAATCATGCAGTACTGGTTCAGAATGGACCAGTTCAGAATGGACCAGTTCAGCAGCTTTCTCTAGAAGCCGAATCCACACTACCTCTCACTCAACACTCACACATTCATATTAAAACTCACAGAAGCTGTATCTTATTTATTTATTTATTCATCAATTAATGTTTCTTTTTTCAATTAATCTCTACTTCAATTAATACTACTCACTATAATAATATGACATTTAATAATACTCAACTATTAATATAATAGGTAAAGTCATCTTATTAATATTTCTACATTTCACTCCATCATCAAATCATCATCAATTTTCCATGTTAATTTTATAGTAATGACGATATAACTGGTACTAACAAACACTATACTGTCAGATTCAAAAGAACACATTAATTTGATCACTGTATGTAATAGAAAAACTTTCCCTCAACTCAACTCAAATCACTTCTTTTACAGTAATACTTAATATGGTTATGACATGAATTTATTTTATCACTTGAGAAATATGCACTGAAGATAACTGGATCACTGGAAAACACATTTTTGCATCAGTGTGCAGCAGGGAACATACAGCAGTTCAAGCCATTTTCTCACTCACACGTGACCGTTATAGTAAACAGAAAACACAAAACGGCTGAATAATAGCGTTAGATGATGCGTGGTGTTAAGCTAAGCAACCATGACAGCAGTGATAAAGAAATGACTGTTAACATGAGGGCAAAGTCATTGTTTTAAAGTTGGAGGGTGTTTTATTTTCTATCTGGGCAGGAGTTGTGGTTTGTTTTGGAGCCGATCGGTTCACCTTGACCAGCAGGAGTGACACAGATGTCACATGGGAGCGTTCACCTTTGTCTGGACAAGCGGCTGCCTTTTTATTTGCAGACAAACGTAACCTCCACTGTACATCTAAGTGACTAAACTGCACACTGACTGCTGACCAGCCTGTTGTTTCTCTGTCGCCTCTGCTGCTCCACTGCACACCCCATGCTTGCTCTCTCGCTCGTGTTCCACCACTCACACCTGACTGAGAGCCGGTGTCAGGGCCCTCCCGGTTTCCCTCATGGGACCTTATTTTGGAAAAAAAACTTTGGATGGCAGTGAATGGAGAAAGAGAAGTAATCGATCTCGCTGGGGTTCTGCAGTGAACTACTTACGTGATGTTTGTCAATTTAAAAGATATTTTTTCAACTTTAGAAAGTCTTTTTGTTGTCAAACTAATTAAATAACAGACTGAGAAATTACATGATTATGAAAGCTACACAGCCAACAGTGTGGTTAGTGACGTCGCCTCACAAGTTAAACATTGTAGAGCTGCTCCTGTTTATTAGTTTAACACAAAACTGTTTGATGTTTAACTCAAATTACAACAAACTATGACTTTATTTAATGGGAAAATTAAAATTGACAGACATCAGAAAAATGATTTGTCTCCCTTCATTCGTTCACAAGTTTTGGGGCGTGACCTCGGCTCTAAGCACACCCCTCCAGCACTGCCCTGTTCTTAAAGGAGCCATGCCACACTTGTTCCACTAAGCTTCCTCCTCAGGTACTCCTGCTGCCCACCACCAGCTGCTGAAAGTTCTGTTTTCACTGTCTGCCCTTTTTAGAGCATGTTGTGTGAAACAACTTTTGTCTGACTCCCTCTGTCTCTTGTCTCCCATCCTGTCTGTTAGCTGAGCATTTGTGTCTGTATGTTGTGCCCTGAACCCCTGCACATCGCTCTGTGAAGTAGATCATTTGAATGGTTCTCAACATATGTAAACCACAGACAGACATACAGACAGAGATTTATTGCATTATAGTCAGAGAAGTTCAGCTGTTTTCTGGGATTTCTAACCAGATGCTGCCTGAGTGAATGGTAGCACAAATGGATTTAAAACCTGGGTGGCAGCGTGGTCCTCTTGGATGATAGATATCTCCTGGAGGTTGCGTTGGACTGTTATAGTTTGTTGACATACACTGTGCTTTGCTCTTTAGTATAAAATTGACTTCCGTTCATTTGACTTTGATATGAATATCTCCGAACTAACTACAGAAGGACAAATCATAATTTCTAGCCCTTTTCCAAAAACTGTTTTCTTGAAGTTTCTTGAACTGTTTCCAGGACAGTATTTCACATGGATTTGTCCAGAAGTGCTGAAGTGAAGGAGCTTCATTTTGTGTGAATATATTTAATTAGTGCTCAGAACAGATTGACAATCTGACTAAACAGAGTCTCTACTTCCTCATTCCTTATGGTGTCAACCTCAGAAAAAGCAAAAGTTTATTTCCAATGAGTGAAATGAATGTGGTGAGCCGTAGTTGTGTCCTTCCTTAAACATTTGAACTGTTCTGCTGTCTCAAACATTTATCAGATTATGGCTGGTTTACATTGGAATGATGGCACTCATGAACATGGACAGGCTGCAGTCAGTGTGTGTAATGAAGAGGCACCTGGCTAAGACTGTACCAGACACCACAGTGCAGTGACTGAATACATGATTACAGCACTTTGGCTTTGTAAGGAGTACTTTGTGTTCCCCAGTTATACTAATAATGTGATGTAGCGTTAGATTGTTGTCTTTTAGTTTATTAATGACCGATTCCAATATGAGTTGATACCATTTATAGATGTACTGATTTTTGCATCATAGTTTTCAGTCGAAATGAAAATGATTTGGATAATGATGATGTGTCATTTGCTGGGGTATGTACCAAACAAACATGTTTTCTTAAGATTTGTAATCTGCAGCACTACAGAACTTCATTATAATGTTGTTTGTCCCATTTCACCTTCATCAGCAAACTCTAGTTTCTTGCTATCTGGATATTGCACTTTGCCATGCTGGGATTTTGATTGATTAAATTAAAGTTAGTTAGAATAATCTGAAATGTTATTAGCTGTTAACATAAGGCACATTTCATTATTAGCCTGAGAATTCTCTCCATTTTACTACACACATCAAAAGTGTATTAAACTGCCAGTGCTCAGGAGGAGACAACACAGTCGCTTTAGACTTTTGTGGCTTTTTGGGGGGATTGTAGCAGCCCGAACTGACAGATTTAAGGGCAACATTGTGATGTGTGTTGCAAAGGTTTGAGGTGTTTTTAGTTTTTTTCCTGGTGAGATTGCAGGATCTCTCTCACTCACTCACTCACTCACATCTTTTGTTATGAAGATGCAATATGTTGTGAGGCATGTTTTCTATTTTGAAATCCATTTTCAGTTGAGCATTAAATTGATGCTGACGAGTGTAGCTAGAGATCATTTACAGTGATCCTCCTGTCCACAGAGGAGTGTGTGTTTTTAATGTGGCTTATTTTCCCATTGTTGACATGGTGGCAACAAGTTGTTTGGCAAAGTTAAACGGGAACTTTGATGACTTTCAGCCAGCCTTGTGTCACTACAGTGTCTGGAGTTTATGCAAATATACAGTAGTAAACCGCTCTCCATTGTGTCCGTACCCAGAGCACCGCACTTTTTTGCCCTCAAAAATCCTCTAAATGACTCAAAACACGTCATCTGCTGGACTTTCGAGCTGTTGTAGCAAACACAGATTTTTTTTTTGGTTCTGCATTTTGTATATGTGTATCCATGGACACAGAGAAATGTCAAACATATTTTTCTAATATACGGTCCTAAGGTGGTCCACAGGAAAGGGAGGGGCTTCTCTCTATGTGGGTGAGTGCAGGATGTGGTCTCAGTAAGCTCTGATCGGTCCTGGTCCAACGTGTGGTCTACCATGGCGAGAATTTCTGACTGTCTGGTGTAACACAGTCACCATTTTGAAAGGCAGTGATGCAGTGTAGTTCTGGTCCTGGCATCAGTGACAGATTTGATTATATCAGCAGTGCCCTGTCACACTATCTTGGGGGAGGCTGAAGTTCCAACCTGTACACTTCTAATCCAGTTTATTCATTTAGTGAAAAGTCTGTCTAGTGAAAGTTTGTGAACATTGTTTGGTGTGTTTCCCCGCAGATCTGGAATATCAAACAGATGATCAAGTTGACACAAGAACACTTAGAGGCTCTTCTGGACAAGTTTGGAGGAGAACACAATCCTCCTTCCATATATCTAGAGGTAAGATTGGTTTGGCTTTAATGAAAATAGTTACCCAAAAATAAGTCTTGTGAATGTGGCTTCAGGCATTGATGCTGTCCGTGCTCTCATGTGTGTCGTTCCTGTCAGGCCTATGAGGAGTACACCAGTAAACTGGACGCCCTGCAGCAGAGGGAGCAGCAGCTGCTGGAGGCCATGGGCAACAGTACAGACTTCTCCTGCTCACCTTCTCCCACGCCAGCCCTTCTGGAGGTCAAGATGGGAGGTTGTGGGGTCGGAGGGGGGGCTCAGGCCTTTCCCTCAGCCCCCAACACCCTGGCTGTCCTACAGACCCCCACAGACGCTAGCAGGGCCAACCCTCGCTCCCCCCAGAAGCCCATCGTCAGGGTCTTCCTGCCCAACAAACAGAGAACAGTGGTATGTAGAGGAATAAAGTAAAAAGCACCAGCACACATCTGTCTTTATTTGATTGGATATGAATTATTTTAACCACAGATGGTCTTCCTCAGGTAAAGGAGTTCACCTGTATTTGTTTGAAATGACCGAAATGTCTCCTGGTTAGATAACCTGCTACGTTTACACCAGGACAGTTTACCAGTCAGAATCACTCAAGACAGCCACAGATCACCTGCACGTGCTGGTCTGCCCAATCACATGACGACACTAACATCATACAAGTGTTCAAATCTAAATGTATTTAGGCAAATCAGGAGATGATGCAGGTGTGTTCACCTCTTCCAATTTTATGTGTATCTTTATCTTGTACATTAATAACATTTTTCTCTTTCCTTCATCAGTCTACACCACATAGTGTGTTTGGTGACCCTGTGTGCTGTTTACATCTGTTAATATTAGCGATTAGCACTATTTTTTTTTTTTTAAGCCATACTCCTGTGTTGAAGGGTCATGTGGAGGTGTGGCTGTGGCTGACCACCTGCCCCTGAAAGAAATGTGCATAAATGTATAAAATAAGAAAAAAAAAACTAGTGCAAGGAATGTATCCAAATGTAATAGTAAAGGGGATTCGCTAAAATTCTACTCAAGTAAGAGTAAAAGTATGCTGCATGTAAACTACTCCAAAAACTAAAATGTACTCAAGCACATGGAACAGAGTAAATGTAATGCGTTACCACCCCATTCTGCCAGTCCAGCACACTGATCCTGGATCAGCTGCTTTGGTGACCAAATTCAGGATCAAATTGTCACAGTGCTGCTGCTGCTACAGCCCTGGTCTGCAGACACACCGACAGAGGGGGCTAGTGTCAACAGAGTCTGACAGAGTGAGGCACAATTGCAGCATTTATGGGAGATGCACTGAAGGTTATCAAAGATATTTGAAAGTGAAAATGTTTTTCAATTCGAGTCATTGCCGATAACTGCAAAGCAATTTCATATTAAACACAGTTCAGGTGTGATGGGCAGTGAGAATCAAAACTGACTGAGGAGAAGGAGGTTTAAACTTATGACCAGTCTACAGTCACTGGTGCGCTGAGTTCACATGCTGGGAACTTGGGCTTTCATTGTAAATTTACAGGAAGGTTTTTCTGTGTATTGGCTCTCTGCAGGTCAGTGGATCAGTGAAGGGCTGTAGCCTAAAATCAATCCATCCATCCATCAACTAATTTGTCAAGTATTTCTTATTAATCTGATTTTATACATGTTATCATTTCCAGCATTTAAAAAATGAAACATTGTCACTGACATGGCAAACATGGGCCAGGTTGGCAGCACACCTGAAAACCATGTCTAGCAAGATAATGGCTGCAAGGAACATTCTCACTCTAACTTTGCAGTTTAAAGTTTCAGCATCCAAACTCAAGTGGTTGCATCAGCACATTTCCTTTCTGATATCAGCCTGCTCAGCTCTACCATGTCAGTGCAGTGAGTGTCGCTGTGCTGTGTTCAGGTCCCGGCCCGCTGTGGGATGATTGTGAGGGACTCGCTGAAGAAAGCTCTGATGATGCGAGGCCTCATTCCAGAGTGCTGTGCAGTGTACAGGATACAGGACGGGTATGTCTGTTTCTAACATTCTGTCCTACATGAAGAGGGCCACAATGCACTGTAGAGGAGACTAACCAATAATCCTATATCATGGTGCACAGAGGTGGAAAGAGTAACAGAATATTGTACTTTAAAGTATGTGTGTAAAAATATACTGGGAGGAATGTAAGAATAAGGTCATTTTAAGAGTATTCTTGTGTAAACATTTCTGTGTGACAATTGTAAAAGGGGAAGGGAGAGAGAAAACATGTTTTATGATATATGATGTTAGTACTGCAGTTGAGTTAAAAAAAAACATTTGCTATACGTGTCAATTTAATCAATGAAACTGTGACATTGTAGCTGCAGGATGTGCTGGTGTTCTGCTGGGCACCGTCACGGTTATGTTAACATAACTAGATGTGTTGATTGTTAAACAAACATCAGTGTAAGGTAGAGACAGTTCCCCTCACTCTCCACTTCCTGTTTCAGAGAGAAGAAGCCAATTGGCTGGGACACAGACATCTCCTGGCTGACAGGAGAAGAGTTACATGTAGAAGTGTTGGAGAATGTGCCGCTCACCACACACAACTTTGTGAGTACTATTAGACAGAATCTCACAAAATGACTCCAATAACAGATGCATCTGATGACTTGATACACTTATCATATTGTTCAGCCTTACTTGGTTCTGATTTTGTGTGTGTGTGTTTGACTGACAGGTGAGGAAGACCTTCTTCACACTGGCCTTCTGTGACTTCTGCAGAAAGCTGCTGTTCCAGGGTTTCCGCTGTCAGACCTGTGGTTACAAGTTCCACCAGCGCTGCAGCACAGAGGTTCCCCTCATGTGTGTCAATTATGACCAACTAGAGTAAGTGACACACAGGGTGCAAGAATGAAGAATTCATGATCTTGGATCGAGCTTGTTTATTTTTAAAGGAGCACTGTAAAGATTTTATACATTGGAGTGAAACTCATGGGTATGTAAGGATTTATCCCGGTGAAATGATTTGTGTTCTGCAGCTTGTTGCTAGTGTCCAAGTTCTTCGAGCATCAGCGATTCACACAGGAGGAGGTCTCCTCAGAGGGAACCACCCCCGTGTCTGAAGCCTGCCCGTCACTCCCCCCATCTGACTCCACTGGGTAAGTCCTCCAGCTTCTCGCTCCTCTGAGGGACAGAATACAAGAATAGGTGTAATTAAAAAGTCTTGTTTCTACTTGCTGACAATGGTTAACATCTCCCACAATGCAAAGAAAGAGTGTCATAACAGATAATAAATGCATGATCACTATTAAAGTGTTTTCAAACATATCCGTTTCCTTGTGTTGTACAGGAGTAAACAGTGGCGTTTTTTTTTTTTTTATAGAGTCTCTGTATGCAGGGCTGTGTTCAACCTGCTTATACAATGTGTAGCAAAATATTTCTTTTTTGAGTCAAACAATTCTTTCAATTTTCTAAAAAAAGTGATACTGATGCTTTTAAATGATACATTTACAACATTTCCTCCAAACCCTAGGTGTACCAGGTTCTTCTCCATCAGTGCTGTGTTCTCACTGCTCTTACCCCTATCCTTTTTGCATGCCTAGGAACAAGTGGAGAAGCCATCATCTGCTAATACAGTTCTATGAATTGTAGCTTTTTTTTTTTTTTTTTTTTAAAACACATGAAAAACATTGGACTCCTTGTGGTGTGTCACATTCAGTGTCATTGTGTGCCAGAAAACAGGGAACAGTGGCAGTCAGCAGATCATATACCTCATCAGACTGCATCCACAAGATGCTAAAACTTGTTTAAAGAAGTCTTAACCAATACCATTCTGAATTAGACCATTTTTTCCTAAGCTGGTGATTGACTCAGCTAAAGAATGAGACATCTTCGTCTTTGTTGAGATGTGCTCATGCGGAGTATTGATCTGATACTGAAATGGAGGCGAGTGACAATGTAACAGTGGTTACTTTTTTAATATCTTTTACTTCAGTGTCTCTTCAAACTCAGCCCAGACCGAACGACGGTCGAACTGCTTGAACAGAGACAGATGGAAAAGAACTAACAAGTGCTACATGCTTCCCCTCTGCTGGCTAGTACATGCAGCTGTGGCTGATGCTTGGCCTCCTGCCTTTCAAGGTGAAAACGGTCTGGCTGAGTCTAGATAACCAATAAGAGCGAGAAGGGCACTAGGCTTTGTCTCTCTCCCTCCATTCCACCTTCTGAGCAGAGACTCAGTCAGTCAGCCTGGAGGCTGGCTGTAGTATTATGTTTCGTTTTATGCCTATCGGATGGATTTGTTTTAGTTAGGTTTAGTTGCTTCTTTCTGTTCGGGTAGAGGGCTAATCTCCAGCCCTAACAGCTTTGGTGGGTTAGTCTGGAAGGCTTCCCATCAGTTTGTTTGATTGTTTTGGGCTTTTCCCCTTGTTTGGATGCTGTTCATTTAATAAATTCATCTTCTTTTAAACAGCAATTGGACCTGGTTGTTTGTGGTATACCTCTTTAGGTGTAACCTGCTGAAGGGGGTGGTAACACAAGCCAGCATCCCTAACTTCAGTCATAGCATCACACCTGACAAGGGGTGCAAATTTGTATGTCCTCCCAGGTGTTGTGTTTCCACCACAGCTGATCAGAGATGGTACTAATAACCTCCTGTGACTACTGCAGAGTCATCTGACCTGGATATGAATGCACATTGTACCCTTAAAAATTGAAGGCAAACACCAGATGTTGGTAGTACCAGTGTGAAAGGGATAGTGATGTATTTCTCCAGTGTTAAACAGCCCACTGTGGACGGTAAGGAGCCTGTTCGATTAACACAGTACATAGTAGCTGCTGTTTTGCTATCTGACTCTGGTATTTAAGCAAAGAGATTTACTGTGCATAAGTGAGTAGAAATGTCTCCTTCAAGTCCCAAAAAATCAGCTTTGACTAATTCTCACAAACGAATATAATCTTTTCAGGTCTATGTGCCACACCACTGTGTCCCCGTCCAAGTCCATACCCATCCCGCCCAGTTTCCGGGCCAATGAGGAGGACCACCGCAACCAGTTTGGCCAGCGGGACCGTTCGTCCTCCGCCCCCAATGTCCATATCAATACCATCGAACCCGTCAACATTGATGTGAGTCTGCTTTCACTATCATGTTTACCTTCACTGACAATGCAGGAAAACTCAGATACGGTTGAAACACATGTATGCCTTGGAATTCATGTGTGAAACAGTGAATCAGAATAATGTACATAACTGAAATTGTACAGATACAGACTGTCAGGACAACAGGCTTGTAGAGAACAGACAATAATCAGCACAGACAGAGACACAGACACAGAAAGGTCCACACACACACTCAAAATGTTCAAGCCTCAGCTGGTATCTGCACATAGCTGGCTAGGTAGTGTTAGCTGACCGGCTACATGGCAGGGACAGACTCAGGGAACAGAATCTGAATTCGGCTGTCTTGGTTTTAGCTCACAGATATGAAACCTTCTCAACATCCGATGAGAGCCCAGATCTGTTTCCTTCCTATGGGCCATATGGCCCTGAAATAAAGTCACGATATTTAAGTGCATCTCTGCCATAATGACAATCCTGATGATATGACAAATACTGAAAACTGTTTATGGTTTAGAATTCACAATAGTTGATGAGCTGTTCGCTGTGGTTTCTGGCTCTCGTCGTACTCATCAGGGGCCTCTGCCTGAGGTGGTGAAGTAACTTCAACACTTCTTGCATATTGTCATGGTTTGTTGTACTAGTGTTGTACTTGTGCTAAGGGACCAAGTCTCATGTTTGTTTAATCTGGTTAGTTTTGGTTTCACACTAAAATTATGCAAACTTACGAGCTTTACGTGACATATTCACATCCTGTCTTCATCATCTATCACCCCATTCTCACTATCTGATCAATGGCCAAAATCGCCCAAATCTCTGCTGGGAAGTAGATGCCAAATTAATAAATTCAGTGACAGCATATTGAATAGCCAAGGCTAATGTTGTGCAGCATATTTAGATATGTTATCAAGACAGCTTAAATATAAACTTGTATTACGCTAAAGTTTGGATTTGCCACCACCGATTAGACATATAGAGTGTTCAGTCATGTGAAGCATTCATTTTCTCTCACTGCACAAGCGCTTTATCCCAGCCAGCATGCTGCCAGTGAGTTATGTCAGAAAAATATATATCAACATGAGATTTTGCACTCACATTTTACTGGTAGTCTAGTAGACTCACAGAAGTTGAAATATACTCAACTCTTCAGTGCAAATCGTGGAGCAGCAATGCTCATAAATGCTGTTCTGCTCTGGTCAATTCTGCTCCTCCTCTGCTCGTTTCTAGTCACACATAGAGCTGATCTTGAAGTTAACCTCCTGAATTTATAACATATGGCTTTTATGTGTTCCTGCTCAAGCGGGACATTGCTTCTTGCAGGAATAACGTATAAAGGATCTTAGACTTGTGTGATGAACTATGGGGAGGGGTCTTGATATCACCGGTATGTTTGTGCCTGCATAATCATCAGCTCTGAGGAATAAATGCTGAAAAACAAAGTCACGGACAGCAGTGACACTATTTCTAATAGGTCAGGAGTGTGTTTCCTCTCTTCCTTATACTTTTTCGAGACAACCCAACTGGTTATAGGTGCCAACAGTCCTGACAGCACATGCATAGGTGAGGTGCCAGGCCATTTAAAGCACTGAGGCAGGCGCACCACGCACACCATCACGGCATATATAATATTTTACTACAGACAGGACTGCTCCCATATGTCAAAGCGACATTATAACGTCTTGTATTTTGTGCTAAAATCAGAACTAATAATGTTGTCACATTAGAAATAAACCGAACCGTGGTTCACTTTGATCCAGACCGAGACCACCTTGTTCAGTCGGGCCAGGGTTCAGCTGACTAGTGTGGACTGTGGTCTGGAGGAGGTTTTACACCTGTAAATTTGGTTAGTATCAAACTAGAAAGTCAAAATGTCTAGACCAAATGAGGTTGGTGTGAAACACCCTCATTACTTTCAGTATTGGTTCTGTAAACATGGATTCTCTTTGTAACTGTAGTTCCCAAGAGTGCTGGAACTGTACACTTTTGGATAAACTGCAATGTTGTTAATGGTGTTTGTGAAATGTGTTTATATTATTAATTTTCCTTCGTCCTTCCTTTCAGGACCTGATTCGAGATCATGGCTTACCGAGGTCAGATGGAGGTAAGGATCAAAGTAGAGACTTTTGCCTCATTCTGTGTTTTTTTTCCCACCATCCTGCGTCTGCGTGCTCTTGGTCTTTTGTGTGTGTGTGAAGTTCAGACCCGAGGAGTTGAGTCAGTTCTGTTTAGTTCTGCACCCCAGCAGTCACTGAGAGCAATAGGTGAGGACACATATTTCTTGAAATCTGTGGGTCAGGGTTTCCTGAAGAGCCAAGCTTCTACTTCAGCAGACCTCATTCTCTTGTTTCTTTCTTTGAGTAGTCTTATTACTTGGAGGAATATGTTGCTAAATCATTTGTGAGCTTCATCACATAAGTTTAGTGAAAATAAAATCATCAAGCTATTTGTAAGTCAGAGGCCTGTTGTGGTCTCATGAAACAAGTGTAGTGCAGAAACAGGGTATCAGCTGGTAGTTAAATGACTTGGGTGGAATAAATACAAATAAAGACACAAAAGAGAGCATCTTTTGACCATTAAACCTACTTACGTATCTACTCTCCACAATCATCAGCATCTCATGAGATTTTAGTTGGTTTTCTTACTAACCAACACTATTCATTTCTGATATATGCGCAAAATAGTTTTTACATTTCTGTTTCTATTTGAATTAAACGTAAAGGTAAAACTTGTCAATTTGTTTTTCCATTAGTACCACTGGTGCTTCTTACTGAAAGTGTTGGGAGCACCAGCACAAAATGTAGTTGTATCACTTAAAACAAATCCTTGATAATTGATGGACAGTGTCTAGAAATAACAATATCTGTTTTAATTTGAAGAAAAAAGTCACACAATGAAATAGTAATCATTTTCTATGACTTTTTAAAAGGAGGCTGTAGCATTGCCTAAAAACAGAGATTATGCAAACCATCAATTGATGACAAAAACCTCTATGCATAGCGTTTAAACGATGGTGTTTTCACCTCTCTAACTAGGATACAGGCTGAGAAGAGGACTTATGTATTATGTATTGATCTCCATTATTTGATTCCTTGTGATTTGGACAGTATGGAGGAAGTCTCCCAGTTTTGTGTCCCACTGAGTCAAAGTAACAGACATCAGGGTCAGCTGACCCTCTAGAGTTCATAAGGTCAATGCCATTATTGCTGTGTACAATGACACTTGTGGGCAATTTATATAACGGGATGTGTGATTTGATTAAATCTATTGATTATCAAATATATCTGACAACTAGAGAATACTCTAAAATAAGAAGGTTGGGCATAGTAGCCTTTAATTTTAACAGTTGAAATAAAAAAAAAAAAAGTTTTAACTGCTCTGGTGGCCACAGGGGCATATTTTCAAGTTGCACTGATGCTTCTCGTGATAAAATGTAGCGGCACAAAATGCAACTAAATGGTCACACTGTGGAGCCTTTGTATATCTGTGTATTTTTTACTTTGGATAGAGCCAGGTTAGCTTTGTCTGTTTGCAAACAGATGTGAGATTCATATTCATCTTATCGTCTCACTTCTGGGAAAAAAAGAAATAAATGTTGACAATGTATTTGTATATCCTAAAGTTAAATTTAGGAGTGTGTGAAGCCTGCAGATACCCTAACAAACAGAGCTAAACATGCTAATAATGAAGTGTGGTCGGAGAAGCTCCGAAGCATCCAGAAGCTCAGCTGTAGCCATGGACAGTAGTTAGTTAGAGGTTAGAGGGGCAGGGTGAGTAGCAGTGATGGTCTGTCTGTTTCTCTTTGCCCTGCAGCCCCCCCGACCCACCCCGCCCGCTGCTTGAGGAAGCACCGAACACGGACCTCAAGCCCCCTCCTATACTCCTACCCCAATGACATAGTGTTTGATTTTGAGCCCGAGCCTGTTTTCCGAGGTAGTTAGGCCTCTGTGTGTTGATGTGTCCTTCACCCCCCCACCACCTCCTCCACTCCCCACACACCAACCCCAGCCCTGTGTCACATCCACTGTGTATCCCCCTCTTTCACTCTCTCCCCCCTCTATGTCCACACATGCTCACTCTATCACACACCTGACTTACAGCTCACAGGTTACCCAGGGATCTCACAGCTATTCTGATCACTCACAACTCTTTATACGGTGGTGGTTTGATTCCTGTAATGCTCCTTTTGATCAAGCACTGTTAACTATAGTGAATTAGTAAGTAAGTTCATTATCTACGGTAGTGTGAAGTTACATACATACATATTTAGATTGCTGCTTGGTTTCAAAAGAGAACAGTGTGGTTTAAGATAAGATGTATCATTACTGATCCCCTGTAGGAGAAATTCACTTCAGCTATTTAAAGTGTAAGTTCATCAAAAACATATTCACGTACTGAATGTACTTTCTACCGATGAAATATTTCCAATTAAAACTCCAGAAGATGTGTTCCGTCAGCCACAGTTTTTTGATGTTATTTCAATTAAATTGCAATTCTTTTTGATATTTAGTAAATATATCAAAATAATCAAATCTGTAAAACAGAATTAAACTGCAGTCCTGTTTCGACACTCACTCCCCAACCAAAGCAAAAGTCACCCACTCTAATATTTAATTGGATTGCCTCTAGCTTTGATTATGGCACGCCTTCGCCGTGGCATTGTTTTGATTAGCTAATGCGATGTCACAACATTTATTTCCATCCAGAGTTGCACTCATTTTTCGCCAGGTTCTTGTATTGATGATGGGAGAGTCAGGTTGCTGGGTAAAGCCTTCTCCAGCACATCCCAAAGATTCTCAGGGGGGTTCAGGTCTGGACTCTGTGGTGGCCAATTCATGTGTGAAAATGATGCTCCCTGAACCACTCTTTCACAATTTGAGCCCTAAGAATCCTGGCATTGTCATCTTGGAATATGCCCGTGCCAACAGGGAAGAAAAAATCCATTGATGGAAACACCTGGTCATTCTGTATATTCAGCCAGCTGGCCTCATTTTTGGGCACCGAATGCTGCTGAATTAGACCTGACCAACTGAATCAACCCCAGATCACAGCACTGAACCCACAGACTTGTACAGTAGACAATAGGCATGATGGGTGCATCACTTCATCTGCCTCTTTTCTTCCCCATCACTCTGGAACAGGACTCATCAGACCACATATCCTTCTTCAGTTGCTTCAGACTCTAATCTTTATGCTCCTGAGAATTTTCCTCACTGATAAGGTTAAACAGCTGTTTAGTCCCAATCCCTTGAGTTCTCTTCGCATTGTGCTCTTACTTTCACGATTGAAAATATCCATGAGTTCTGCTGTTGATGTTTAATCATTTTAATTCACCAAACCTTTAAGTGATCTCCGATCACCATCATTCAAGATTTTTCCTGATCAGATTTCTTCCTTGAAGATGATGGTTCCCCACTATCCTTGCAGGTTTAAAAATGCCTTGGACAATTCTTAATCCAATTTTAGTAGTTTCATTAATCTCCAGGCCAATAATTTAACCCCCCTAAAACTAAGTTACATCCTTCCCACGACCACAGGATATATGTTCCTACATGGTTGAATAAGAAATGAGAAGCTACTGTAACAAAACTGTTATATTACTCTACACTAACAGTTTTAGAAAACATAAGTACTAATGTTGAAATTAAGATGCTGAAACTAGATGGCTGGTTGTAGATGATTCCCGAGGCATTGAAAAGGATATACTGCCTTCACTCATGGACGGTAGTGAGTCAGTGTTATCTTATAAACTGGAGCCAGGTAATCTGGGCGCATGGTAAGGCGCACAGTGGAAAAGGATTGTATTTAGACTCTTAATTGCAATGAGTGTGTTTTTCAGACCAATCCAAGTGTCATCTCCCATTTGTTTTAAAGAGCCAAGTGCACCTGGTAAATTGTAAATTACAATATACATTTAAGTACTATATTATATACATTTAAGTATATACATTTAAGTACTATATTTAAATAAGTACTCTCTATATATATATATATATATATATATATATATATATATATATATATATATATATATATATATATATATATATATATATATATATATATATATATATATATATATATATATATATATATATAAAAATAAATTGACTGTGCCAAGCCAGGCTTATTGGTCTTATTGTAAACTGATGGGTTCCTATTTGATCATCAATATAAAATCCTATAAGTAGTCAGTAACATTGGACTGAACCATTAATTGCCATCCAACCAAGCGCCCTCACTTCTCCTCTGCATGTGACCAAACACACACACCCAACTGATACAGATGCCTCAATCCCTGTCCTCGCCCAAATGTCCTCTTTCTTTTCTCTTCTTCTTTCTTTCAGTTTCTCTTTTTTTAAACCACTGTTTCTTACTCTTCTCACTTGTCCTCTCTTGTTTCCCTTCTTTTCATTCCCGACCCCCCTCCAGGCTCTACCACAGGGCTGTCAGCCACGCCTCCTGCCTCCTTACCTGGCTCTCTGACGAATGTTAAGGTTCCACAGAAGTCGCCATGCCAACAGAGGGAGCGCAAGTCTTCATCCTCATCTGAGGACCGCAATAAAATGGTGAGAGGCTGAGACAGATGATGCCATTTTTCTGAAGGTCATCATCTGTGGGTTTGACTGTGCTGATTGAATGTCCTGTGTAACAGAAAACCCTGGGGAGAAGGGACTCCAGTGACGACTGGGAAATCCCTGAGGGTCAGATCACTCTGGGTCAGAGGATAGGTTCTGGATCCTTTGGAACTGTCTTCAAGGGAAAATGGCATGGTAAGACCAATGCAGTATTCTTTCACACCCTCTAGGCATCAACTCATCAATTATATAAATTATTATGATAATTGTTTATTTAAATCAGCAAAGCTAGGTTAGACTCGGCTTGTTTTATTTGAACCAGCAGAGTTTTTTGACACTCAGTCTGTTATGTGTGTCCGGAGTCAAAATTCAGGACTCTGACCAGTTTGGCGACTTACAAATTGACAGGGGTCCAAGCCTGTCCCGCAGTGCCCACCTCTAACATTATTCAGCATGTGCAGCTTTCTCATTGGTGAAACGTGATGAGGTTTCCATGGATCCTTGAAAAGCATTTTGAATTATTATTTTAAATTTTAAGTTGTTTTGGTGTTTGTTTTTCATTTAAGGTTTAAAAAATTGTTAAATGTCCAGACAAAGCAATACACAGTGAAATTTAGAGGTATCTTTACATTTGAAACAGTTAAGTAGTTCCTCACATTCAGTAACACAGCCCTGTGCAGCACACTGTGTAACAATTTGTAGCAATTTACATGTATTAATCACTATTTTACTGGCCATATGTGAGTGCATTGTAACATTATTTAAAAAATGAGACCTTACCAGTCTCTCTCAGTTGTCTACCCATGCCTTCGGAAGATTTGTTTTAGTTAGTTTAGTTAAATGCTGCAGGAACGTGGATTTCTTTGTGAAGGACAGACTTCCTGCATCAGTCCAAAGGATTTGACTTCATTCACGTTCTCTAATTCTCTCAGTCCCTCTCTATGCTTCGCTAACTGAAAGTAACAGTAGCCTAACCTAACATAAACTAAAGACCAGCTTTCAGCACAATGCACAACTTCCACAGAACCTCTTGACACATTTATTTGACTGCCATGTCTCCTCTCAGGTGATGTGGCAGTGAAGATGTTGAACGTCACTGCTCCTACACCACAACAGCTTCAGGCCTTCAAAAATGAAGTGGGAGTCCTCAGGTAATGTCTGTCGCCTACTCTAATTAAGGCAAAATATGTACTTCATCTTTTAGAATGCGTTACAAATTATCATTTTTCTTAAGAAAACTGCTGCAGTCCTGTAGTTTTATCTACCATTGTGTGTTTGCACAAGGAAAACGCGTCATGTGAACATCCTGCTGTTCATGGGCTACACCACTAAGCCTCAGCTGGCCATTGTGACCCAGTGGTGCGAAGGCTCCAGTCTGTACCACCACTTGCACATCATTGAGACCAAGTTTGAAATGATCAAGCTGATTGACATCGCCCGTCAGACTGCTCAGGGCATGGAGTGAGTCCCACAAATACAAAAGCAGTCAGACTTCATCATATGTGTTTCTGGCTGAATAACTTTTACGCATTTCCTCCGCAGTTACCTACACGCCAAATCAATCATCCACAGAGATCTGAAGAGCAACAGTATCCTTTTGCAACACTCGACCTGATGATGTCAAAATATATATACTATAATTTATTCAATTTTAGTTTTTTTGTCATGTTCACACTAATTTAAACTATAACTAACTAACTCTCTCCATGCTAAAAGTAAAATGCGACTCTGCGGTTTGCTGTCTGCATTTTGCATTATGTGTATGATGGATCTAAAACAATAATTTTCAGAAATATTGCAATTTCTTGTAATTATTGAATACTGAATTGGCTCTCGTATGAGATTACACTACCAGCAGTGGCTCCCAGGTCATTTGAGATGAGACCCTTGGCTTCAAAGCAGGAGAAGTGTTTCCTTGACTGCATTCCTTCCAGATATTTTCCTCCACGAGGATCTGACAGTGAAGATTGGTGATTTTGGTCTGGCTACAGTCAAGTCTCGCTGGAGTGGCTCTCACCAGTTCGAACAGCTGTCTGGTTCTATACTATGGATGGTCAGTGTTCATCTCCTGCCAGTGATACCTCAATAAGTTTTCATTTGACCAGTTTTGCATTTCCTGTTTCCTGAACAAATACTCATTATTTACAAATGAATGTGAAATAGGTGTGAACTACAAGTGTGTAGTTGTCTGACAGTGTAACCTGTTCTCTTTCAGGCACCAGAGGTGATCCGGCTGCAGGACAAGAATCCCTACAGCTTCCAGTCAGATGTGTATGCCTTCGGCATCGTGCTGTACGAGCTCATGTCAGGAGCGCTTCCCTATTCCAACATCAACAACAGAGACCAGGTAAGAGGGCTCAATATGTCTCACATGCTGTAGTAACATGAACAATATTCAATCATTTAGATTGAAATTATTCTGATTAGAGATTCCAATTCAACTGTTTACATGGCCGCCAAATATAGTGATCCCATCAGATGTGTTCACATGAAGTAACCAAGGATGACCAATATTTAGAACTTAACTACATTTTCAGTAAAAATAAACATCTAGAATGACGGGTCATCCAAAGTACAATTTACTCGCCTAGTGTACTTAAATTCAAATTATAGATACTTTACTGGAGTATTCTAATTTTCTGTTACTTTATACTTCCATTCCACTACATGTACTACATTTGAAACTTCAGTTATTGGTTGAAAGGATATTACCTCTGAGACACATAACAAATGAAATAGTATTGTTACCACAGTCAAAGAATGACGAAGCTTCAGAAAAAAATAGTGCATTTTAAAAGTGTTTATTTTGTCAGCAGTTGAACCCAAAAAAGGTGATACAGATATTTGGGAAAAAAGTGAGTATCTGCACTGCCAGGCCAAAACGAACTGAATATCCCTAGTTTACATGTCCCACAGCAATTCATCAAAACTTTTTTGAGCATGTGCGAAGTGGTTCCATCGCATGTGAGGTGTCAAGCACTAATACAATTTTGGAGATGGACCCAGTTTTTGTCCTGAGGGAGAATACTTGCTTTTCTAGTCTGTTGGAGTCTAGCTTTGTTCATCTCTTCAAACACTTGTGTGAAAGGCTTGTTTACTTATATTTTAGTTTTTCTTGTTCTTGATCTTGATCTTAAAACATAGGAAAACCAACAGAGTTGTATCAGCCCCAAACCAGGTCTGTCCCTCCAGGAACTAACATCAACCCTCTAACCCCAAACCCATAGTGAGAATTGGATTAAATAGTTACTATTTCCCCATTGGAACAGATTATCAAAAGTTTACACTCGTCAGGATCTGATTTAAAAATTCATTCAGATTGGGCCAGATTGGATCAGTCCCTTCAGACTGAGGTAGTTACATGAGGCATTTGTATTCTGACTTGGCTATTATTCAGATTTTTTGTGTGGTATTGGGGTCCTTGTAAGTGCAGCTATAGACACCTTATTTCAATAATTGAATTCAAACTTAAATACCGTTTGTTTTTTTTGTTTTTTTTTGTAGCAGTTAGAATCCAACTCTATAGGTCTGTGGCTATACACGTACCATCCCCCTTCACACATGGTTAACTAATGAAATGTGCCGTGTAAACCAAAATAACCCCAGCGAGCAGAAAAATAGGAACCCTGGCCCTGTAGGTCACGTCGTTCTCTTTGCATGTGTGGCCACATAAACAGCTGCATGCAACAGCAACCTCAGGGTTCACCAGATAAATAGGTCCTCTACCCACCCA
Organism: Acanthopagrus latus; assembly: GCF_904848185.1. Classification (NCBI taxonomy): domain Eukaryota; kingdom Metazoa; phylum Chordata; class Actinopteri; order Spariformes; family Sparidae; genus Acanthopagrus; species Acanthopagrus latus. The sequence goes on along the minus strand of NC_051052.1, from coordinate 1,626,848 downwards.
GTGCATTTTCTCTTTGAATTTGTGTTTGAGTGGATCTATTATGCATTGTCATAAAGGTCAAACATCCGTTAACTTAAGTTATATTTATTAATGTGAAAAAAAAGAAATTGGTTTATTAATTTACTTTCTGAGAGAGAGCTCTTCAGGTGGATATCAATAGCATGTACAGCCGGGTTGAATCATCTTCTTCCAGTTAGTGACTCAACTATGGGATACGACCATCTTTGTGTGTTGTGAGGTTTGAAAGGTTGTCTTAAGAAAAGGTTTTAGAGAAGATACTCTTGTTGACTGATAGGGGCCTGTTAATCTACAACATGGGTGTTTCTTTTAGTCGGTTTTCCTTTTCAGCTATTTCAACACTGAATAAAATTGGTCTTTGATGCAATGTATGTGGTGAACTTCAAATTATTAAACAGGGTACACGAGCTAAACAAGAGCCAATAGTGTAAGTACATATCTCTGCCGGGCTAAATACATAAGATCAGCTTTGAAGGACCCCACAGAGGCACTGCAGAGCTACAGGCTACTGATGGACTATACTTTATCTGCCTCCAACTCCTCCAGTATTATTGCGATTTAATTTATCTAAAATACCTCTTGTCCTTCTCTCCTTGTTTTATATGTAAAGGACTTGTTCCTGTAATTAGCTTTAACACAATCCCAGAGTCAGTATATCCCATAGTGAGACATGAAACAAACGGTAAGAGAGAGAGCTTTAGATTATTTGCATAACCCTTCAATACTATGTTCTGGTTGTCTAGAGAGGAAGGGAGGGACAACCACAGAAAGAGATGGCAGATTTATTCAGTTACTTCAGGAAAAAGGTGTCCATCAGTTGAACTTTGCTACTTGTCTTGCGTTCTCCTGTCAAAAAGATTATCGACTGAATTTAGGACCAGGAAGCCATTGGGACTGTCATCATCTGAAAACGATAAACACAAGCCAATCAAAGGCAGATTAGGGTTTGTCTTGGAAGAAAAACAGTGTGATCCATAACAATGCATACAAACTACACTGCTGCGTTCACCGCTGTAACACTGATGTAAACTTCATTCTCACCATCACACACACGCAAACACTCTCTTCTCTCTCTCTGTCGGCAGACACACTTGCAAACTCTATGTGTGTAAACTCTGCATGGAGTTATTTCTGGAAGGAGTTCGCTACTTGTATAGCACCTGTTACCTGCACTTAGGCCTAGCAGACTGTTGGCGTTGACAGACAGAAACAGTGATTATGTGTGTGTGTTAAGTCTCTGTCAGAGGAAATGGAGTGTGAGAAACAACGCAAGTATCTGTATGCTGATAGTGCTGAAAATGTTCTGAATACTACAACAGTCTGTTTGTCCCTGCAGCCACATATTACAATGACACATCTTTTCCCATAGATCATATTCATGGTGGGTCGAGGTTACCTGTCCCCTGACCTCAGCAAAGTGCGCAGCAACTGTCCGAAGGCCATGAAGAGACTGATGGCTGACTGTCTGAAGAAGAAGAGAGAGGAGCGACCACTCTTCCCTCAGGTGAGACAAATCAATGCTAATACTATTTATATATCATTTGGAGACAATATGTGCATGTTATTTTTTGACTTGCCCCAACAGTACAACACATTCATACACCAATCATCTGCACTTACTCTCTTTATAACCCAAATAATGTTTGCTTTTAGTAATTTTACTTCCTTCTTTCATTTGGTGTTGAGCTACTGTCCATGAAACATAACAGTTATTCCACAGAGGTTAAGCATTCAAACCTGACAGGGAAGGAAGGATTGATTGATTGATTGATTGATTATTATGTGGATACACTTTTATTTGAAGGTTTTAAGAATAGTAGAAACACTGGTATTAAAATCAGTCAGAGATGATTGAGGACTCTGTATTTGTTACCACAGAATGTGATGTGGGCTGTAGAGACAGGTGTGATCTTTTGAGGGGTTTGGATTTGCCAAGTTTGATTTATTTTCTTTATATCTGCTTTGTGTGAATTTTACATAGCCTTTTTATTTGGTCATTACCTTACATCTTGTAATCAATAGAGAATAGATTGGCTTTTTCCACCAGATGGCCTCAGAGGCTGAAGGCAGCAGTGACTCACCAGTGACATGCTCCAGAGCACGCAGCATTGTTAATGGTTTGGTTTTGTTGTGTTAATGTGTGACTGGTAACCATACTGAGTTTGACTGGTGGTCCTGTGGCTGTACTGTGTGTTTTGTTAGATCTTAGCGTCCATCGAGCTGTTGGCTCGCTCATTACCCAAAATCCACCGCAGCGCCTCAGAGCCTTCATTAAACCGAGCCGGCTTTCAGACGGAGGATTTCAGTTTGTACGCCTGCGCCTCACCCAAAACCCCTATCCAGGCCGGTGGCTATGGTGAGCTCATTCACACACACACACTCGGCAGTAGTTGCCTCATTACACGAAAATATGTCTTTGTATGAAAGGTATAAACATAAACACACACACAACATTTGCCACAGTTAGTACTGTAAGTATTGGTTCCAGAGCATCACATTTAAAGAGGTTTCTACTTTTTCTGTTTAATAAACATGAATTGTTTTATTTCTGTGTCTTAAATTGAGTATTACTGTCTCATGGTTGTTTCGATGCCTGTCTACCCGCTTTTCGCAATAGATGGTAAATAAAAACAAAAGGACAAAAGATATTTCCTGTAGTTTTAGTGATTAAAATGATGATTATTTTCACCACAACTCCAATGAAATTTCTGATACCTTGTTTTGTAGCTTTCGCAATCATTTAGGTCCTCATAATCCAAAATAAATATAACAAAAAGCTGAAAGTATAAATAGGCCAGTCAGGTTTATATGTTCTCCTGATTAATAAACTGTGGTAAAATAATATAAATAAAATCACAAAAGTTATTAAAGCGATAGCTCAGATTTTTTCATGCTGATTGTCCGAGGTAATTATCTATAGTAAGTGTATTATATACAGAAAATGGTGTTTGGCATGCCCTCAAGCTAGCAATGTACCGGTCAACACTGCGACAGCAACAAATACGTTAAAGTGAAAAAAGCCCTTCCAAAAAAAACTGAATACCACTGGAAGAGTACTTTATATTCTGAATGTTTCATCTGCTTCACCTCACTGGTACATTAAAGAAATGTAGTTTCCACTGAGGTACCCCTCTCTCGAAAAAGTTCCTCATCCATAAGCTCTTGTTCATAGCTTGTATCCACAGTGAACGGCATTAAGCCATTGCTATCCTAATCCCCCATTTTCATTTTATTGTACTTTTCCATAAACTTCTAAAACTCGGACCCGGTCAGCCGGTCTGCAACTAAATAGACTGCAAGGCACATGTAGGATTACAAAGTTCTATGGTTGAGAAACGTATAGTGCCAAAGGAAAGCAGTGTCTGCAGTGGAGGGAGTAAGTCACACATGCGCAAATTGCAAGCAAGTCCTAACCTTCAAGTAGCAAACAGGTGCCAAATTACTGTGGAGAGACTCAAGCAAATCAAGTAAAGTCATTGTTCAGGTCAAACAATTAACAAGTCAAGACAGTTTTCCCATTTTTATTCCGTATCCTTTAAAAGTTAAGTTTTCTTTTCAGTGTAACTCAAGCTGTTGCAGTCTGCCTACAAGCTGTAAATCTTACTTATAATTGACATTTTGTGCCAACCAAGAACAAGCCTGATGAAACATATCTTAGCACTGTGAACACTAGATATATCTGTCCTACACTGTATTCATATCCAACAATTTATTTTGTGTATAATGTTCACTAAAGGCATCACACGCTACTTCAACACTGTATATTTACACTTATACCTTCAGCTGCCAGCTGAACCGCTGCATGCACTGTGTATACAGTACAGTGTACAGTACAAACGAGAAGTGCAAAGCTCTCTTTGTGGGTTTTGTTGTGATGGATGAAGCTGTTAATCACTAGCTGGGATTGACTATTGACCTGCAGGATTGAGCGATATACCAAATGTCTCCCTCTGCAGCAAAATATACCACCCTGTTAAATAACAAATATTAATTAGGAACATTTGAAATAGATATGTAGTTAGTATAATAGCATAATATATTGAGTGCAGCTTGTCTGTCACTGGTTCCCTTTTCCCTCAATTTGAGAGGGCTAGCCAAGTAAAAAATAACACAGTATTAAAGTAAAATACAGTCAGAGCCTACGTACCGTGTTACTGTCATTGAGTCATGCAACTCTTGTCCCCGATCTCTGCCTGTTTGAGGGACAGCCAATGTGCTAACAAAACATAATAAATATAGCCAACACTCAAACTGATTTTGAATTTTTTTAGGTGAACCTTTTGTTCACGTGGCTAAATTACGTTTCCTGCTCACTCTGCAACAGCAGGACATTGCTAGCTCTCTGCACCATTACTCCTGCTGCATCTCTGGACCAATGCCATCCACCTTCTACCGTACTGTAATACACAAATTGTCTGTAATAGACAATTGTTGGTGTTAGCATTTAAGTTTTTGTATTTAACTTGTTCCAACAGATCAATTACTGCCAAATAACTTTACAGTACAGTCGTGTCATCTCCTCCATATGGAATGGCATTACTGATGTGTGTGTGTGTGTGTGTGTGTGTGTGTGTCTTAAAACACGTAAAGACATTTCTGCCGGTTGGGTCGATGAAAGATTTGAAACTAAAAGTCCTCTCTCACCACTTGACCAATTGTTTTGATTGGTTAAGTTCAACCATGATGAAAAACAGCTCAACCTGATAATTGACCACTGCAGCTGCTACAAGTCTGTGTATTACTGTTGACATAACTAATTTTATGCATATCTGTATTATTTTTCAGGGGAGTTTTCGGCATTTAAGTAAGTGCTGCTGATCCCACCAGTCCATCACTTGTCACTTCTCAAAAGTCTCGTGTCCATGCGGTGGATTCATTCATTACTGAAAAAACAAATAGTCTCAAAGAATGTGCTTTTTTCTTCGTCTGTCAACCTGAAGAAGGCAGCCTCATTGGAGTCCTTCTGACAAAAAGCTATCCAGCAGGCAACCAACCACAGTGACAGACAAAACTGAATTAGGGAAATATAGAAAATTAAAAAATAAATGTGAATGACACATAAGGAATTAAAAAAAAAAACAACATAGAACAACAACATGAAGATATACATACCAAAAGAGTTTGAGGAGGAGACCACAAACTCAGGTTGACTTGCCTGCTGGAGGGAAAAGATGAAGGCTAAATGAAGGAGAGACAGAGGTAAAACGTCAAGAGAAGTCGAGGCTTTGGGCACCACTTGTCCCTTCATTTCCTGTGCTGGTGAGGAGGGAGGCTGGGCAACCGGCCAGGCCGCTGAACTTCACTTTGAGCAATGGCAGAGTGGGGCCTGTGGAAGAAAGGGAGGTCTCCCAACTGGTTAGCCTGTCCCTGAGAGGTCACACAGCAGGATTGGATCCCGAAGGAAGATGACTTGAAAGACAGATCTATTTTTCTTTTTCTTTGTTTCTCATGTTTTAGATTTTAGCCAGCCATCGCTAGGAATGCTGAGCGTTTTTGTCATTTGTTCTTTTGCAGCACAGGCCTTTGCTTTTTTGTCTTTTTGGGCTTAATGCTGACCAAATACTGCAAAATACTGTATTTTGCCCTTGTGTTTGCACCTAACAAATTCAATAGCCAGGATGAAATGGCAACAGCTTTTAATCCACTGAAAGATTATGCTCTACCACTTCAAAAATTTCAGGAAAAGCAGGAAAAGCAGTTCTTTCTTTAGATTTCCTGCACTGTTCCGCCAACAACAGGAGCTATTCTCTGTGACGAAAAAAGCAAATTTGTTTGCCGATGGAAGCTACACAAGATCGGTTTCATACTCCATTTAAAAGGTCTGGTCATAGCCAACAACTGAGGTATATATTGATTAAGTGAGCTTTAGAGATGTTGGAAAGATTTTGGTCCCAAGACACTCACACCTTTTCAAAGGAGTGCATGTCTGTGTGAAAGCAGCAGAAACGGTTCTATCCATAGAAGACGGGTAGAAAAGCCTGGAGCCTGATATGTTCTGCTGACCACAGGAGTTGTTCATAGGGAGGAAAATTGCAGATTTGTTTGGAGGGTTTGGGGTTTCTTATCCTGTCAAAAGAGCCTGGTAAAAGACAAGCTGCTGCCCAGCATTTACGCTGAGCTAAGGAGTGTGTACAGTACTTGTGGCTTGTAGCTTCCAAGTTGTTACACCGCATCTTTGCAACAAAGCTTATCCAAGTGCATGTCGCCTGTTTATTTTTTTATTTTTTGTTATTATCATGTGGCTTTCATATTGCACTCAGCTTATAATAGGACCTTACTTGTTGCAGCTGCTGACTTGCGGGCTGCAGTGTTACCTGCTGAAAGGACTGGAAATCCTCCGGTTCTGAGTTCTGTTAGTCTTGAAAATGTTCTTTCAATCACACCTTTTATTTTCTCTACACACATGCACCTGTACTTTTTTTTTCATTCCAGTGTGTTAAGGGTTGTAGGTGTTATTACAGGTTTTTTTTTTTTATTTTATTTTATTGTCTATGTTTGCCTTTTTCTGTACAGGCAGGCCTGCAGATATTAACTTATTTATGTGATTTTTTTTGTTTTGTTTTGTTTTATGGATTTCTTTTCAGAACCGCTTTATTTGAAGGTATCAGTCTTTCTTTTGATGCATAGTCGTTTTGATCATTGTGACTCGTGTACTTGCACTTTGTAGAGATGGATGGAAGCAAATGAGCGACTTGCCTTTTTTATTGAAGAATAAATCATGACATACAGAGCTGATGACCCAAAATTCAATTTCCAATGCATGAGTCATCTGCATGGGCCAAACTGTGAATATTTTGCTGGGAAGGCTCAGTTGTTGTCTAAGGACTGTCTTTGACGAAGCCTCCAGCACCCGAGTATGTCGCCATACCTACAGTGATGAGCTGAGCAAACAAGAATGCTGGCCTCAGAATGGTTGTTGTGGAGGTAGAGCACACAGCTGAACACTGACAGGCTGGTTCTTCGCATTCATTGAGAATCATGTACGCCTTTCCTTTATTAACTAACCTCCAGGCACCCCCTCACAGCAAGATAATTATATATTTTGTTGCCTATCTTTTATCAAACATTCTATGTAAGGAAATGCACTTTTTTTTTCTTCTTACCCATCAGTCCCATATTTGTGTGTCCAGGACAGAGAGAGACCTGCAAAAAGCTCAAAGTTCTAAAGCAGGGGGGAACTGTTAGCCCTGACCAATCATGGTGACTAGTCATCATGGTTGTAGGTCACCACTCCCTGCAATTTGGACATTTCAGTCATTGTGCAAAGCTCTTAAACTGTGTTATAAGAAACATGTTGAATACATAAAGTAAGATCAAATCTTCTGAGGCCACTAGATAAAAACTTCCGTGGAATACTATATTTTCATTACAAATTGTAAAATCAGCTTAAAAGATTGTCACTGAATTTCAGAAAGTCTTTGTATCTGCTCTTTTTGCTTTAATCACAGCATGGACTCCACCAATGTATCTAAAATCTGCTGACTCATGTTATTCCAGCATGATTTGACAGTGTGCCATAAAGCCTCTTGTGGTGTCGCAGAGTGCTTGCCTTTCTCAGTTTTCAAGTTCCCCCATACATGTTTGATGGGGTTGTGGTCAGTCGGCACTATGTGGTCTTCAAGTAGCTCTTACAAAGTTTTGAATTGTATTACATTTACAACAATGGGAGAATTTTGACTAGTGGTCTCAGCCATCTTGACCCTACTGTATACAAACTGTTAAATCTTTGTAGCAACTTAGAGCATAAGAACAACTGTTAGGTGGGTTCACACTGACAGCCATGCTTTTACTCCTCTGAGTCAGTAGTAAGTAAGCAAGAATCCATCTTTGAATGAGTATTGTTTGTAAGGAATTTTCTGTTACTTTTCACTCATCTGGCTTTTTCCCCTCCTTAAAATGGCTAAAAAGATGGCCGTGCATCCAGTGAGTTGTTTTTTTTAACATTCTTCTTGTAACATTTTTCCCATAACAAATTTTATGAGCTGTTCCGTGATCACCTGTAATCTCTCTAGCCCTGGGTCAGGGCGAATTTGTTAACCTAGCTCCATCAAAACTGAAAAAAAAAAAACCCTCAGACAGCTCCAAAATACTAGATCAAAAGTGTTTCTGGACTGGATGCACAAACATTTATTCCATGTTAACATCACTTTACCCAGGTGAAGACTGCAGGCAAAAACAGGTCCCAGTGTGATTAATATTTGAAGAGTTACAACTCTCTAAGAAGCCTGGCATCTACTGGTGAAAGCAAGGTACATAAAGTCCATCTGCTAATGGGTGGTTTATGGTGATGTCATTCTGTAGGTACAGTGCACTTCATTTGGCCTTGTATTGTGCAACATGTTGCATATTAGGGAGCGTGGCACAATGTTTATTACAACTTGGGTCTCACTTTGGTAGTTTTAGTCACATACCTGTTAATATAGTCACAGTAGTCTGGTAACATTGTAGGGCTATCACTTTTTATTTTGAATGTCCTGTACCATATAAAATTCAAAGGTAAGTACAAAGTTCAGAAAACTTACTGTCCATCTGGCCTTTGGTAATATAGGATACTGTTTTCTTCGATAGGTTAATTTAAGAGAAAATTAGCGAGCTACAGTCACACTCCAGACAAACAGCACAGAGATGCAAAAAAGAAACTTGACTAACTTATTAGGCAGGGGGTTACTTAAAGTTATTTGGAGGAACACTAATATACCCGGAGTGTCTATTGTAAATAGCTATTGGACATTACTTCGCCAAACACCAGACAGAGTTTTGCAAGTACCCTAGTAATAAAAATGGAGTAGTTAGCAGTAAAAAGACCAACATTTTGCTCAGGAGTTGATGAAGGCCAAAACCAAACAAGAGAAGGCTGAATATTCAACTTTACTTTGATCTGGAGACCAGACCCAAAACTTCCAATAACTACTTACCTTGTTATCTGTTCAGTTGATAGTTGTTTTCTAACAGGTTACCTTGCTGAAAATTGCTTGGTGACAGCATGATATCTATGCTGGTCCATGTGTTTTTTGTTTTGTTTTGTTTTGTTTTTTTAGGGGGGGGGTTGGTTTTTTTTTAAAATTTTTTTATCAGCAGTGTAACTACTACAGATTAGCCTGTATTACGGGAATTAACGTAGCTTTCAACCTGCAGTAACCACGTGGTTAGCATTTAGGGCAACTGACCCAAGTTGTCAACACAACATTGAAATATCATCACTTTTTAAGTTAATATAGCAAACTTGCTAGTATATTTATCAATGTATATTAGTTTGTCAAAAAAAAAAATGCGATCAATTAAATAATAGCTTACAACATGTGCCTTCTTATGTGTCAAATGCTGTGGACTACTTGTTGAGCACAAACTGGTGTTTGTTGGCTTTTCACAGGCACTCTCACATAAATGGCTGATATCACCTGACACTTGAGACCAGCCAATAGCAAACAGTGTGTGCTTGAGTACGTGGTTTCACCTGTAGATTTTAAGGGAATGAGAGCTCTGCAGAGTTTGTTTTTTTACTATTCCGCTATCACCTGTCCATTACCACTTGACTCCCACATAATTGGCAGGTTAGGGTTATAATGTTAGATGGTGACAATGTAGGCCTTATATTAAATAAAACATATCGCCCAGTCATGTAACCCCTCTGATGTTACCACAGATTCACAAAACAACTGAGGAAACCTGAGCTGACTTTTTTAGTGATGTTTTTTGAAAGAGATTTGAACTTGTTTGGTTTGTGAAGGAGACTAGTCACTAGAGAAATGAAGTTATTGGCGTTACAAAATTCTTAAGTTTGAAGCTAATAAAGATGCTTCATCATTAGTGCAAAATACTGGCAGAGTCAGAGTTCTGACTCTGTGTCACCATGATGACACAGCTAGACAGACAGGACAATGAACACGAGTAAACGGGAAAGTGAAATGCAACAAACTTTGTGCTGAAGAAACAAGCCATGAATGTTGCAGTTTAACACAATCACTGGAATAAATGGTGGCAATTTACATTTCTGCAAACCACAATATGCTGAAACGTAATGTGTACTTTTATTTAAGTTTTGAAGTTTATATTATGACAAGCTGTGCTTATGGTCTGGTTAGGTTTAGTTACAAAAACCTCTTGGTTTGGCTAAGGAAAAGATCATGTTTTGTCTTATAATACATACTTTAGTACCCACAAACATGGCTGGGGATGTCCTGGGGTGACCTTAAAAATACCCAGTCACCCTTAAAGATACTGAAACACAGATGTGAATTGTAGTCACTGACTTGGCAGCCTTCTACGCAACCCACCTATCTGTGGTTTGCAGAAACATAAAGTGTCAGTTTTATCCTTGCAACTGAGCTGTGCAGTTACATGATATATAATTTTAAACCACTAGCCCACCAAGGGACAGTTAATATATGCTTGCCTACTAATTTGCCTGTTCAATACATTATCGTCACACAGTTGGAAGTGTAGATGTTCAAGCCTGTAATTTATTCTGAGCATACCAAGGAGCCTTTGTCCATATTGGCTTAAATGTTGGGTATGACTGTTAATGCTGACCTTGGTAGAGCAGTTGACAAAACAATCTCAACTCCAGGTGGACTTACTTGCTTGTTCTAGAGCTTCTAATTTTGGCAACTGCTGATTCCAAAGGGAAGAATGGACAGTCAAGGTCAACCTAAAGGCCTGCACACTCCTATAGTCCTTGAGGTACTAGGATTAGAGACAAGAAAATCATCTGTCAACTACTATTTGCCAGGAAATCCTCACTAGAAGTAGAACTCTTCCACAGACATCGGTATCATCATTCAGATAGCAGTGATGATTGTCTGCTGTACTGGGATTTGCTGTTGCTCACTGTTCACATGACTGGACCTGAGGAGGTCTACAGTAAAGTCTCATTGCGTTGTATCTACTGTCCCTTGAGATCTTTATTTTATATGAGAGTATTATCACAATTTCTACCTGCCAGACCTTCAGAATCTGCAGGAGTAAATACTAAGCCTCTCCTCTTCACCACCACCTATCTTTGATCTCCCCACACGTCCGCTGTCCCTCATCTTTATACAAAACCTTATGTTCAGCCTTTCTCTTCTTTCATTTTCCTTTTTCTTCTAAACATTCCTTTCCTCTCCTTTGCCTGCACCTTAAACCCAACAATTCCTTTCAACTGAGAACTATAATGAAAAAGTTTTTTTTTCACCTGTAAATAGTTGTACAAAAGAAAATACTGTCGGTTTGCTAGGAGGCATGGGGACTACAAATGTAACAAATTATAAAATGTTCAAAATAAAGAGACAAAAGATTAAAAGACATTTTGATAGGCAGAAACCAGTTGAGTGTAAAAATATTTAAGGCTGTATCATAAGGAGAAAGAGCTTAATGTATTTGTTGTGAATATGAAAAACTGATATATTAAAGAAGTGCATGAAAACTGTAGTTCTGCTCATGTGTCATTTGTATGGGGTTGTGTTGAAATCATTGTGGTAAATTTTATTTTTGAAGCCCACATGGTGGCAGCATCTAACACTGTAATGTGCCCACAAACATTTGCTGCTGGAAGGACTTGTACAGCTTACAGCAGCAACACAGTCAAGATAACATCGTTTAGGTTCAACACATATACTCAACTTGATCTGTAAATAAAGGTTATGATGGACCACACTGCTTCCCAGAGATCCAGTGCCACCTGTGTGTCGTCAGCCAGCTGTCAGATGGCAGCTTTGCCACACCTCCACAACACCACATGAAAGCAAAAAGGTAATAATGTAATGATAGTAATTCTAACACTATTTACTGAATAAAAATAGTTGCTATAAAATTAGCATTATGTACATACTTATTTATGTCTCGCATAAGTTTTTCCTGTCATTATGATGCGAACCACCTCTGGCCAACCAACTACTGCTGGGCCACTAACTGTGTGCCACTTGTGATATTTTCTGGTAAAGTCGACACTGGACCCCTATAGTTATCATATTTTATATTAGATCATTGTGTTTCCTCATTTGGTGATAGATGGTGTCTTAACAGATATTTATTCACAAGAAAATCTTAGAAATGATTACTTTAAGTACCGTTAATATTCAATAGTGTCTGTCGCTTTTACCTCAGTAATATTTATATATATATATATATATTTACTGTATTTTCTTTTACTGGTACAACTTTTTATAACACTGATTTTTTTTTACAGAGAGAATATGACATCATACTCTCTTAAAGATGCCATTACTCTAATTTAGACCTATTCATGTGGTGGATGCTTTTGTATTTTTTAGATTACAATTTAGAAAAGTGTTCTTTTCTTTTCTGGTACTTTTCTTTAAATTACATAGGTTCTCAATTGTTAAAACTAGTTTAAACAAAGCTTAGGGGGAAAAGGGTGCATTGTTTTAACACCTTTAAATTCTGGGCTTTGCAGGACAGACATGTAATGTTAAAGCCTAACCCTTGGCACAGAAAAATGAAGCAAAGGTGGAGGTACCCAAAAATGCAGTTCCTCCAAAACTAACTACTGACTGTGGAACAGAGGTGTTATGAACATGGAGGATCCACTTGATTAATATCAAAGGAGAAGCACATCCCCATGAAACAATCCCTTTAATCTCACAGCAAAAATGCAAATTACGTGGCCAATGCCAAAATAAGCATTAAAAAAGGAAGGCAGGCATCAGTCCATCAGTCTACGATCTGCATAATTGGAAAATAAATAAAGCTATCTGGGTTGATGAGTGTCCCTTCAGTCTGCCTCAGGTTTTTGTTTTTTTTTTTACTTTTTCTCGCTTTAATTCACTTTATTTTGCCAATGTAGCACTATTGTTAACTAATGACATTGCTGTGGTGAAGCAGAATCACTGTCTCTATTTTAACAGCGACAGCGATTTATTACCGTAACATCCTCCGCCTCATTGGTCTTTTGGGTGGTCAGACTGTTCAATCAAACTCCATTCTAAATGCAGAAATTTGAAGGTAGGGACATTTTTTTTTTTTACAGTAAAAACGGTAGTGACACAACTATTTTTCTGATTTGCTTGTGAAACATACATTTTTTTTCTGCCATACACTGGGAACTTTGATAAACTCCATAAAAACAATTATGGAGATTTTACTGTGCTTTAACATTTATTGTTTATAGTCACTTATTGTGGAGACAGCTCTAAGTCTTTCCAGTAAACATGTCTAAGTTAAGTCTAAATTCTAAAAATATAATTAAGTTTTCTTGTAAAAAGAATGTGTATACACTACCTGATTGACTAAAAGCGGTTTCCTACAATGCTTCAGCCTTGTGGTCAGAAGAAAATAACTTTTAGCTTTTGAAAAGAAATGTGAATGTGAATGTGATCTGTGGATGTGAGGTCGGTGAACAGCACAGTGATGTCCCAATGGTGAAAGATTCGTCCTCTCGCTTGTCATGGAGGGAAGGAGCTGTAAGCATTCAAAGATGCCTGGGAAGACAATAAACTGCTCAAGAGAGTCAGTGCCTGAGGGCCTGAGTAGCAAAGAATGCACTGTGAATGGCATAACTGATGAAGAACAGGGAGATACTTTTGCATAAAGAAAAGGTGGAGCAACAAAGCAAGACAGAGTTGTGAGAGGAAATGTAGGGCCTGTTACAGGAAATGAAGGTGAGTGAAAGACAAAAGGAAACTTGAAGCAGAGTGTGAAGGATGTATTAACCCTAACCTGTAGAAAGACTGAGGATGGCAGACAGATCCTTATTTTCAAAATTTCATTGAATGAAAATGAATGAGATTTCAATTTCAGATGTGACCCTAAGTAAAAACAAACAATAGTTCATACAAACACTAATGAAACACAAATCAAAACAAAAAAGCAAAAGGGCAAAATAGTGGTGTTATTGTGCAGGTGAATCTGAAAAATGGGGAGGCTAAACTAAAGTAACTAAAATTAGCTAGGCTCACTCTATGTTAAAATACATTTTAAAAACCAAGCCTATTCACCACTCATGCACCTGACTTAAATATGGAAAGCATTCTGGTAAGTGGCAAGAAGGGATTCCTCACATGGACAGCCACTTCAAACAAAGACAGTCCACTATAAATCATATGTCAATGGGAATATGCATTGTAGTAATGTCTGAAGGTTGCTCTTCTGTATATTAGTTTGGCTTTTTCAAAGGTTTACTCATGTTTACCAGCCCTTTATACAAATTCTCACGAGGCAGTTGTGGTGAAAAAGTCCTGTATGGTTTGGATTTACACAGTATTTCAACAGAGCTCTCCCCGTGTGCGGCCTACTCTGTCATGAGTCAAACCAGAAGACTGAATATACAGCCCATTTTAGGGCCAGGAACTCCAATTTCATTGAACTGTAGTGAGCTTAAAGGGATATTCCGGAGTACACCATGACACTGAGTGAGACCCCCCTCGAGAGATCAATTGCTTGCATTTCCATGGAGTAATAATCATACATTTTCATCCTTGAGCTGCGGAACTCTACTGCACCCAGTAATCAGGCTGCCCCACAACAGGAAGCTGCAGCAGGAGAGTGGTGAGTTGTGTTCACTTTACAATAGAAATCCAGCTAAGCCAGTGGAGGTTTGATGCCTTGAACTATGTGGTCCTCAATAGATGGCCCCGGGCTGCATCCGGCCCACACCTTCACTATGTGTTTCATTTGGGTCAGCAAGTGTATACTGGGACTTGTCTCCATGCCAACGATACACAGACAACTGGGTCATTCACTGTTGCAGTGCAATTTTTAACTTTCACTTTCGTTTTTGGAGTGGTTCGCATATTGACATTTTGCCGACACAGATTCTTAGATTGCACAAAAATGATGTGTTGCAAGTTCTCTGCTAAAAGAAAAGTGGATTCAAAGAAGAATGGACCGAAAAATTTGCATTCATTCTCCCTCCAACCAGGACCCATGTGCTTAATATGTCAGGAGACTATAGCTGTGATGAAGATTTCCAATTTGAAATAGCATTATGAGATGAAGCGTAGGAATTTTGAAGAGACATTTCCTCAAAATTCAGAGTTAAGAACAACAAAAATAAATGCACTGAAATCATCATGTCAAGTTGCAAGCAGGATTCTTGTCACATCTATGACACAACAACAAAAAGCAACAGAGTGCTCATTTAGAGTGGTGTGGATTTTTGATAAGCACAAGAAGCCATTCTCAGATGCAGAAATAATAAAAGAATGCATGACTGAAGTGATGCACACAATGTTTGAAGGCAAACAAAAAGAGGAAATATTCAATTATGAATTCAAAATGGACATGACATCTTTTTTTAGTTTGTATTTTTGTTGTTGTTCTGAATGAAAAGACATTATGTTTTTAATATTACAGTATAATTGCATTTGGCCCGACCGACCTCAACACATGGACCTTTGAATCACTGAAAAAAATCTTTGTGGCCCTTTAAGATCTGTATTTGAGTACCCCTGCTCTAGGATAAAGGGTAAGGAGAAATCGGCATAAGCAAGGACCGGAGCAGACGCCAACCTACTTTTAAGCCCCTCAAAGTTCTGCTCACACCCCTCCATCCAGGCAGTGGATGAGCTTATTTCTATCAGTTTTTGGAACTTGCCACTAGTCAGCTCAGCAAACAGATGGTGCAAAGGAGCAAATGGCTTGGAAAACCCCTCAATAAAGCGCCTGTAGTAGTGGTCTGTTGACACACCATCTTTAGATGTAACAAGACCCAAATAGCTCACCTCTGGTCTGAAGAAGGAGAGCTTTTCTAGTTTGACCTTGAGATTTCTTGCTGCAGGGGCCTGTGTGGGGGATCCTTGACCCACTATACCCCGAAACTACCTTACCACAAAGCTGCACATCCAACTCAAAGTAGCCTACATATGGAATTACTAGCCATTTAGCCTCAACCAGTTGCGAGAGTCAAGCATTTCTTGGTCCCAAGGTTCAAAATGCTGTACAAAGAAACTCTCAACAAAGATTGATACCATTGACCCTGTGTCAACCATCGAACCCCAAGAGCTAGAGTTCACTGCCCAATGAGCAAAAAGTGGTCCAAAATACGTCAAAAAGACATGTTCTCCATACATCCAGAAGACGTCCTCAGAGGAGCCAGAATGAAAGTTTTTCTTATGTCTTTTCTAGACGTTGTATAGACGTTTTATTTTGGCTGTTATCTAGACATCATTAAAAGACATTGTCGTCACTGATTGTTATTTACACAGTTATTTTAAGGTGCATTATCAAGATAGTGATATATTTAGAGAGATGTAACATAATTCACTGATAAAAGACTGCACAGGCCATCATTTTTTATGTTGGAAATTAGTGTACATACAATACAGTGTATTATAGACCTTGAAAAATATCAAAACCAAGTTTTGAAATGTTACATAAAATTAAGCTTCCTAACCACAAACTGTTCACACAATGAAAGTTATGGCCAAAAAAATATTAAAATTATTATTCCCTCTCTGGACAAAAATTTACAAAGTGTTTACTTAAAAAATGTCTGTAGGCTTACACTTTATGACAGAAAACACCTTTGTGTTTTCTAATCCATATTTGTCCTTTTCCCCCTTCCCTTTCAAGTTGAATTGCATCATCAACTTGTTACTGAAGAGCCTAATCCAAGAGAAACACAAGTTAGTCAACATGCTTATGTTACTGATGATTAAAGCAAGTACCATCTAACAAGCAAATGAATCACGAAATACCTGTCCAGCACTTGACAGTGCTGGTTACGCTTTATTTTACGCCTTACTTTCCAAGAAAGATTCCTGGAAGGAATTCATTTGGTCCTCATCATAGACGAAGTTCTGAAACAGTTTTTAAGAGCTTGATTTGCTGTTTTGACAGTCCTTTGTATCCCTCCCACCAATTCTTGCCAGTTGATGAGCCTAAAAAAAAAAATAAGTTACTGACTGCAACTGTGGCTTCAAATTTGTTATTGTTTTTCAGCTTTGAAGAACAATTACATCACATGCAATTTCATCTGTTTATAGGGTTACCATTCTTAAGTTGTTGTTGACTGGATTTTTACACTTCTTTGATACCTGAGATTCCTAATAATAGATTTTAACCCCAGTCTGGTTTAAGAGATAATCAGTCCTATAATGAATCAATCCTGCCTGTGTATTTGTGTTCACAGTTGACTTATGACAGTTGCTGGAATGATTGAAAGCATCTTACCAAATTACAAAAGGTCTCTGGGTCGGACAGGGAGGCTTCCTTCTCTTGAAATTCCTCCATGCTGTCTATTTGGTCCACACACGCTCCTGGCTCAGTGATGTGTCTTTGTAGCTTCCGAATTTCTTTGTGTAGGGTTACCAGTTTTGTAAGGACTATTTTCTGGAACTCTTACAATACAGATAAAAGAATGGATCACTCAGTGTAATGTACTCAAAACCCTGTAGCTACTAAATTACCAGAGGAATTTACGTTGGAGTAACAGCTATCACTGTCCGTGCTAATATCCATGCTATTACTATTCATGCTATGTTGATGTTATTACATCCAAATATAAAAGCTATGGTCTTTGATTGAGAAAGCATTCTTAGAGCAAACCTATCATCTTCCATCAGGAAGCAACTGTCCCTCATTTTTGTTGAAATATACATTTTTGGTTGTGTACAGGCAGTCCTCTGGAAATGCTCAATTTCAATTATGCGACACCTGTGCTAATGGGTTGACTTGACAAGTTTTTTAATCTGTTGCAAGTGGTTCTCAAATGGAAAGCAGCAAATAGCTCTTTGTCTGTCATCCGAGTCCAACATGACTGATGTTGCAGCACTCAACGTCATAAAATGATTGTACAACTGTGAGGACACAGTATTTTTCAGTACTGTTCATCTGCATGCTCTCTGCACATAATGTAAGAAACACAGCTAACGCTCCAGAAGGAAGTCATCCCAAGATAGTATATGGTAAACAGAGAACCTTTCACTCTAGAAACCCATTCATTTCAATCTAAACAACCAGAAACTTCATAATGCCTTTAAGATTAATAGCTAGCTAACTAGCAACAACTTTTGACTGTGGCTTTTATGTGTCTTCTCTTGTGCGAATGGGGCTAATGACATGCACCAGTTTACTTCTCTCCGCCATGACACTGTATTGACACACGGGGCTTTCGCGAAAGGTCAATTGCCTGGGGTTTCAATTGTGTTTTGGGTGGCAATGCTTGGTATGGGCTTTTTTTCATAGTGGCACGCAGGCATGCAAATGGCCTGCTTCAAGTTATCCTACAGCCTCGGCGACACGAGACAGTTAGCAGCGTGCCTCTGGCCTACTAGCTAATATTGCTATATGTCATGCTAACGTTAGCGGGTTGCTCTCCTGCCAGCAGGCTAGTTGTTCTCAAAGTCAGATAGAGACTTAAGTCATAGTCTGGCAGGGTCTGTTCATTCTACGTAGACTTAAGAATTTCAAGGTTTTGTGGGAGTTATATTTGAATTCTTACCTCAGGTCCTGTCCATACCTCATTTTGGCTTCTTCTTCTTCTTAGTCTTCGTCTTCGTTTTTACTGCGTCCCCTCCTGTCTGTCTGTCAGTCTGCAACAAGTTTGCGGTGCAGACGTATCCATCTGCGCGACAGAACTACAGATCTTATCCATATATATGATATATATAAATGGTGTTGTTTCATTAAAGGCAGAAGTAGTCGTTAAAAGTGACTAACAGATATGAGTCCCAAATTAATAATCACCACAGCGGATAACGATTTATCTGGTATTTATCTAAAATTTAAAAAATAAATAAATAAATAAATTAATAATACAAAAATAAAAAGTCCAAAAGTCCTCTAATGGGGCGACTTCAGCGAGAAAACGAGAAAACAGCGTTCCTCAGAAAGACGGTGATGTCATGCATCAATAATAGAGAGACCTAATACTTATAATAATAAGACTTATGATAATAATTGTACATGATAAAAATATATGTTCTCATGTAAAATAATAGTCTTCGCCTGAACTGTCTGAACTGAAATCTCTAGTTTCATCCCGCCTCACTTTATCCAGATCAATGTTTGACATTATGATTTCATAAAGATTTAGAGCTGCGACAGCACATTCAAAGGGCCTACACATTCTGAAGAGTTTACCACCACCAGTATGACTGTATGTGAGTGAGCGACTTTGGGTAATTAAAAACCGTTTTATAAATAAAACAAATTAAAATGATTATTTACATGCAAAGACAGATACAAATATTTTCTAGAGCTGGAAAAACCTGTTTGGCAGCTGGTTCGTAATCAGATGTGTGATAATATTTCTTTCAGTCTCACTCTGAGAAAGTGTGACTGCCAGGGAGACACCCAATTTTTCTTTGAGTCGATTCTTACTGGAAAATGAGGCTTTTTGCCCAAATTTATACTTATATTTAGACATTTATACTCCAGTGGTTTAAATATGTGTATGTGTGTGTGGGATCAAGTTGAAAATGACAGAACTACAGCTTCTGATCACAATCACATGAAATACTTACATTTTGTTATTCAGTCTTACAAAAAGTAATCATGATACAGATTAAAGGTTTGGGAATCTTTCATGATCATCATGATCATCATCAGCTTATCACATGCTGATACAACAGCTGACAGGACAATTTCACTAATTCTAGGTGTCATATGGACATCCAGATCATGGCCTAGCAGAACGTCTATTTGCAACTCATTTTGGTTGTCCATAGACATCCAGAACCGGGTCAAGGTGGACTATAATCGCAGTGTCATTCATCAACTAATTCTGGCTGTCGTATGGACATCCAGATCATGGCCTGGACCGACCGACGTGATATCAACTTTTCTTGGACATACATAGATGTTGCTTGCTCAGTGGGTGCCTGAAATTGGAGCCAGTGGGCTCAGTTACAGAAGCTGGTTGATGAGCTACATATGCACCATTCAACTCCCTAGCAAAGTGGACAGGCTGTTGGCACCTCTTACAGATGACAGTCTGCTGGCACCATTTTAGCTGTGGCCTAGAAACAAGGGCTGCAAGACTTCCTGTCAGCTGATTCAGCTACTCTCGCTGGTTCTTGAGGATTTCCTTTAGCTCCCCTAACTCAGGGCCAAAGGAGAAGTTACCTGCCCTGCTGTGACCCTGCAGGGTGACCCTGTACAAAGTGATTGATTTCTCTGCGTAGGAAACAATCAGAAAACATTTTAAACAAATTGATCTCTATGTAGCACATTCTTATTTGGTACATGAAGGGCCTACCTTCCTTTTCCTATCCATGAAACACATTAATGCATGAGAACATTTCTGCAATGTTTCCCAATGTTGACTGAGTTCATCCATACATGTGAATAACACAAATGATCCCATGGTCAAACTCATGTGAGAAACTCGAGGTGAAAATTCACTTTGTGTTCCTTGTGAACAGACTTTTAGCCCCCACCAGTTGGTGGTAGGCTGTGTCGGACACTTTATCAATGAGTAAATGATGTCCAATAAAAACCTGTGTTGTGGAATGGGTTTACCAGTCTGTCTACTCACAGACCGCCAGGAGCAGAGGGTGTTTTAATGCTAATAAGGAACATAAATTGAGCTGGCCTACCTATTAATAATGAACCTTGTAAACAGCATAAAGTAGCATTGGAAGGAGAACTAAACCCAACCTGTTCTTACTCCGCTTGGCTTGCAGTAAACCTGTCATGAAATTAAGCACAAATGGCTGTCAAAGTGGAAGCAGCAGTGTTAACAACACATTGTTTTAACAAACATTGGACAGATTATAAAACAGCATAACTGAGTGTCATCATGACAAAAAATGAGAAAAATTGATAGATGACAGATTAATGACCTGGACATTTGATAAGGTAGTTGTGTGTCACGTTAGTCCACTCTGATGAACACTACGACTGAAAGGACACTCATCATCCATTATAGTTTTAGGCATGTTATGTTGAGTCTCAATCTAAGACTTCCTTCCCTCCTCTCTGATTCTCTGAAAGAGGTGACAGCGACCAGTAACCAAACAAAACTAGCTGTCCAGTCTTTACATTTAAAAATCTGACTCTACATGCTGAACATGTACATTCAAATGTGAACAGACTTTAAAGTCTGTGTAAAGCAAATTCAGCCCTTTTCTTCTAAACACATTAAATAGGTCATACATGTATTTCATTAAAACATGTTAAGAGCCATTCAGCCATTTAGAATTCAATTGTGGAGCGAGGCTTCACAAACTTTTTCAATATTTTTGTGTTCAGGATTTAATGGGCAGGTCAGAAATCATGGCCACATTACGTAAAGCAGCCATCATTAGCATAAACCCCGCCCTGCTGCGGAAAGTATAAGTACATTCAGTGCACATTAGCATCAGTGGTTTTCTGCTCGCTCTCAAGTCTTGGGTAGCATCTCTTACAACAGTTTGCAGCTAGCTAACCAGTCAGCCAGTCAGCTAACCAGTCATGTGTCCTCCACGTCGCTCGTGCATCTTTCCTGGATGCCACAGTGTGCAGAGTAACGGTGCCTTTAACTTATTTAAATTTTGTATAGACTACAACACAAGGAAACGGTGGATCGATTTTGTCAAGAGGAGCTACTGTGAAGCACTCAAAATCACCACCAACACCTGTCAGAGACAGTGTCCACTTTAGTTACAGCAACTGTCATCGGGTAACGTCTGGATTTCTGAAGAGTCTATTGATGCTGCTGAGTGGGGCTGAACCGACCCTCTCTGTCCCCGGCTTGCATCCTCCCGTCCCGCCAACAGGGGGTGCCACCATCACGGCCGCTGGCATTATGTGCCTGCCTGCAACCCTCTCCGTGCTGCCGACAGCGGGTGCTCTCATCTCTGCAAATCCTGAAAGGGATTTTACATCCTGCATCCTGTCATGCCCATGTAATGTTAGCAAATGTTATTACATTCAATCATGACATGGTTTTTCCTCATTCCCTGAGCAGAGTCCATCTGACAGCACAATGATAACCCACAGGTAAAATTTTATGTGCGCCATTTTTTTTCACTGACTTGCTTTTATACAGAGAGGGACGGGAGCAGCTAGCTCTGACAGAGTCCATATGTGAGTTATCATTTTCTGTGCACATGCAGCATACATGATTCAATAATTTCATAACTAAAGCTACTCCACAGCTGGTATTATTCCTCACAACTGATAAAAAAAATGGGCAGACGAAATAATTGGGGAGCTTGTGGTAATAAAGTAACTATCAGAAAAGTAATTGTATGAAAGAAGTATGGAAAGTACATGGAGGAGGCTCCTCTCCTCCTATTTTGAGACCTAATTTTATATAAATAGCAATGTCTTTAACCGTTCACATTTGGCTCAGTGGTCAATGACACATGTTTCTGTGATGTTACAAACTCATAACACAAATTTATTGCTGCTTTCCACAGACTTTAAGTCACTGAGACAGACAGTTTTGCTTTAACCACTATTTATCCAGAGGGCACTGGCTGAGCTCTCTGTTCTTTTCTGTTGTCCTGCCTCCCTCCTCCACTAGCTTCTACTGTTGGCTTCTTACAAGGGCACCTCCATTGTAGATAAAGGAGGGGATAGGATGATTAATCCACCTTCTCCCACCCAAATTTTCCTGACAGATGTTTCATACTTTTGCACTGTATGGGAGGATTAAGATCTTATAGCTATCACATGCTGTTATGTAAATAAAGGTATCCATATTGTAACCATGGTGATGATCAATGGGAGATAAGCAAGAAAGACAGAATCTGCCTGATTTTATTAAAGGTTGTAAATGTGTTTAATGGTGTGCATCATCATATTTCAAAGAAGTAGACAGTCTGAACACTGCTGGTAAATTGAGATAGAGCCAGGTCATGGTGTAATGCTCTACTTATATATAAACAAACATGGTACACCTACAACTGTCCCCATTGATCTATTGCAGTCTCATCTGCAGCGCCGCAGGAGCCTGTGTGTGTGCAGTGTGATCTCAACACAACCACAGGTGAACACAGTGACACAGTTATGTCAGTAATAACTTCTTTTTGACCAGTATTCATTACAGATGAATGAGTCTGACTGGTTGTGAATTAAATTTCTCCCATTTTCATTTGCATGCATTTTCAGTCATTTGATATGTATTTATATGAGTATATCTTTTTTGTGTGTGCATTGGAGTCCCTGAAAGCGTCAAGAATCTTTCTGCGAGATTGATCGGCAACCGTGACCTGCCATTAGAAGGGCCCTCTGGCCTGTGGGTTCACCTCTATGGCCAGGAGGGCCAGCGGGGTGTGGAGAAAGGCGAGGTCCGCAGGGGCCTGCTTGTCCGCATCCCTCCTCCTGGCCACCCTCTAGGAAGTGAGACCGTACCGCCAAGCGCGGCCGCCCCCAAACTCGGCGCAGTGGCGTGACCCGCAGAGCACCACGTTTCTCAAATCCTAAAAGGGCGTAACCAGCTGCTCCAGTGGCCAACAAGCCTTGGGCATGCCCTGGCCCGGGCCTATCAGGGTGCCGGGTGGGCCAATTTACCTGCACAACTCCTCTCACAACCCAAGCCGCACACAGGTTTCAGTTTAAAGTTGCTTTAAAAGTGTGTGGTCTCCCACTTTTTTCCGAACTTTCCCACTCTTGCTCTCTGAGCCAGGGCTATGACAAAATGGGGGCTTGTCAATCTATTTTGGAGTGAAGTTGACTTACTATTTAGTAGGTTTCAGTCAGCAGTTTCACTTAGGATTGTTGTTCAGGGTGGTAGATTTCCAAGTTGCTGCTCTGTTTTGTTACAGGTGCAATTGTTGGGAGATTCACACTTGCATGATTGGTTTGAGGTTTTGGTGGCTGGTTAAGGCAGCTGTTGGTCCTTTTGACTGTTGTGATCCACTAAGGTGTATATTTTCCAGATTTTCTATGGTGTGAACTAGCAAAGGAGAGCAATTGTTATAGGAGTTTTTCCCCGGGTAGGAAAAGGGGTGAGTCCTGTTTAGGGGGTTCATCTTTCTTGGAACAGTACAAGATAAATCTGATTAAGGAGAGCAAGCTTAATGATGGTTCAGGCAGGGACAGTGTGGGGTCTAGTGAAACTTTTCCTAGATGTGAAGTAAGTACAAACTTAAGGTTGGTGCCAAAATTTAGTGAGAAAGATCGGGATTCCTTCTTTTCTTTGTTTGAGCGGGTTGCAGAATCTTGTGAGTAGCCAGACACTGAACATACCTTGTTGCTTCAATGTGTGTTTACTGGAAAAGCACAAGAGGCATATTCTGCATTAAATTCAGCAGATAGTAAAGTGTATGTTAAAGTGAAAGCTGCTGTGCTAAAAGCCTATGAGCTGGTACCCAAAGCCTATCGGCAACGTTTCATGAGTTTGAGAAAGAGGGAGCCCCAGACTTATGTTGAATTTGTAAGGGATATGGTCCTTCAGTTTAATCGCTGGTGTGCGACATCAGAAGTTGGTACTTTTCAGCAGCTTTGTGATTTAGTAGCACTTGAACAAATTAAAAACTGTGTGCCAGAGAGTGTTGCTACTTATTTAATCTTGTAATTGTTCACTGCCAGCCGGTCTGCTCCTTTTATCCTTTTACCCAAAAAACAGATTGTGTATATATATTTATATTGTATAGTTATATATTCTACTTTTTAAAATAGTTTACATTGTTAATTTGTTATATTTTCTATTCTTTAAATAGTTTATATTGTTAATTTGTTATATTTCACTTAATAGTTATTTGATGCATGCACCAATATCACCACAACAAATTCCTCGTATGTGTAACATCGTACTTGGCAATAAAGCTTTTTCTGATTCTGATTCTGATTCCGAAATGAAGGAAAAGTTAAAACACCCCAGGAGGCAGTGGTGCTGGCTGATTAGTACATCTTGACTCATAAAGTACATTTTGTAATGACAGTGTTGATGCAAAGAATACATCGGCACGCACAAACAAATCGTTTTTGCTACATGGGGAGTCTAGTTCCTCCATATTTGATCATAGCTAGAAGAAACGTGATCCCAGTAAGATTTGCAATTACTGTCAAAGGGAAATCGAAGTTCTCAGGTAGTTCGCAGGTAAAACCAGCTGCTTTGGCTGCCTCAGCTCAGTTCCTTCAGCTCAGATGGCGCTCCAAGTAAGCAATCCCTCTGATGACCTTTTTTCCTGTGGATGAGTCTAAGGGGGATGATGACATTGCAGCATTCATTTCTGATGGTTATGTATCCTTTTTTGGGGAGAAGGTGGCAGTTAAAAGTTCGAGAGACACTGGGGCAAAGCATAGTGAGTCTGTCCTTCCTTTCTCCATAGATTCAAATACTGGAAATTTCATTTTGATATGAGATATGAGGAATGGGCATGACTATTATTCCAGTGCCAGTTCATATAATGGAGTTGGCTTGTGGTTTGGTTACTGGGGAGGTGGCAGTTGGGGTCTGTCCGGCCTTGCCTGTGGAAGGCATTGACATGATTCTTGGTAATAATCTGGCAGGAAATAGAGTTTGGGCTGATGTTCCACCACCTTACGTTATCACTCAGGTTCCTGTACTGCCACCATTACAGACAGAGGCGGTAGAATCAGCGGAGGTTTTGCCTGAGGTGGAGTTGTTTCCAGTGTGTGCAGTAACTCGAGCCATAGGAAGGGGAAAAAATGAAGCTGCAAAGCAGGAAGTAGCTGAATCTACAGCAATGGTTTTTACCGTGTCTCTTGAGTCCATCTTTCATGGAGAGTTAGTTGAGGGTCAGAAGTCTGATCCCTGCCAAGTTCAGAGAGATGGCGATGAAAGCCTCTCATGATGATGTAGTGGGACATATGGGGGTTCAAAAAACATACCATCGGATCTTGCGTCATTTTGTTTAGCCTCGGTTGAAAAGGGATGTATATGCTTTCATCAAGACATGCCACACTTGCCAGTTGATGGGTAAGCATAATCAGACTATAAGTCCGGCACCACTGTGTCCTGTACCAGCATTAGATCAGCGATTTGAGTATTTGATTATGGAGTGTGTAGCAGCAGCGTATCCCTTGCGTTCTATAACAACAAAATCTGTAGTGAAGGCATTGTCACAGTTTATTTCTGTGTTTGGCAGCCCCAGAGTTATTCAAACTGACCAAGGTTCCAACTTTCACTTTCAACTGTTTTCACAGGTTTTGCAGCAGCTCCAGATTAAACATAACCAGGCATCAGCTTATCATCCTCAAAGTCATGGTGCCTTAGAGTGCTTTCATCAAACTCTGAAGTCACTCTTGCGGGCCTACTGCACGGAGATTGATCATGATCAGGAGGAGGGTTTGCCTTGGTTGTTTCTGGCTGCAAGAGAGGTAGTTCAGGTGAGCACTGGTTTTAGTCCAAATGACCTGGTTTTTGTGCATTCAGTGTGTGGTCCCATGGCGGTTTTGCAGAGTGGTTGACAACAGTCGGAGCCACCATCAAACTTGGTTGACTACGTGAATGGTTTTAGACACAGACTATATATCGCAAGGAAAATGGCAAAACACAGGCTAGAAAAATCACAAAAGATGAAATCACTGTTTGACTGTAAAGCAAAACAGCGGCAATTCAGTCCTGGTGATCAGGTCATGTTTCTGCTGCCAGTTGTGGGTTCGCCATTCCAGGCGAAATTTGCTGGTCCATTCACAGTTGAAAAAAACATTTCTTAACAGGATTATTTGATTTCAATGCCAACTGGAAAATCTAGACTGTGTCACGTCAATTTGTTAAAGCCATATTATGACCATATGTCATCATCTCCTAGCTCCAAGGAAGCCCCATGTGTGAAACCTGCCTTGTGTGTGGACACAGAGATGTCTTCTTTGGGAGGGGCAGTTAAGAGGGAGGGGAAATGGCCAACAGATGAGGGAGTGCTGCAGGTACGTTTGAAAAACTCAGATGCATTGGCCCAGGAGATAAGTGCGTCCATAACTTCTACCGGCTTGGTCAGATAAAGCTCAGTTTGCTTTTGAAAATGTTAAAGCTCTCCTGTTCCTCTCCTGTGTTGACAGCACCGCAGTTTGATAAGCCTTTTACATTGCAGGTTGATGCCAGTCATGTGGGCACTGGTGCGGTCCTGTTGCAAGCTGATGTTACTAGGGTAGAGAGACCAGTTGGGTTCTTCTCAAAAAAGTTCAATTCCTACCAGTTGAATTACTCCGTTATTGAGAAGGAGGCCCTGGCATTAATTTGGGGATTAGTTATGTTTCCTTCACTCTACCGTTACTTGGATAACTGTGGTAATTCTAGAGCTAATACAGTATATGCCAATGAGCGCTGACCTCCAGGGATGCATGCATGCATCACAGCTGGAGGCACGCTGATGTGACTAATGAAGTCGTAACAAAACATAACTCATAGGCTATGGAGAGAGAATAAGAATAAGGGTGGAAGTGTGGCCACTGTTCGGGTATGGCCCCCTCAACTACTCCATATCATCTTGGCGGAGAATATGGTAGTCCGGTTGGTGAATAATCACTGATTCAGCGGCCGGCAAACAGATAGCTGTCTCAAATCCTAGTTGTGTTCCGTGTTTAATCCACCAACCTTCCCAATGACTGCCCCAAATTCACCAAGCCGTACTGCCCGGTAACCCCCCTCAGTGCTGGAAAGTCAGACCAAGCACAAATAACTAGTTGTATGCTACAGCAAAGATATGTGGACAGCCCCAAATAGTGCCGGGGGTGGCACCCCCAGGCTTTTTCGCCCTCTCTGTGCAGAAGGGGCTGCTGTTTCTTCGGTGGAGACACAGCTTTGAACAACAGAGCAGCTAGTCTGAGAACGATGTTCAACCTTTTTGTGCTGCTTGTGTTTTGCTCACTTCTATATGTTTGCATTGAAAGTGTATATGCATTATATCACGACATGCCTTGGAAAATCCTTCAACAGTTGAGGTCGTTCCCTGCTTTTGCAGAGAAATTAAAAAGCTTACAGCACCCGGAATTCCCAGGCGGTCACCCATCCAAGTACTAACCAGGCCCGATCCTGCTTGGCTTCCGAGATCGGACGAGATCAGGCGCGTTCAGGGCTGTGTGGCCGCAAGCCAAGGGGCAGGAGACAAATGCACTATTCATACGCGTTGACACGGAGCGAAACAAGCAAAGACGCTCCGCTATTCTCTACTGACCCAGTCGGACTGATGTTTATGACAGCGCTCTGTCTTCAGCTGTGCTGCACTGGTATATCTCAGTGATTACCTGGAAAGATTGAAACGCTGGAATGCAGCCACTCTCTGAAAACACTGGCATTCCCCAAAAGGTGTTCAAGTGCGCTAATGTTTGCCCCCTCACAGATATAGAGAAAGGAAAGGAAAGGAAAGGAAAGGAAAGGAAAGGAAAGGATGAGGACGGAGCCGGTGAAGGTGTATAAATAGTGTGTTTGTCTGCTCTGCCCTTGCTTACGGCCATACCACTCTGAACACGCCCGATCTCGTCTGATCTCGGAAGCTAAGCAGGGTCGGGCCTGGTTAGTACTTGGATGGGTGACCGCCTGGGAATTCCGGGTGCTGTAAGCTTTTTAATTTCTCTGCAAAAGCAGGGAACGAACTCAACTGTTGAAGGATTTTCCAAGGCATGTCGTGATATAATGCATATACACTTTTAATGCAAACATATAGAAGTGAGCAAAACACAAGCAGCACAAAAAGGTTGAACATCGTTCTCAGACTAGCTGCTCTGTTGTTCAAAGCTGTGTCTCCACCGAAGAAGCAGCAGCGCCCTCTGCACAGAGAGGGCAAAAAAGCTTACAGCACCTGGTATTCCCAGGCGGTCTCCCATCCAAGTACTAACCAGGCCTGACCCTGCTTAGGGAATTCCAGGTGCTGTAAGCTTTTTTATTTCTCTGCAAAAGCAGGGAACGCACTCAACTGTTGAAGGATTTTCCAAGGCATGTCATGATATAATGAGAGGGTATTCAAGGACGGTGACAGAGACGAGCTGAAGCTCGTACAGGGAGAAGTCAAGGTCCAGCTGAGAGAGGCAAAGGAGGAGTACAGAAGGAAGGTGGAACAGAAGCTGCAGCGGAACAACATGAGGGAGGTCTGGGATGGCATGAAAACCATTACAGGCTGCAAGAAGAAGGGCAGCAGCACAGAAGAGGGGGATGCTGGGAGAGCTAACCAGCTAAACCTGTTTTTTAACAGGTTTGAAACCCCAGCTCCCACAGCCAGTGACTGCCCACTTCACACCCCTCACACCCCCGTCACCCCCATCACGTCCATTATCACCTCAGACTACAGGGCACCGCAACCCGCCACACCCACGGACAGTTCAACCCTCCCCCCCACCCCTACCATAGACAGTTCAACCCCCCCTCCCCACCACCACGGACATTTCAATCCCCCTCCCCTTCACCATCACCAAGGAGCAGGTGAGCAAAGAGCTGAGGAGACTGTGCCCAAGGAAAGCAGCGGACCCGGACAAAGCGTGTCCAAGGATGCTCAAGGCCTGCTCTGCTGAACTGGGGAGCCGCTTCAGCAACTGTTCAACCATAGCCTGAGGCTGGGGAGGGTCTCTGTGCTCTGGAAGACTTCATGTCTCATCCCACATGCAGAAATACTCAGATGACACTGCAATAGTGGGCTGTATCAAGGATGGACAGGAGGGGGAGTACAGGAGCCTGATTGAGGGCTTTGTGGAGTGGTGCAGGTCCAACCGCCTACAGCTGAACACCTCCAAGACGAAGGAGATGGTTGTGGACTTCAGAAGGAAGAAACCGCAGCTCCAAGCTGTGTCCATCGAGGGGGTCGATGTGGAGGTGGTCAGGACCTACAAATACCTGGGGCTGCAGCTGGATGACAGGTTGGAGTGGACAGCAAACATGGACGCTGTACACAGGAAAGGACAGAGCCATCTGTACTTCCTGAGAAGGCTGGGATCCTTCAACATATGCAAAAAACTGCTGCAGATGTTTTACCAGTCCGTGGTGGCCAGCGTCCTCTTCTACGCTGTGGTTTGCTGGGGAGGAATCAGCAAGAAGAGGGACTCTGCCCGACTGGACAGACTGGTGAGGAGAGCTGGCTCAGTGGTGGGCACAAAGCTGGACTTTCTGGTGACTGTGGCAGAGAGAAGGACCCTGGACAAACTGCTGTCCATACTGGACAACACCCACCACCCTCTGCACAACACCTTCAGCAGGCAGAGGAGCGTGTTCAGTGGCAGACTGCTGTCTCAATCCTGCTCCACCAACAGACACAATAACTCTTTCGTCCCCCTGGCCATCAGGCTGTACAACAGCTCGCAGTGATGTCAGGAAGCACAATAGACAATGGCCAAATGCACTCAAAAGCACTCATCTTTTATGGCCCAATTTAATTTAATTGTACACCATCCCCTGTCCCCTTAATACTCTTTACCTCTATGTCACTTTATATTTTTAACATCACTTTATATTTTTCATTTAGCTCATAGAGGCATTAAATGTATAAAACACTTATACTTCTACAGTCACTTTATGTAAATAGTTACAGTTGTACAAAACATTTTTATTCTTCATTTTTACTACAGTTGTACAAAACATTTTTATTCCACATTTTTATTTCTACTGTTTCTTTGATGTTGCATGTATGTTCAATGTATGTTCAATGTTTGTTGTTGCTACTGGATGCTTGAATTTCCTCCAGGATAAATAAAGTATCTATCTATCTATCTATCTATCTATCTATCTATCTATCTATCTATCTATCTATCTATCTATCTATCTATCTATCTATCTACACTTTTAATGCAAACATATAGAAGTGAGCAAAACACAAGCAGCACAAAAAGGTTGAACATCGTTCTCAGACTAGCTGCTCTGTTGTTCAAAGCTGTGTCTCCACCGAAGAAGCAGCAGCGCCCTCTGCACAGAGAGGGCAAAAAAGCTTACAGCACCTGGTATTCCCAGGCGGTCTCCCATCCAAGTACTAACCAGGCCTGACCCTGCTTAGGGAATTCCAGGTGCTGTAAGCTTTTTTATTTCTCTGCAAAAGCAGGGAACGCACTCAACTGTTGAAGGATTTTCCAAGACATGTCATGATATAATGAGAGGGTATTCAAGGACGGTGACAGAGACGAGCTGAAGCTCGTACAGGGAGAAGTCAAGGTCCAGCTGAGAGAGGCAAAGGAGGAGTACAGAAGGAAGGTGGAACAGAAGCTGCAGCGGAACAACATGAGGGAGGTCTGGGATGGCATGAAAACCATTACAGGCTGCAAGAAGAAGGGCAGCAGCACAGAAGAGGGGGATGCTGGGAGAGCTAACCAGCTAAACCTGTTTTTTAACAGGTTTGAAACCCCAGCTCCCACAGCCAGTGACTGCCCACTTCACACCCCTCACACCCCCGTCACCCCCATCACGTCCATTATCACCTCAGACTACAGGGCACCGCAACCCGCCACACCCACGGACAGTTCAACCCTCCCCCCCACCCCTACCATAGACAGTTCAACCCCCCCTCCCCACCACCACGGACATTTCAATCCCCCTCCCCTTCACCATCACCAAGGAGCAGGTGAGCAAAGAGCTGAGGAGACTGTGCCCAAGGAAAGCAGCGGACCCGGACAAAGCGTGTCCAAGGATGCTCAAGGCCTGCTCTGCTGAACTGGGGAGCCGCTTCAGCAACTGTTCAACCATAGCCTGAGGCTGGGGAGGGTCTCTGTGCTCTGGAAGACTTCATGTCTCATCCCACATGCAGAAATACTCAGATGACACTGCAATAGTGGGCTGTATCAAGGATGGACAGGAGGGGGAGTACAGGAGCCTGATTGAGGGCTTTGTGGAGTGGTGCAGGTCCAACCGCCTACAGCTGAACACCTCCAAGACGAAGGAGATGGTTGTGGACTTCAGAAGGAAGAAACCGCAGCTCCAAGCTGTGTCCATCGAGGGGGTCGATGTGGAGGTGGTCAGGACCTACAAATACCTGGGGCTGCAGCTGGATGACAGGTTGGAGTGGACAGCAAACATGGACGCTGTACACAGGAAAGGACAGAGCCATCTGTACTTCCTGAGAAGGCTGGGATCCTTCAACATATGCAAAAAACTGCTGCAGATGTTTTACCAGTCCGTGGTGGCCAGCGTCCTCTTCTACGCTGTGGTTTGCTGGGGAGGAAGCAGCAAGAAGAGGGACTCTGCCCGACTGGACAGACTGGTGAGGAGAGCTGGCTCAGTGGTGGGCACAAAGCTGGACTTTCTGGTGACTGTGGCAGAGAGAAGGACCCTGGACAAACTGCTGTCCATACTGGACAACACCCACCACCCTCTGCACAACACCTTCAGCAGGCAGAGGAGCGTGTTCAGTGGCAGACTGCTGTCTCAATCCTGCTCCACCAACAGACACAATAACTCTTTCGTCCCCCTGGCCATCAGGCTGTACAACAGCTCGCAGTGATGTCAGGAAGCACAATAGACAATGGCCAAAAGCACTCATCTTTTATGGCCCAATTTAATTTAATTGTACACCATCCCCTGTCCCCTTAATACTCTTTACCTCTATGTCACTTTATATTTTTAACATCACTTTATATTTTTCATTTAGCTCATAGAGGCATTAAATGTATAAAACACTTATACTTCTACAGTCACTTTATGTAAATAGTTACAGTTGTACAAAACATTTTTATTCTTCATTTTTACTACAGTTGTACAAAACATTTTTATTCCACATTTTTATTTCTACTGTTTCTTTGATGTTGCATGTATGTTCAATGTATGTTCAATGTTTGTTGTTGCTACTGGATGCTTGAATTTCCTCCAGGATAAATAAAGTATCTATCTATCTATCTATCTATCTATCTATCTATCTATCTATCTATCTATCTATCTATCTATCTATCTACACTTTTAATGCAAACATATAGAAGTGAGCAAAACACAAGCAGCACAAAAAGGTTGAACATCGTTCTCAGACTAGCTGCTCTGTTGTTCAAAGCTGTGTCTCCACCGAAGAAGCAGCAGCGCCCTCTGCACAGAGAGGGCAAAAAAGCTTACAGCACCTGGTATTCCCAGGCGGTCTCCCATCCAAGTACTAACCAGGCCCGACCCTGCTTAGCTTCCGAGATCAGACGAGATCGGGCGTGTTCAGAGTGGTATGGCCGTAAGCAAGGGCAGAGCAGACAAACACACTATTTATACACCTTCACCGGCTCCGTCCTCATCCTTTCCTTTCCTTTCCTTTCTCTATATCTGTGAGGGGGCAAACATTAGCGCACTTGAACACCTTTTGGGGAATGCCAGTGTTTGCAGAGAGTGGCTGCATTCCAGCGTTTCAATCTTTCCAGGTAATTACTGAGATATACCAGTGCAGCACAGCTGAAGACAGAGCGCTGTCATAAACATCAGTCCTACTGGGTCAGTAGAGAGTAGCGGAGCGTCTTTGCTTGTTTCGCTCCGTGTCAACGCGTATGAATAGTGCATTTGTCTCCTGCCCCTTAGCTTGCGGCCACACCGCCCTGAACGCGCCCGATCTCGTCCGATCTCGGAAGCCAAGCAGTGTCGGGCCTGGTTAGTACTTGGATGGGTGACCGCCTGCGAATTCCGGGTGCTGTAAGCTTTTTAATTTCTCTGCAAAAGCAGGGAACGAACTCAACTGTTGAAGGATTTTCCAAGGCATGTCGTGATATAATGCATATACACTTTTAATGCAAACATATAGAAGTGAGCAAAACACAAGCAGCACAAAAAGGTTGAACATCGTTCTCAGACTAGCTGCTCTGTTGTTCAAAGCTGTGTCTCCACCGAAGAAGCAGCAGCGCCCTCTGCACAGAGAGGGCAAAAAAGCTTACAGCACCTGGTATTCCCAGGCGGTCTCCCATCCAAGTACTAACCAGGCCTGACCCTGCTTAGGGAATTCCAGGTGCTGTAAGCTTTTTTATTTCTCTGCAAAAGCAGGGAACGCACTCAACTGTTGAAGGATTTTCCAAGGCATGTCATGATATAATGAGAGGGTATTCAAGGACGGTGACAGAGACGAGCTGAAGCTCGTACAGGGAGAAGTCAAGGTCCAGCTGAGAGAGGCAAAGGAGGAGTACAGAAGGAAGGTGGAACAGAAGCTGCAGCGGAACAACATGAGGGAGGTCTGGGATGGCATGAAAACCATTACAGGCTGCAAGAAGAAGGGCAGCAGCACAGAAGAGGGGGATGCTGGGAGAGCTAACCAGCTAAACCTGTTTTTTAACAGGTTTGAAACCCCAGCTCCCACAGCCAGTGACTGCCCACTTCACACCCCTCACACCCCCGTCACCCCCATCACGTCCATTATCACCTCAGACTACAGGGCACCGCAACCCGCCACACCCACGGACAGTTCAACCCTCCCCCCCACCCCTACCATAGACAGTTCAACCCCCCCTCCCCACCACCACGGACATTTCAATCCCCCTCCCCTTCACCATCACCAAGGAGCAGGTGAGCAAAGAGCTGAGGAGACTGTGCCCAAGGAAAGCAGCGGACCCGGACAAAGCGTGTCCAAGGATGCTCAAGGCCTGCTCTGCTGAACTGGGGAGCCGCTTCA